>NW_017803846.1:149348-201801 GCF_001625305.1 Branchiostoma belcheri | reverse complement strand
TTTTTCATAATTACAATATATATATACATGTAGTTCAGACATAAATTTGTTGTCCTGTAGTTCAAAATATAACAGGCTAAATTTATATGGATAACTAAGATAAGTTTTCTCACAATACATTTATGAAGTCAACTACCCTTGCTTACAAGTTAATTTTTTTATTAATTAATTTGTTGATTTATTACAATTAAAGAAAACAAGAAGCCATAGGCGACAATCCTCCGTGAAGTCTTATATTTTGCAACAAAATAATCCCGTGCATCAAACAGTTACATAATGGCCAACGGTTTATGGCCCTTTATCAGTAGAGCGCAACTGGCCTGGCCAAAACCTGTCAGCAATACTAATTAGTAACAGTTGCAGCCAGCACCGCGAGTTACTACCGGTCACATACCCAGGCGAAAACATCTCAACGACATTATGGGGATGTTTAAAAAATTTAATTCCAATATCAAAACAGCCATCATGGTAAAAATAAAAAGACGTGTATGACATAATGGCACACCACCTGCCAAATTACACAGAAATGCTACGTACAGAACAATGCGTTTTGGCTGCGAACATGTATGGTACCACTTATCGACCCCTTCCGCACGTTTGCATGAAGTTCCACCCCCACCCCCCCACTGCTATTCCTAACAACGTGTTTTTCTGGACCATTCCAATTTGCCTCAAGGTGGTGGTGCATCTGCAATATTACATTGACCGCGAAAGCAGCAATGGCAAAAATACACATTCGTGCATCAACACGGGCATGCCCGCAGACGGCGCATAAAATTGCGTGCTGATTACAGAAAGAGAACCCAATGTTTTGACTGCGAACACGAAAAAACGGCTCTTCACAACACTACGTCCGGAGGTCCTGACCTCCTTCACGGAGTAACCATATGTCAAATTGCATACAGTGAAGTAGTAGAATATTCTTCAATCAGTGACTTTTGAAAAGTACAAAATACCTCGACTACTTTTTAACGGTAAAGGACATACATTTAGTATGTTCTGTGTGACATTTGCAGAAAGCTTTCAGGAAGTACATGTAGTTCTGTTGTCTGTTACAAACTTATTTTATTGCTACATGATGTATGCTTGAGCAAGTGGCATACATTAGAATTGTACATGATTCCTAGAGAGCTCATAAGACATTTCTTGAATATATCCATGACACATGTATATGCACCTGGATGATGACTTGTGTGACATACATGTAGCTGGCTCGCCTACATTTGCTGTAGATTATAATACCTGGTAATTTGTATAATGTACATGCAACTGTACAATATTTTCATATAATTATACAGATCATTAATTTCAATGATTGTACAGAATACAATCTTGTACATGTAGCTCCTGTATGATGTAGTATTTTTGCTGTAGGGATGGCTGTGTGAAGGGCTGGAGGTTGCTGTCCTTGTACAGTGCGTACTTCCCATGCTCAGACAACCTGAAACCGTACCTGATTAAACATCTACATAACGTGTCAACTGACTCATCTGAAGAGCATCACGGTTAGTCACAACATTGTGCATGAGCCAGCTTCATGCATTTGAGTAGTATACTTCAGGCTCTTCTGCATTGGAGTCAATATATACATGTACATGTATTTAGAGCAGTTCTTCTGCAATGAAGTCAATATACGTATATTTGAAGCAGTCTGAAACACATATCTGAAATAGTGAGTATTTTCATCTTCAGGTATTGAAGATGTCATTATACCTACATGAAAATTGTGTGTGTGTGTGTGTGTGTGTGTGTGTCTGTGTGTGTGTGTGTGTCTGTGTGTGTGTGTCTGTCTGTGTGTGTGTCTGTGTGTGTGTCTGTGTGTGTGTGTGTGCGTGCGTGCATGCGTGTTGGATTTCTTTTGTTCACTTGAGTGATATTTTTGCTTAGGCCACACCAAGTTGATTTGTTGATTCTCAGATTTCTTATGGAAAAATATGAAGCGACGGAAAATAACAGGCCTAGGCATCCTATGATAGCCCCAAATGCTATGATAGGAGCCATGACAACCAGGCTGAGTTATCATTCAAACAATGAATTTTATACAGTAACTTTTAATCAAATCACTACATTGATAGATGGAAAGTCTTCAACTGCTGGGGGGCAAAATATGAGCACTTCGAGTTGATTCAGAGCCTTAATTTTTTGCTGCAAATCAGAAAAAAAATGAAGCGGGTGAATCCAAGAGCCAACAAATAAAATTGGTGTGGCCTTACAAATGATCCCATATAACTCCATCCGCTGCAGCTGTGGCCACACAGTGTTTGGAAAATCTCCGTGCAACTTTGACCAATGGAGGGAGACAAAAACCACCACATCCTTTAGAGGTCAAGGCAATCGGAGTGAGTGACAATCATGATATTTCTAGGCAGGCAAATTGTTTGCAAGGGCCCAGTCACACTTCTGCATATCCTCTTTCCTTATAAGTAGCATATATTGACATTTCTTTCACACACAAATTTCTATACAAATAATGTGCATATAAAGTTACATACTGAATGAGGTGGGTATGAGTGCACAACACCATTTTTCTTGCTGCAAATAACAGCATATGCAGTGCACATGCTGAGTGTATTCCAGATGACCTCAACTTATGCCAATGGGAATGGCTATTGACAGGACCATCCAGTCAATAACAGAAAATTTTGCACTATTGACAAGACCATCTGTTCAATAGCAGAAACTTTTGCACTAGTGACAGGAACATCCTGTCAATAATAGAAAACTTTGCACTATCTTAGAGTAGATAGCCTTCATTCACATGTAGCAGTTAAGAATTTTGTAATTACTACGAGCTTGACTTCTGGTCACATCCAGGACCTGTACATAGTTAATTTTTTTAATCTGGAGATTACAGTAGCCAATCATTATGTCCTTCTTTCCTCAGATTGGTCGAAGTACCAAACGTCAAATGATTGTGATGCCAGGGAGTGTGAGCTCTGTTGTGAAGATCAAGACATGCACAGTAAGTTTCGGGAGACCATTTACTGTATATACTTGTCTGGAAAAAATGCAATAACTCAGAACCCCTTCAACAGCTGCCCGGCCGGCCGGTAAGAGATCGGTCAGCACCCTCCGTCCCCCGCACAGGAGACTGACCAGGTATCAGACAGGTCCCTGACAGAAACCGGACGTCAAAGGGACCAAAATGCTGTAGCCGCCTCAGCACCCAGACAGAGAGCTGTAAAGGAATATTTAATTCTGACCATGACAGCCGACATACGCCCGGCTTTATGACACCGGCCGGCTTCAACACCTGGAACTTGCCGTACAGGCCTCATTTAAAATATGAGTCCAGGTTAAAGATGAATTTACATACATGTATCATGCATACATTGTGTAATTTATGCTTCCTCAGCTTACTTCTGCTCAAGACATTTTTATGTCTACTTGCAATGAAATAATTATGATGCACAGTTTCATACAATTCTATAAGGTTTTTGTTGATTTGATTCAAATCTATCTCTGGGAGGTGGGTTCGAGCGCGATTGACGGCAATTCCCGTGCGTAAGGAAGGCAATTGCAATTGGATGAGCTGACAAGTGTGAACGCATGCATATTGGATCCCAGATGTGGATTGTAGGTGTGAATGGGGTGTAAGTCCCCATTTCAATTGCTTATGATGCCATAACCTTACAAGGGGTGATTAAATCCCTGAAATCTAACGCCCTGGAAGAACAGGAGACACCAGGGGGAGAACTCCATTGGCTAACAAGGGCGCACATGGGCATTTTGCTTCTTTGGAAAGGCAGCACCTTGACTAGTTGGAGGAAGGGTGGATGGA
Organism: Branchiostoma belcheri; assembly: GCF_001625305.1. NCBI lineage: Eukaryota > Metazoa > Chordata > Leptocardii > Amphioxiformes > Branchiostomatidae > Branchiostoma > Branchiostoma belcheri. The sequence continues at coordinate 198,020 of NW_017803846.1, read as the reverse complement.
AAAAAACAGCAACAAAATTTGGATAGGCTATATAATGATAAAAAAAAACATTCCTCGGTGTCATAACACATGGTCATTTCTTATAAGCACCTCTTAAAGCTATCGCTCACTCTGTGGCTCAATGGGTGGTTGCTGGAAATATGCACCTTAACCCTTGTCCTGCTGACATTCCTGGCACAATATTTTTCAATAATTTCATGTCTTAATTATATCATAGCCCCCATTTTTTTTTGCCCTGCAGTGGCATAGTTACTTCCGCATTCGTTGCGTTTCGCTGCGGTGTGATGCGTTGCACGAGAAATACCCCCAAATCGTACCTATACAGGGTGTTATATAGATGGTACTGTATGTGCCGCGCGACATATGTTGCGCACAGCAGGACAAGGGTTAATTAAACAATACATAACGGAACTAAAAGATGGCATCTTTTGTGTGACAAAGCTTTTGTAAGATCTTTTTTTTTTCATACACTCAACGTTTTTTTCAGCTTGTTCATCAGATCATTGAGGACATCTGTACAAGGGAATTAGGAGTGATTGCTGACAATAAGATTGAGGAATTTGCACTTTACTCCATTGTAGAGCATGGGAAGGAGAAAGGTAGATACATGTACATGAACATATTTATTTTATGTATCTGGTTTAGAGGTAAAACTTGTTAAAACTTTGTTTAGGATTGCAACAACAATGTTTTACTAATAACTCGAAAATTATCATGTAGCTAAAAATCTTGCATCAAGAATAACACCAACAACTACAGTATAATAGAAAAGTGAAATAGACACTTGATACTGTAATACGGTAACATTACATGTACGTCAGGCCAGTACCACTTTGTAACTACCTACACAAAGAAACAAAGACCCTGTTCTGATTTACAAGTTATTTGACTGTCACTTGATCAATTTAGTTCAATCTGAAACAATTGTAAAAGTCAATATTCTCCAAGACAGTATATGCTGTATATTGTACATGTACAATATGTGCTGCCATGCACATAATATCACAATTTTTTCTGAGCTATCTGCAGATATTGTTGAAATGTTGTGATGTTGTTGTTTAGAGAATGAAGTTGAGATGCTGGGTAGGAAGGTTTACCTGATGGATGTGCTGACAGACTATGAGGGTGCAGGTCAGGAGTACACGTTGATCCTGAAGAAGGTAGTTTGGTACCATCCCATCAAACTGGACAATGAGAACTTGGTCACCGTGCTGTACCATCAGGTCAGTTCTCCACACAGCCCACTGTTGTTCAGAAGAGGATTTGTAGGACTACCCTGTTTTATTAAGAAACGGGGGCCAAGATTAAGAGGGTAGGATAGCTGTTGCTTTAGAATGATAGCTTTTGAGACCTGCATCATACATGTACTTGTAAATTATGTACCATCATGCTCACCCATGATGCATGGATTCAAAAGGCCAGGAAAAAGCATTTAATTTAGTATCCACACACCTTTCGTCGGTGACATTTAAGTGAAACCCGCCATTTTCCTGGAAGTCTAACGGGGGATGCCCTAACATCGGACACTTTTTCACGCACTCAAACTCATGGCATTCTATCGCTAGTTGTCAGAGAGTGGTCAGGTTTTGATGAATGAATTTTGAAAACATTAATGTCAACAACATACTTGGATAAGAAATTCATTCATACTATTCATGAGCCCTTCACGCTCGTATTACAAGTGACAAACTCTATCTGTGAGACCTTTTCGTGCATGTACCTCCATGAATGCGACTACACTGGACAGTAACATAGGACACTTTGGTAATTTTGCTCCCTTCAGGCGTTGATGAAATTAAGTAAACAAAAATAAGAATAGAATTTTATGATATTTTAGGTTTCTTTTGACAGTAAAATTGTGATTATGTGTACTTCTCGTCTCACTTGAGGAGGGTCGTATCTAATGCAATCGGTGCGCGTTTCCACTGAAAACTCAGCTTACGCAACCAATGCGATCCCAGGGAATCATGGGAAATGCAGACGACAGTGGTGTTGACATTGTTTTTCACGGGTCGGTTTTCTACATTTGTACAAAACAAACACTCACACCCACATATTTACTGTTAAGTAAAACTTTATTCCTTGTGTTTGTGGCAGTTGTGTCAAATCTTGGTACAGGTCATTTATTTCTGTGCACGAGCTGCTGCAATGCAGTGACCCACTGTCCAGCGCCATTGTTATGATTGGTGAAAATGACCGATACTCTCTTTTTCGACAAAACAATAAATGAATACTAGTATATAGAACTATACTTTGCATGCAAATAACAGCTGTATGCATTGACTATGTTTATTTGCCTTGTTAATTAGTGAGGTTAGTGGCAACAAACACGGCATACTTTTGCCGTCTGAAGTTAGCGCACATCCGAAGTTAGGGCACCCCCCATCATAGTGTCACTGACGAAAGGTAGTGGATTCCACCTGATGAAACGTCTGTTTTCAAATTCATATCGAGTTGCTTTAGCTGTTTTTTGGTGTATCTCACATTTTCATGTTATTGAATGTGTTGAATCTGCTCTTTTCTTGGGAATCCAACTTGAGTTTGCAGCAAAACTGTACCTTAGGCTGCTTGTCTAGGTTTGTTATGATACAATAATGCAGCATCAGCAGCCAGGTGAAAATGAATGCTTCTTGACCTATTCTTCAGATTCTCCCTGACTTTGTGAGCGGTCGGCTGGTGCAGGTACAAGGAACTAAGCTCAGCAAGCAGACAATGGTTAGACTTGACAATTGTGTAGAATAAGCAAATGTCAGCAAATGAACATTAAGTCTGGAGCAGTACTGATTTATTGGTTTGTGTAATAGTATGTCTTTCCAGTTGAATACATGAAATTTTGACAGTCCCCTATTATTAGATAATGCCTCCGTCTTAGTCTAGAAAGATTGAACTACATGCACATGTATGAGATATGAAACTTTATCAGATTCTGTTGAAATTGTTTACAAAGCATGACATCGCCAGACTGACAGCATTGGAATTCCGAGGAGGGGAAACCGTCAAGACAACCCCGACAATGTGAGTACAAATGACACTTCATATTTCACATTGTTGTTGACCCCTTTAAGGCAAATCAAGCTTAGAACATATAAAATGTGTTTCAAGCTTTATAATATGTTTATTGTTTCACTATAGGGGATCGTGAATAGAGGCAATCAGTGTAGGGGGAAAGAAATACATTTTGTACCTGTCCACTGTTTGTTTTTGTCTCCTCAAGTCTTTGGTCTCCTTCCTCTCCTGGTTTCTTCTTCTTTAAGTAGCATTTTGTTTGCTTGCATTAACTTGAAATGGCTGAAAAAGACTGGTGGTAAAATGGAAACTATGGGATGTATTTGCAATAGAAAATTACCTTTAAGTTAGTTATCTAGTGTTTGGACGCCAATTTTGTGTTGGGATATAGGATATTAGGATTTTCTTATGCACAAACAGGTATTCTTCCTACCTTCCTAAGGTTTGTACCGACCTGATGAAATTATTTTCGGAAGTCTGTGTTGCAATGTTCTTTTGAATGCTATCAGTATCACCTTTACATTAATTTTGTAATTGAGGCCTGAAGCTAGATTTTTATGAGAACTTTACATCTTGACAAAAGGCAGTTGCACATTTACTCACAGTAATTATGTTTCTCCCAAGGAGCTGGTGGCTGATTTCCTGTATTAATGTGAGGGATCTTACTTGTAGTTCTAGCCATGGTGTAAGTCTGAAACCTGTCTCTTCTGTGTGGACCCACAGGGCAGACATCCAGAGTGCTTTGCCTCAGAACTGTGTCAACATGCAGAAGATTCAACAATGGGCCAACATGATCCACTCCTATCTGAACCACGTTGTACGACTCTCTCCCAACCAGGCCAGGGTTCAGTTCATAGGTGTGTGCTTAAGAAAAAAATCATAGAAAAAGGCGTATCAACAGTTTTAATGTTCTTCATGTTGAAAATGTCTAGTGTCCTTGATGTTAAGAGATATAAGCTCAATTTTCATGTATTTAAAAATGTACATAGTCATGTATATGTATCATGTACATACTAGGCTCTGAAAAATTCAATTGTAACTTCTATTACAACTCTTCAATGGAAAGAGTTCTAGATAAAGCATGAACCCTAGCCAATATTGTTTTAGCATAGTTCATGGCTCCATTACATGCAAAGTCATGTATCAAACAAGGCAAGCTCAGGAAAACGTCCTGCCACTGATTGGCAGGGAATTTTGGTGTGAGGGTAAGAAACCCGCAAGGTTATGTTGGGATATACCAGCTCCTCCTCCCATGTGCTATACCTACACTAATGACTAAGCTTAAAGCTACGGTCACAACCCGCCGTACATGCCTCTGCGTGCTGTCTACGTGCAAAAACGTGGGCAAACGTAGGGCATCCGTGCGTGGTGAGTACCGCTTCCGTACGGAATCCTACGGATTGGGGACCACGCAGACATGCCGCAGAAATTTAAGTGCATGTGAAACTCTTTCTATGTGCGGTCTGCGGATTCACCAACCCGTGCGTGCGAGTATGAGCGGCGCACGTGCCATAGAAGAAGCATGTGTGAGTACGGCCTCCTTACAATTGTGAGTACGGCCTCCTAAAGTTGCAATCGCACAGAGATCGTACGTTGAAGCACATACAACTCACTTACCACTTGCGCAACATACGATGCACGCAACCGCTCACGGCCAGACTTGGCGTGCAGACTACACTCTTATACACTTTGTGCCACCGTGCGAGTGACGTGCGTCGATGGCACTCCTTCCCCACATTTTCAGAAAAAAACGTAGCAGACGTAGCCTCCAAAAAAATGTACGGAGAAAAAGCACGTACGGCGGGTTGTGACCGTAGCTTAAGGGATGAATGACATAGCACTAACAACAGCCCTGAAATCTGAATCACCATAGGAACCATCATGCAGTGGCCTCTGTTCGGATCAAGCTTCTACAGTGTTGATGTGAGTACATGACATTATTATGATTATAATAAGTTAGAAATAAATCATCATTACTATATTGTACATTTTGCTTGTACACGTGCTACGGTTATGCTTACGTTATGCATGAAACCTTTTATGATACTACTTTTAGGTTTTTATAATCACTACATTTAAATTTTTGAATTGGAGGACAGTCTAGGTGTAATATTGGTCATTAACTGTTTGGAAGGCTTCCAATATGTGATAACATTACTGATCTTCATGGAGGCTTTGCTACTGTTTGAAAAAAGGTTGGAAATAGTTTCTCCAGCTGAGTGTTGAATTATCATTCCAGCATTTTATAAAAAATCTCAACATCTTCAGTCTGATTGTGAAGGATTCCACCCAAGGTGCCTGACTATGTTAATTTTCATTAAGTTTTAATGGGGAGTATTATGATTGTTGTTGTTGTGATTGTTCTTTTCACAGAGTACCACTGAGCCTCAGGCCAAAGACGGATGCCTGGTCGCCATTAATAAATCTGGCATTCACTTTCTCCCAGAATCACATGTGAGTACTCCCAGATTTACTTTGCTGATAGGTTAGGGGAAGTACCACAAAGTCTGAGTGAGGTCCATGGAGGTCAGTTTGGTCCGAACAAAGTGAAAAAAGTTGTGTTAAGTGCCTTTCCCAAAGGCACAAGAGGGGTGGCATGTCAGGACTCAAACCCGGGACCTCTTGGTTCCGAGTCGAGCACTCTGCCATTATGCCACCCAACCTCCTCTAATTTCACAGCAGATGTCAAGAAGAGGCAATCCTTTCAGTTCAGTATACAAGTGTTTCTGTCAAATTAAATTTCTCATTGTGCTCTCAAGAGGTCCATTTGATAACAATCTTTATGGTCACTGTGGATTTTTAAATATTAAAAAACTACCATGCTAATATTTAACTAATAACATATATGACAGCAAAATAAAAGCTGGTGTTCCTTCTCATTGTTCCTCAAGGTTCCGATTGTCAGCTATGACTTTTCCAACCTGGTGTCCACTCGCAAGCTGCGGACTAAAGACGGTGTTGGCTACTTGGACATCAAACTTGGGAACATGCTGAGTCAACGGGTCATCAGACTGGAGACTGAGCAGGTACAAACAAAATGCCTCCCCTATTCAAGAATGAATTCTTCCAGTGACCCCTATATTAACTTATGGTCCAGATCAAAATACTTCCACCCACAACCTCTGAAAACATAATCTTCTTAGCAAAGGTAAAGAAATGGCTGGAGAAGAAGAAACATATGGGTAGAATCGTTATTTTATTCTATACCTGGTATGGACTGACGTAAGAAAATTGATTATAATGAAAGCTGATGATTCTGAATTTTTGTTGTTTTTGTCTTGAAGGGCGGTGAGATTTCTTCTCTCATTCAACAGTACATCAGCATCATCATCGCTGAGAAGGGTCCTCCAACTAACAGCAAGTAAACATGATAGACATGACATCACCGGGGCAATATTACAGCAGTTCCTGACATCTGGCATGTTTAGTTAACTCACATCACTAGCAGACAATAGTGCACAATAGTGCACATTGTTCTTCAAAGTCAGACTGAACTGTCAGCCTTTTGTAGTGATAATAATAATCATTAATCATGAGTTTATGTGCGCTGGTGTAAATACATAATATTATATGTGTATGTTAATCTCAGCATTTGTTTATTTGAATACCACAATTGTGAAAGGGAGGACACAACAGGAGCACCTTTACAAGTTGTCCTCCCCAACACTGCAATATAAATACAGATTACAACAATGAACATTAATAACATAAAATACAAATACATACAATATCATACATTTAACATGGAATACTGGGCATTGAGTTGAATGTGCTATCTGAATAAGAAAGGTTCAAGAAATGAACATAATTACAGGTGTTCTTTACATTACACTATGATGTGATCAGTTGCAAATTTGAGTAATTATGAAATATGCACAGCAAATGATGTAACTGGTTCCAATTTTTCGATTATTTTTTGTCAGAGGACACACTGTGCTTTCCTGATAAGATAGCCTGTTTGCTACCAAACTCACTTTGGTTATGCATGGAGTTAGACAACAAGGAGACACACACAATCAAGATTAGCCTTAGTACTGACCACCTTCCACACACAACCAGGGCTGGCCTTAGTACTGACCACCTTCCACACACAACCAGGGCTGGCCTTAGTACTGACCACCTTCCACACACAACCAGGGCTGGCCTTAGTACTGACCACCTTCCACACACCACCAGGACTGGCCTTAGTACTGACCACCTTCCACACACTACCAGGACTGGCCTTAGTACTGACCACCTTCCACACACTACCAGGACTGGCCTTAGTACTGACCACCTTCCACACACCACCAGGACTGGCCTTAGTACTGACCACTATCCACACAGAACCAGGACTGTCCTTAGTACTGACCACCTTCCACACACTACCAGGACTGACCTTAGTGACCTTAAGCTGTTCACAGACTGACACACAGACAGACACACTGCATCAAAAACACAACCTTTCATATTTTCAAATGAACAGATTGAAGCGGCTTCCATGGAAGGGTGCAACATTTTCCACTTACAGCTGCAATGGTTGAAGTGCCTATGATATTTATGGCATGTCATTGTGGAGATTGGTTTTTACAAGGGCTGGAACTGAACCTTCTCACCACTGGTGTTAGAAAGCAAATGTATAGGTCATTGTCGGTCAATATATAGACAAGCCTATATAATGTAATAATCCATGTATTTATTTATGTGATATGTGTTTTCATTGCATGGATATTATAGTGTGTCAGGTTAATTTACATAATTATTGAACATGACATTGTACAATTTGTATTGACTACTGTCATGTTTTTATCTTATCTTTGTGCGATAGACAGTGTGTTGTGTGTGTGTGTGTGTGTGTGTGTGTGCACGCGCGAGTGTGGTGAGTCTGTGTGTGGTGAGTCTGTGTGTGTGTGTGGCGAGTCTGTGTGTGGGTGTGTGTGTGGTGAGTCTGTGTGTGTGTGTGGTGAGTCTGTGTGTGTGTGTGTGTGTGGTGAGTCTGTGTGTGCGTGTGTGTGTGGTGAGTCTGTGTGTGTGTGTGTGTGGTGAGTCTGTGTGTGTGTGTGTGTGGTGAGTCTGTGTGTGTGTGTGTGTGGTGAGTGTGTGTGTGTGTGTGTGGTGAGTGTGTGTGCATGTGTCTTAAAAAAAGTTTAGCCTAGTAGTATGTCACAAATGTAACAATATCAAAATTAAGACACAAGTTTGCAAGTAATTTCCAACACAAGAAATTGGACTCACCCAAATTTTCGACTGTACAACTCCAGTCTTTGTCAAGGAATGAGCAATCCACCGCTTCCGTGACATCACACAGATAACACACACGACTCCGTGAGCAGTGGATCATAGGTTGCAGAAAGTCAAGACCTGGTTTAGACCAACTAGAAACTTATACTACAGATTTACAGTACAGAGATGGGCGAATCAAAATGAAATCTTTATAGCTAAGAAGCTTTTTTCTAGTCTGTGTTTTACGGCATGGAACGTGGGGTTGACATTGCTAATAGCGGTGAAGAAAGGATAATATTTTGCTTGTAAGATGTTCAATGTTCTAATAATTGTTTTGGAGGGGGAAAAGTGACCATAGATAAATTCATTGTTGGAGAGACGCGCGGGATGCTTTTTTCCACCAGTCAATAAACTCTTTCCAGAAATATTTGGTGGTGTGGCATTCAGCAAATAGATGTGCTATTGTTTGTTTTTCTTCACAATATGGGCATTGGTCGTCACAATATGGGCATTGGTCGGAGTATTTTTACCTTCTTTAAATATACATTAGTAGTCAAGAACCTGTGTAAAATCTTAAATTGAAAGTACTGTATTTTGGTTTGTTTTGAGCAAATGTAACGTATTAATCTTTGACTTTTCCAGTATGACCTTTGATTTGACTTGGATTTATGTTCATTCTCTACTTATGTTTCAATTATGTGACCTTCTATACGGGTGTCTTATATGGGCTGGGCGACAATGTCCCAAGACACAATAAGAAAATTCATTCACATTTATACCTGTTGCAAATCCTGAATACATCACCATTGAAGAAATGTATGAAATACAAGACAGCAATCTGATTAATGATGATTCTGATTAATGATAGGAAGATCATGGTATTTTCAGTACCCACTGAATACATTTGTAGTTATAATGTTTTGAAGAAGAAACATTGGATATTCATATGAACCTGCTTGCCAAAATATGCAAGAATGGCAATAATGTAATTTTTCTTACTGGTGATTGATCTGACATTGAAAGCTATTCAATTCTCAAGTTGGTCATGACCTAATCTTAAAGAACACAATGTAACTGAGATTAAGATTTGTTTATTTGGATGTTCACATGTAAAAGGGAGGGTAAAACAAGTACATACGCACTTTTGCAAGTTGCCCTTCACAATATGGATCTCAGTAACAAACATCACCTACAGTATTGTACATATATATATAACATACATGTATTACCTTATGAAAAATTTAAAATGTTCTCCAGTATTGTACATACATGTATATAACATACATGTATTGCCTTATGAAAAATTTAAACTGTTCTCCAACTCATAAATTTTCCTCACCGGAATTTTCAACTGAATCACTCAGTCTTCCTCAGCTATCTGACCCAAATGCTGTGGACACATGATTTTTTCCCACGCGTGACATCAGCAAAGGGTCAAAGGTTGTCTGAAGTCGATATCGCCCCCCGTCCCGGTTGAGCGAAGGTTGAAGATTAGTGCCCTGACAACCTTTGACCCTTAACTGACGTCACGAGTAGGAAAAATCACACGAAAATTCCGGTGAGTGAAATTTATGAGTTGGAGAACAGTTTAAATTTTTCATAATCATGTAATTTACCAACTCAGATGAACTTTCATGCTGATACATGATTGTATTACTGTTATCTTCAAACATGCGATATTCTTCTACAGCAATTATAGCGTATTCCAGCATTCAACAATTTTGTTTCATTTCACTTTCAAAAGTTTTTAAAAACTTCCATAATATCATTGCTTCCACATTTTGTCAGCCAAAAGTGCCTGTCCCAGACATTCACTCAAGCAACGAAATGTTACAAACCTTCCTAAGATTTGGGACTTTGTAAGAAATGTATCAAGACAACATGTTAGAGCACAAAACAATTCACCATGATTATGATACACCTTACTTGCTGCTCACCTTGTCAAAAGATAATTCTATTCTGTATATTTATACATGTATAACATAAATTTTCTTTTATTATAAGTACTAACAATACTTTGCAATAGCTACCACATTTTTCAGACGAGACTTCTAGAGGAGTAATATAACAACAGAGTGCAGAAGACCGGCGTTGTATGTATGATATACACTGTAGTAACCATGTGTAAGACTCTACACAGGAGGCTGTGGCATGCCGACTTGTGGAGGTGAAGTCTGTGTGCAGACTGGGCAGCTGGACCGGCACATGGCTCTCCTGCACATCCTGCAATACAGCTGGGCTTCACAGGACGGACAGAGCCAGACATGGCCACAAGTAAACACAACCTTCTCTCCACACCTCCTACAGTAGAAACCACAAAACAGACAATACTCCAGGTTCTGCACAGTCATATAATATTATCAAGTTTATCAATCTTGTTCATGGTTTTTATAGAATTAAGCTATGTATAGGTCAGATCCTTGCCAGCTTTTTTTACACGCAATAACCGATTCAGCAATGATCAGCAAGCAATGGTGATTGTATGAAAGAGGGCACTGCAAATTGGACAATGGCCGTTATGGTGCATACATGTATATACTGGTCTATCATCATTGATCAATAATAGGCCCACCTGATTGTAATGTTTCACTCACAACATAATCAACCAAAACAAAAAAGCTTAAACTTCAATGATTGGACCATTGAAGAAAAATGGAGCTGATTCAGTAAATTTAGGTTCAGGGTTGTCCTTAGGTTGAGGCAGTACTCATGCAATTAGTCAATTCTGACCCACTTTCATACAATTACTATCGCTGAGTTGCACGCAAACAATATAAAGTACACACACGTTTGCACTTAGACACATACATGTACAAAACATGTATCAACATCCGTGTGCACAAAAGTACATGCATACACACACACACTTATAAACACTCATTTGAAATGTATCCTTGAAATATCTCCAGGATATAACTTGTACTCATACTTGTTGCACATGTGGCAGAGACACGAGCTAGACTTCCTGCCCAGGCCTACATGCACATGCTCAGCAGTGGTCCTAGGTACTGGTGCCTCCCTCGGGATCAGCCCTGTAGAAAGCATATAAAGGACATTGTATGGCCAAATGTACCACAGACTGTTGCCTCAGTCTGTAATGGTGATGGTATGCTAAAGTCTTTCCTAGCAGTAACAATTAAGTGCAAATAACCTGATGCTGTGACTTTGGACAACCTGGCATTAGACTTTGAAATCTTAAGTTTGATTTTAGTAGGACAGTCTTTTTTATTCTATTATAAAATAGTAACCAATTACACTTCATGAGTAATTAACTGCCAACATGCACTCTACATTAAATTAGCGTTGGCCAGTTACTTAATTAAATCACAATTAGGCCATGTTGATTTGATTATATGGATGACATCCGCGCGCGCATGAATTTTTGGCCGTTTCCAAAAAAAAAAAGTTTTCAACCATACTGTAAATCGTACAAAACAGTTGCAAAATGAGCAAAAACATACCATAAGTTACCAAAAAAATTAATAAAAACTATACCAATGTCGTAGAATGCCAAAATCAAACGATGAAAGACGAAATTGTAAAGAAATGAACTTGAAGACTAGATTATTCGCCAAACCATATTCTGTGCCATATGCTCAACCCTCATGACCACGTAGATTTCATTATGAAAAGAATTTTTTTTTTTTTGCAAAACTTTTTTTTTATTCGCACGCTCGCATCAGTTTTGGGGCTCCCGGAGGATGTCATCCATATAATCAAATCAACATGGCCTTAGAATCATAAACAAGACAACTCAATGACATGAAACTAGATGTCAGAGATCTCATGCCTTCGTCGGAGGGACATTGTTCTAGATAAATAAACATGTGTATTCTTTACTTTTTTTAATGATCAATTTGGTCTGGAGTACAAAAGAATCTCTGTACTCCATGACTCCTTTTTTTATTCTACAGAACACCATTAAGGGGTTCGCCACAGCTTTGCAGACGCACCGTCACCCATGTTAGCGTCACCCATGTTAGGTCCCCCTAAGTTATTTGATTTTGGACTGTTACTGGAAAAAAAATTACTGTTACAAGAAATTCTGCTCACTGTATTATCAAAGTGTCACGACAGTGTCGCAAAATGTAATAGAAGATGTGATGAAAGGAAAGAATCAGAACAGGGCGACTACTGCTGTTTAGAAGAGATTAAGTGCTGTTGTTATGACGAATAATAGACTTGTTTGTTGTTACACTATGTTATTTTATTCAATTTGTGTCCTAATATTTGTATTTCTACCGTTAGTATATTCCAAATCTATACACTCAGGCATCTTGTTTTTTTTTAGCCCTTCATGTATTTTATCACGCTTTTGCCACTGTACATGATGTAGTTATAGAACATCCCTTCAATGTAAGTAACTGATCCCAGATGGGGTTCCCCAGCTGTCCCCCAACTGAATCCAAGCAGAGGTTGGTGGGGGAAGATTGTTAATTTCCAACACAAAAGGTCCACTGCAGCGACATAGGGTCCCTATGTTGCAGCAGTGGACCTTTTCAAACTTGACCTCAGTCTCCACAACTTGCCTACCAAAAATCATAAACATCCATTGAAATATACTGGAGTTATCCTGCTATTAAACAGGCGACAAACACAAAAGGTCCTGCAGTGACGTAGGGACCTTCCATGAAACCCATTTTTGTACTTGACATTGGTCTCCCCAATGGTAACCTGCCTGCCAAAAATCGATTTTATAACCTTCTCCAGGCAATAATGTCAAAGTGCTTTCAAAAGATTTCAAAGAATACAATGAAAAGCTCAGCAGCTTCTGTTGAACAAAAGAAGGTATTTAACGATCACATGACACCAATAACACAGAAATGCAACTGAAAGTAGTCAGATGTGATCCATCAAATTCTGTCAATGATGTCACGGTGAGCATGACGGCCAATTCAGAACCCGCTACCACGGATTGTAAATAACGTTCCTTCCAGAAGCAAACAACTATACATTATCATCATGACTAGTACATACAATTGCAAGCTATTATATTATCATAATGATTCCATTTGTTTGCTTCTGAAATGAACATGTTTCACCAGCCACAGTGCCAGGTTCTGACCCAGTCGCATGCATGCTCACTGTGACATCCTTGACAGAATTAAAATGGATTAACTGGGGGCAGAAATCAAGAACTGGAAGCATGATTTGCAATCATATACGATTCCCCCTAACATCAAAAGTGTACTTTTGGTCCAAGCGTTCTTGTTCATTGAATAATACCTATCACGTTTGGCTACTTGCATTTTACATTTTAGTGTTATTGGTGTCATCAAGAAATCAAGTGAATCATCTATTGAAATAAGTCCATACCCACGAATCGAGCCTACATGTACATGTCTAATATATGTAGATGTGTCCAGTAAACAGTGTACTCACCCACAAGTTGGACTTTCCTAATGCCAATACTGAGGCACAAGCCAAGCCACAGGTGCTGAGACAGATCAAATACATGTAGGATGAAGCGGTCTTCTTCATTATTCCTTTGGCAGTACAGGGTTCCTTCATCTGTTAACCTGATGGGCAATATTTCAATCAGACATGTCTGTTCCATAGTTCATGCCTTCACCAACAGTTGTTTTCTATTGAAAATGAAATGTCATGGAGGTTACATTTGCAATTGCATTTGTCTGTTACTATACTAGTATTCTGTCTGATGGTCAACAAGATAACTCAAGAATGGCTGGCTGGATTGGTGGTACTTGCTGTGTTGGTAGGGTGCAACAAAAACTGGAAATGAACTTTGGGCCCCCTAGTGGCTTTCCTTGATACTGCAGCAGAACTTCTGGTTTTAATATCTCGCAATCTGGACATGCTAGGGTCATGATGGTAGGTAGCTCAGGAAGAAATCACCTGAGTTAAGGCCCCCTAGAAGCTTGTTCTGGAACTGCAGGACGGTTTGTTTAAAAATCTTGGAGGGAGGATAACTAAACAACGGTTGACAGATTATCATAATTTTTGTCACCTTGGACAGGCGGTCGCATGAAGAGGGTTGCCTCACAACATGACTGAGGCATAAATGGTTTCCAAGTCGAGATGTTTTAATGTCAAATGCTGTAAGCATCTTCAGTTCTGTGGTGAATGCATGTGGGGAGGGTGGCACATGGAACAATTTATGACTGGTTCTCCATGATTTCTCATTAGTTATCATCAATAATCAACATGATCAAAAATGATGTGGTCACCATGGGCAGGCATCGGGCCTTGAGTGGACCTAACTCAGGGTGGTTGCAGTCGTGTTGACCAAGTGGTCACGTTGGACAGGTTGCTTAATGCCTGCATCAATGGGGAAAATTTTGGGGACCGAGAAAAAGCGGTCACCATGGGCAGGTGGCCAGCTTGAAGAGGTGGTCACCTTGGTAGATTTGGCTGTAGGTAGCTTAAGTGATGCTTGACATACTAAAATTACAATTATGGAAATCAGGATCTAATGTGCATAATCAATGAAAAGTTCTATAAATCTGCTGTGTTCAATAATATAGCTATGAAACTGTTGACAATGGCAGCTTTTGATTGTGTAAATTAAGATCTAATTTGCATAATTGCATGAATGGAAAATTGCTACAATTTTGTAGTTGGTAACTGCTGGGAATTTAATACTTGCCATATTTGGAAGTTCAGTGGAGGTGAACACCACAAAACAATTTATTCAAATCAGGAACTCATTTGCATGATTTAGGAGGAAATGCTAGAATAGCCTCATTTTTCAAGCTGTCATTGGGTGGAGAATATGATCAACTGATATAATTCATGCAAATGAGGCTCTTATAATATGCATAATCACAGTGGAAAAAAGGGTTATTAGTCAGTTTGACCAGTTTGACATGATTTGGCGAAGGTATGAGGTCGTAGAACTGTTGTTGGGTATGAAACCTGAAACTTAATCTAGTTTGCATATAACAATATCAAACCTAATGTCCATGCCAAATGATAAGGATTTCAATAGTGTGATGCATGTTACTACATGTAGGTATGGGCCATGTAAATACTTTGCATGAAAATTTTGCTTATGAGCAGGATTGTACTATTAACTTTAAGCCATTTACAGATGGTTATCACCATGCTTAAAATATACAAAGCAATAATCATTTCATGAGGTATGAAATCAGATTGAGGAACTCTAGTTCTACATGTATGTGTTAAACCTTAATAACCTGAATGAACAAACTCATTTAACTCAACACATACTCAGTGTACTCAAACATAAAATGATATCTACCTAACGGGAGGGGTCCTAATTCCGACCCATGTTCCATGCAACAAACACACCTTTCACAAATTGGTAATAGTTTAATTGACCAAAAACCCGCGCAACATGAGCTATAATATTGATAAAGATCACAACGATGAAAGCTGCACAGCTGTGTATTTCACTTCAGTGTAGCGTCTTGCACCCAAGCGTAATGGTTCACGAAACTTACGGCTGGTTTTTGGTTATTTTGCCGGTGGAACGTTCCATCGCAATATGAATACCCATTCCTGTGGCTATTCATATGCAGAATGATGCACCCAGGTATGCCGCAACAAGGATTTTTCGAACTAGTCCGGAATAATAATTGTTTATTGATTGATGGGTACAATCTCTAGCATGTGCATCTCTAGTACTATTATACTAGAATTAGGGGTAGGTCGGAATTAGGGCACCCCCCGTTAGGCCATACCGACTTAATTTTATGGATGACATCCACGCGCGCATTGATTTTCGTCTGTTCTTTAAAAAAAATAAAAGATCACGTCCCCCCGAGGATATTTGTCATGCTGTTACTTAATATACATTTCATGATAAAAGTACCAGTAGTATTTGTGAAGTTTTTTCCAGTTTCATTAACTTTTTTTGCATACACAACTTTTATAATAAATTTTGGGACTTTTCTGCTATTTTCAGCCCTGGTATTCTGGTATTCAGAAGCCAAATAACCCGAAATTTGGTATCTTTTGGGTTCTGCTACGATATCATTTTATGAAAGCCAAATGAGCTGGACTGTGGTATGGTGGTACGTAGGTTTTGCAGAGATAGGTAAGGATTAACTTTAATGAGTCCATTTTGCAAATGAAAACACATGATGTCTATCAATGTCTGTATCTTCTTCAACCTAATACGTCATGTACAATGTATACACTTCTCATTAATCATGCAAATTTTAGGTGAAAATTGTAGAAATGAGGTTAAACTTTGTACATCAAAGGCAACAGGATTCCATCAAAACCCTGACACAAATGCACAGCAGGAGAACATTATGTACTACTAGGCACTGGTTACCTGATGAAGAGGAGGTCACCAGGCTTCAGGCCCTGCAGCACACCAGACTCAAACCAGGCAGGGGACTTGGAGCTCGGACTCAGGCATCCAGTTGGGAGGGACATTTGTGACAGCATGGCTGGGTCAGTGGTGGTTAGGCACATGTATAGAATACTCATTCTTTTATCAACTCTCTTTATCTTCAACACAATGGTGTCCTCAGTACGTAATGGATGGGATAAGAAAACAAGCCCATCCTGAAGGGAATGAGAAGAATCTTTGTACAGAGCTGTGATCTTGTGTCCTGTGTTATTGGTCTCAAGATTAATCTTCTTCCCGTGATGATCATGAAATCCACATGGACAAAGGAGGTTGATTCCAAGTTTACTGAATTTGGAGTGTATGTGCAAGAAAGATCCTGAAGGATCTACAAAGTCTACATGTTTGACCCTCCTGTTAGGTAGGACCCATTCAGGATTTGCTAAGTATTTAATCATTGCCATCTCCAGTGCTTGTCTTCTTCCTGCCAGCCATGCCCAGGACATTAAAGGTGTGGCACTGTCCTGGTATGTTTTGTTTCCTATGTTGTGTGTGTCTTTCTTCCATGGTTTAACCCTATCAGTGCTTCCTTGTGTTGAGGAGGTCCCCCTGATGTCTGTGGACGCTGTGATTACAGAGGATGCTGGTCCTGTTGAGAAACTGCCAGAGGGGCTGACAGCCTGCGGAGGTCTGTTCCATCCTGACAATCGTTGGTGACGCGGGTCAGAATGTTGAGAAGCAGTGGATGCTGGGTAAAGGCTGTGGGCTTTGGAACTCCTGCCATTGGGATGTTCAGGCATTACACTGGTGGGAACTCTGCTACTGAGGCAGTACACATCATGTTCTCGGTCTATAGCACTCCTAAATGAACACAGAAACAATTGCCCAAGTATGCTTTAGAATCAGCTTAGACCCCTGGGCAACCAAAAAAGGTTATAATTCAGTCAAATATGGTAAATTTTGCACTTAGCAGTGCTATGCAACATCACTGGACAAAATATCAGCTATAATATGGGACATGTACAAGACCACCAGTAGGACTTCAACTATCAATATAATTCTGCTTAATATACAAAAACATTGTCTCGTGTACCCACCTTGCTCTATATTGTATTCGTCCTCTACTAGGACTCCTCTCAAACCAGAACTTCTCTGTCATTGCTGGTACGTCTTGTTTACTGTAAACAGCAATTTGGTGATTCAACAATGTTCAACAGCTAACTAAACACACCCACAGGTACTGACTTACTGACGTTACACAGCAGTGTTACTTAGGTAGTCACTTTTTTACCGCATGCTGAAAATTGGCCAGTATTAGAGGCTGAAATGATTCCACTTTCAGTGGGATCAATGGTTTGTTGACAGGACTGAAAAAGCCATCCAGCTACATGTAGGACTTACAAGTGGTCATGAGGGGTGTATCTAAAGTAGTCAAACAAATCAAGTCATTCTCTAAAGGAAAAGATAGTTCTACCTGGGCAACTCTGGTACATATATTAGTTTTGACTACAATATTTCCAAAGGATGGCTGAATTCTTCACAAACATGAAGTTAACATCAACTCTTCTTAATTTTTCCTCCCTTCGTGGAATGGTTTCAACTGTACTACAGTACTGTAATGGTAGATCACAATGATGTAAAGGTTGCTATGGGAGACCTAAACAATGTTGTGATGAAAGTCAATACAGCTAGTCCTTGTTTATTCTTGATACCTGATAGGACCTTGGTTTACATACTGAATGGGCTAGCCTGATGAAATACAGTCAATGTAGTATCACTTTCTATGATACTAGAGTAGCGTACATGTACAAGCACTCTCGTACAAAAACGAATGCTTTATCCAAAGGAAATGTGGAGAACCAAATGTCAGATTCTATCACTGTTGTTTATGTACTAGTTAGTTATGTTCACAGACTGTTTCAATAGTTGGTGGTTGAGGGTCCAGTGCGTGTTGTGTACATTTGTATTGTACAGTACATGTGTATGTGTGTAGTATACACGGAAGTTTACACGTGAAGTAGAAAATTTAAGCCAATACAATGTATCGTTAGCAATCTCAAAATTTCTCTCATCTCTCACATTCCACATGTGTACAGGTTGCCATACATTGTACCTGATGAAATTGTCATGCAAAACGTTATTTCAAAGTTCTTTCTTCATAAAAATGAGTGCAAAAAATACATCATCAGAAATTGAAGTTATGTGTGAAAATTGTACAATGAACTTTTGTAATAAGTTGTACAGTAGCTTATTACCTGATACCTAATATATGATGCCATGTAAGTAACAGAGCTGAAAACTAGAGTTCCCCGATCTCATACCTTTGCCAAATGTTCATCTTTATGGCTGACAAATTATAGATTATTCCCCCTGATTGTGCAAATAGGATCCTCATTTTCACGAATTATATCAGTTTATCATATTCTCAACCAAAAGACAGTCTTATGGCTCGTTCTCATTGAAATGTACAAAATGGTGATTTTTAGGGTCGAAGAATTGATGAACTGTTTTCTCAGGGAAACCTACCTTATTTTTAGGAAAACGTCCCAATTATTGATTACCAAAGGACAGCTTAATTTCCATGGGAACTTACCGAAAATCTATGCACTTACATGTATTTGTACATGTAGATAAGACATATGTAAACAATGCAATTTTTAGTGCAGCAAAAACACTGGAACATCAACATGAAATGGGTGTACGATAAAGCTTGTATTCATGGCATCACTTTAAAAGCCATTAGTTTAGGCGTCAGTATCTATAAATTGTACTTCTGTCAGCCCATTACATACTGGTAAATATACATGTATAGAAGTAGGAATAGTTTGTTTTGAAGCAAAGAAGAGTGAGTCTGTTGATGCCACAAAGGATTATTTTTCTTTGGATGCATATTTTTTTCTACTTTATTTCCAACCATGGTGCAAAGGGAAGGGAAGTTCAATCTCTTGTTACGTCTTTTCCGCTACAGGCGTAACTTTGGTTACTGGATGTTACAAAATGGACATTTTGCTTTTTTTTCTCCAAGAAGTTCAGCAGTTTTTATCTTCATCCTTTGAGAGCAAGGGGGCATAAGTAAGGACATTTAAAAACTGGGTAACTTTTTATATACCGGGTGATGTAACTGCAGTACCATAACAAGCCACTAGGGGGTCCAAAATCTAATCATTATGAGGTCCCATCAAGACCTACCCACCTACCAAGTATCAAGACAATCCATTTAAGCCTTCTCAAGTTATCGTGTCCTGTGACGGAAGGACGGACAGAAGGAAGGAAGGACACACACATACACGAATGCCTCTGAAAACATAACCTTCTTGGCGAAGGTAATAAACATGTTTTCATTGCCTGGATCAGGTCTAAAGTGACAAAACGAATAGTGAACACAAGAGGGAAAATCCTACATTTACTTACAAAATGAAGTCTACAAATACATATTCTGTGTAACAGATTGGCATTGTAGCTGCACAGCACACAAAAGTCACCACAGGTTTTTGATTCTACTCCAAAGTTGAAAAAACGGCTCCAAACACTGGTGATGAAGTTATGAAGGCCATATTCTCGCCTCACTTGTCAATCTGTACAGAAGAGGTTAAACATTTTTTTTGTCATATCAATTTGTTTTGTTCTTACCCGAGACTGGGGAAAAGGGGTCCAACATCGAAGTACAAGAAACAACTATATAGTGACTGTGCTCCAACGCTTGGAGAAAGAAGGTGGGTTGAACAGGATTTCTCATGGACAATTATATCCAACTACAGAGGTTCCCCCTAAGTTTTACGGTCTTCCTAAAGTACACAAAACTGGTATTCCACTGAGACCAATAGTGAGCAGTATTGGCTCAATCACCCTTGCGCCAAGTTCTAGGCAGATACTTTGTCCCCCCTAGTTGGTAATACAGTGCACCACATTAAAAACTCACAACTGTTTGTAGAAACGTTCATACGACGTTAATTACAGCTCTGTTCACCTCAGTGCCAGTAGACAAAGTAGCTGATGTAATTTTGCAAAGACTGAAAGAAGACAGCACTCTTCCACAACATTCCAAACTATCCCCAGAACAGTTGGTGGACTTGTTGAAGGTGTGTCTTAACTGTACTTACTTTGTGTATGATGGTATTTTCTACAAACAAATCCATGGAGCTGCCATGGGGTCACCTGTGTTGTATGCAATCTATACTTAGAGCATTTAGAACAACGATGCCATTAAATCTGCCCCACACACCCGTGTGGTGGTACAGGTATGTTGACATTTTTACCAAGCTTAAGAAGGCGTACGCACAAGAGTTCACAGAACATCTAAATGACCTTGACCCTGACATAAAATTCACATTTGAAGAGGAAGAGAATCCCTGCAGGTTAAGATATACCGCAAACCCACACATACTGACCATTCTAATGACCCCCTGGATCATAAACTCGGAGTTATCCGCACCCTGTTTCACAGAGCGGAAACAATTATTACTGACCCTCAAGATTTAGAGGAGGAGAAAGTTCACATTTCACAGCCACTAAGACCCTGTTCACAGTGAAAAAAATGGATCTGGATTGATTGCCATCGGGATCAAAATTACGGAAATGAAGTCAATCCGGATCGGTTTTTGCAGTGTGAATGCTCCAATCCGGATTGATTTTCTCCGATCCAGATCCAAAAGTAATCCACCTCGAGGAGGTAGTGCAAGACACTTGCAGTGGATCAGGATCGGGCGTAAACTTGAGTGTGAACGCAAAGTGGATTGGGTTCGGGGTTCGCTGGTGTGAGACTACCACAAATACCACAACCAATCAGGTCTTATAACATGCAGTGACAAGAACGTTGTGTAATGCTATGGATACATTGCCAATCAAATATGAATAGGAAATACGCAGATACATGTTTACCCCAACCTCCATGCCAAAATGTTACACTCAAGTGGAATGGCGTCTCAGCCAGTGGAATCGAGTGTTACAACCTGAAAAATATCGGCCTTCACGCAACGGGAGCTAAACCCTGACCACCCAAACATGTTCAAAGAGGTGTTCTCTTTATTTCTGCTAAGATTCCAGGCTGTACAAACTTTCTGAGTTCCTTTCTTGCAAAATTTACGGCGGAGTTGCAGTGACTATGGCATGTTCAAGATGGCAGGCTCGTGACACCTCAATCCATTTCTGAGCATGATGTGCGATGCAATCCGGTTCGGCAAAAAGCAGTGTGAACGCGCGGGTCGATCAGGATTGATGAATTTCTGATCGGGATTGGCAGTCAATCCAGATCCATTTTTTTCACTGTGAACAGGGTCTAAGAAAGTGTGGGTACCCCACTTGGGCTTTAGACAAGGCCAATAGACCAAAGCCCACAGACAGTAACCAGTGTCAGAGCAAGAACAAAAGCCCAAATAGAGGCCTAGTTGCTCTGCCTTACAGGAAAGGCCTTAGTGAAGGGCTCAGGAGGATCTTTGTGACACATGGGATTAAGACCTGTTTTAGACCAACTAGAACCCTCCGGAACATACTAGTCGCACCTAAGGACAAAACATCAAAGGAAAGCAAGTGTGGGGTAGTTTACCATTATACAGTGTCAAGGACAGACTTCCAAAGGCCCATGTAAGGAAACCTATATTGGAGAGACTGAAAGATCCCTAAAGGCTAGGTTCTTAGAACACAAACAACATAGCTTGACTACTTCGGAGGTCTCACAACATAGACAACAAGCAATAGACATCTTCCCTCCATGAACGAGGTTGGTGTTGTTAGGGTTAACCATTACAACCATCCCTCAACAGAGACGGGGGCGCCACAGACTTTCGGCAACCTATGATCCACTGCTCACGGAGTCACGTGTGTTATCTGCTTGACGTCACGGAAGTGGTGGATTGTTTATTCCTCGACAAAGACTGGAGTTGTAAAGTTGAAAATTTGGGTGAGTCCAATTTCTTGTGTTGGAAATTACAGTTGCTGCATATTGTTACCTCCATGAAAAATGGAGGTATTGTTTTTGGCGGCGTCTGTCTGTGTGTCTGTGTGTGTTTCCGCAACTTTGTAGTCAGCATAACTTCATAACGCCTTTATGGATTGTGATGATATTTGGTATGCTGATAAGTCTTAGGAAGACAAAGGTCAAGGTCAAATATGGGCCTCCTGGTGGATGACCTTGGTACTGCAGCAGAACTTCCGGTTTTTGTATCTTTGGTCCTGAACATGCTATGGTCTTGAATTTTTGGTGACAGATAGCTTTTCCTGTCAGGAATAAGTGGTGTGGGTTTGGTCCCCCTAGCAGCTTGTTCAGGAACTGCAGGGGACTTTCGGGCGAAATCTTTGAAAGCCAGTAAGTCCAGATAGGAACAGCGTATTTTCATCATTTTTGGTGTGTAGCTATCTGACAGAGAGATGTACATAATTAAGTGCAAATTATGCAAATGAGGACTTTATTTGCATGATTAATGAGGAAATTCTATAATTACAGTGTTTTACATTATAGAACTTGCATACATGTAATGTATGTAACCTATGGCAGATGGAACATCAACAGATACTAATTATGCAAATGGTGACCTTATTTGCATAATTAATGCAAAAAATCTATGATTTCTCAATGGTGAATGATGGGAATGTCATACTTGGGACATCTTTAAGTTAATCAAAAGTTAAGATCACGATGCATATATCATGTTAATGCAGAGGTCATTTGCATAATTAAAGAAGAAATTTACATTTACATATCAAGCCCATATTTCATGGAGATATGAGATCTCGGAACTCTTGTTTTGTTTTTGTGTGAACAACTTTTTACATATGCTTCAACTTTGCAATTATTTAAATGAAGGTTTAGTCCATATCTACCTTTTTTTTATTAAATCCCGTTATAATATATGGTTTCAAGAGAAGTGAGCTATCATTAAGGGCCCCAGCCTATTAGTACCAAATCTGGGAATATTCTTCAACAGAATTTTACCAACAAAATGTTTTTGTTCAAAACAATTTTGGAGACAAATTTGTCAATCACAGACCAAGCAGGATCGTGAGTGTACAAGAGATGCACTTAAGTGAGAATCATAGTTACTACAATACTATGATTCTCTCTGTACCAAACCTTAGCTTTCTTGCTTTCAAATTATCAAGAATGGGGCTTAACTACACACTGTAACTAGTGTAGTTTTAATCCAGGTATGAAAGAAACATTGCAGAATGCAGTCTGACCCAACATTGCAGAATGCAGTCTGACCCTGTCAATGTCAAAGGAAGTCTATTACTTTCTCAGTGAACCGAGAACACCACTACTGTGCAGGTGTATATTTTGTATCAGATGAAAGGCTAAGAATGTGGGAAAAATATATAGCGGCAGTAATCATGGCAAACCATAGGTACTTACGCAGACTTCTGAGACGGCGGCATCAATTTTTTTTGGAGCGACACGAGTTATGCCGCAGAGGGACTTGCATCACTCCCGAAAAAAATGAATGTCACCGCCTCAGAAGCTAATCTGCGAAGGAGGCTATACTGTGATGGAGTTTGGTCAGGAGTTTTGTAAAACAAAAAAACAATGGATTACCTGAACTGAGGCAAAAGACAAATTTCAAAGCTTTAAATATTTAATGGCGGAATGAGGTCTCCAAATTCTGGCTATCAATGCATTACTTGTCATGCTTTCACATGAAAGTTGTTGGTAGTAATCATTATAGTACAATGTTGAACAAAGCACTTAGTACAATGTTTAATAAAGCACATATAGTAGTACAATGTTGAACAAAGCACAAAGAGTACACTGAGATCAGATTTGACATTGTCATGACATTAGAGTTAGACACATTAAAGCATACAGTCCATTACCAAAGTTTGTAAAAAATCTTTCGTAAGAAGTTGCTCAGGATGAAGCAAAATTTCTTAGCGATAAGACAATATGGAAACACGGAATTCAATGTAGACTGTTATTGTTTATTTGTCAACTAGTTCCAGTGTCTCAACATCAATGAAAACCTTAACACATGCAAATAAAGATCATTATTGTGCAAAGATAAAGGAACAGGACTGTCCTACACATGTACATGTTAGTTGTGTGCATTAAGGTTCTCCTGCAGCTGAGTCCTTGTCATTTTTCATGGTGATGTCCTTATCTGCCCCATCCATCTCTCTTCCCTCCAGTTTGTTGGAGTCACCACCATGTTTACCTCTACTGTCCTACAAAAAAAGATAAATTATATTATACATTTAACAACAGATAATCATGGCAACATTCACTTCACATACAGTGATGTCTTTGGTCTTGTATGTGTAACAATTTCATCTTCTCAGAATGGTGGCTAATACATCTCATTTTATTTTAATTTCAACCAGTTTCAATACTTTTTTGCATTCCCATGGGGGGTGTTTTTTTTAAAAAACCGAATTTAACATTAACTTTCCCCAACCGGGGGTTAGACGTGCTTGCACCAAGTCCTTTTTTTTTTACAAGTCTTCTTTTAAAGCAAGATTGTCACTTGTACAATGTAATTGCCGTCGATTATTGCAAGTTTAGGACTTTAAGACTATAATGTAACAAGGAAGCAAACCACTGAAGTTGAAAACTGCAACAAGACAAGGTGGCAGGGATTCATTTTCCCCTGACCTTCCACCAACTGTTACAGAATATGTAGAGTAAAAGCAAAAATAGACTGGTCACGCTATCCTTACCACCTCACAACCCTGAGCAGCCATCTTCTCAAACATGGACCCATACAGTTTTTTCTCCTGCTCCCTTTCCTTCTTCTGGTGGTGTAGAATAGTGGTAACCTGGTTCTTGGCAGCCTACAGATAATAAAACAGAGCAGAAGTGAATACCAAGATTTATGTCATACCTGGGCCGCGATTACGTTCGATACGGGTGTTCCGGCCCGTGTGATAACTAGCGGTACGGCCCGGGGATTCTTAACACGTACGGCCCGGGCTTCCAAATGTTCCATAGAATAATTTGAACGCGTTTCACCTTAACCGCATGCACCGCTTTCAAAAATTCGAATACAAAATTCGGACATCGCAATTGATATTGTTGCATTTTTTGGGTTTAGGGACACCAAATTTTCGCTTATTTCGCATTAAAAGGCATGTTTTCTTGGGTGGGTATGACATAAATACCCTTCTACCATCGGCCGATCCGACGCGCGGTCGGGCTAGTACCTCGGACGATACTGAATACCCCGTGTCGTATTCTCTATGTATCATTTTGATTTCATCAAGGCTTCTACCATAAAAATGCACTGTCTCTGCCCGTCCTAAACGGAAAACTGCCATCCTTGTAGTCCGAACACAGTTGGCTGCCCACAAACTTGCCCCAGACAGCCGTCCCAAAAATTAGGAACGCCTCCCTGTTGCTCCTAACCCATCCTGATCCATCTGGTGTGGAAATGGGCACCAAAATCAATTGACACCAGCAACCACCACAATGTTTCCCAAAAGGAGCCCTTCACAATGTTTCCCATGGAGGTTTTAGGCTTCTAATGCACGTCATGCGCAAAGTTTGAAGGCGCTGAATTTTACCGTTAGACCAGTTTACCGGGGAAACATGTAAGTCAGTTTTTTTGCCTGAGGCTTCACAGGCATACAACAATCATCCTCATTAGGGACTGTACGATATTTACCGGGGAGGGGGGGCGGTCGTCCGGGGGTACCGTAAAAAAAATTTTCCTAGGCCCTCCCCCCAGGTCAAAAAAAATTTTCCTAGGCCCTCCCCCCGGCTCAAAAAATTTTTCCTAGGCCCTCCCCCCGGCGTGAATCATAGAGAGTGAAATTTCGTATGGGGAGGACGAGATTTTGATTGAAAATTTACCCCGCATGAAGCGCCGCAGGCGCCACTAGAGCCCGAGTAGGCCGGGCTTTTTTGGGGGGGGGGCATGTCCCCCCCGGAAAAATTTTGAATTTCAACCCATGTTTTGCATGTTGAGGGGCAAATTTGGCAAATTTCGCTGGTACATCGAGCTATAAATTAAAGTCAGTAACGTTATGGTCAGTCAGTGTAATCGAAATAATCCTCTATCTAGCCTACCTTTCGTCCACGAACTTCTTCCCCGTCAATTTTATTACAAACAGGGAAACAATATTGCCAACTTAGGTGTTGTTTTCAATTAACTTTGGAGGGACATAGATATAAATGTTAAAATAGTCCTTGGTTTAAGAAAAATACCAAATTAATCCGTCGACATCCGACACGCCGAGAAGTTCGAGCGAGTTGCGAGGCGGGACCAGCGGGACCTTTGCCGACGCACGCACGCACGCCTCTGGGAAGGGAGCGTTGAACGGCGAAAATTAATTTTCAAAATCTACAGACAAGCCTTCGCTACATTTTTGATCGGTTTTGTTTCGATTGACGCGATTTTAATCCATGTAATTTGACTGTGTAGTCCAGTTTCGCCGATTCTGGCAAAAAATGCAAGATTTTGAAGGGGACTGTGGGAGATTTGGGCGAATACATTATAATAATAGGGATGGAACGTAAAATTCTGCCGATTTCAATGACTGGAAAATCGCTACGATATGTACGGGACAGACGTTTAATCATGTTTTGAATGTGTATAAAATGTTGTAGAGTTAAAGGGATCTTGGAAAAAATTTTACCTAGGCCCTCCCCCAAATTAAAATATTTTTTCCTAGGCCCTCCCCCGGCTCAAAATTTTTTTCCTAGGCCCTCCCCCCTCAGACGACTGGCCCTCCCCCCCGGTAAATATCGTACAGTCCCTTACCAACCTGGCCAGTCTCCTTTGATTGGTTGAACAACAGTTACTGTTACGTCGATGAAGGTTAGACATCCAGGTAATACGATATGCCAAAAAACAGTTACTCAAGCAACTGGATATGATTTTGAAAACGTCAGACGTTTCAGCTAGTATCCACTAGCTTTCGTCAGTGACTGAGAGACCAGCGGGGAAAGCAGGTTTATATACACAACCTGTTGATTGATATGCAAATAAAGTGAAGACAAATTTTTGGAAGTCGAAAAAGGAACAAAAGTCAGACAATTCAAGACAAGATGATGCAAATTAGTCTGAAAGCTCCTGTTATACAGGACAGGAGCTTAAGTGTTGTCTGTCCTCGGGGCTGGGAGTGCCAAATCCCAAGTGCCGGAAAGATCGACCCGTAGCCCCCCTTCCCTGTTGAGGGTGGGGTTGTATATTCTTTCATATATTGCCTCTTTAACACCCCGTTCCCACCAGCGTGTTTCGCGGTCTAAGACATCCGTGGACTCGAGTTTGAAAGAGTGACCCTGGTTGTGTTGTAGGTGGTGGAAAATAGCTGAGGAGTAGCCGTTGGCACTAGGTCGGCAATGTTCTTTGTACCTTACTTTAAGCGGTCGACTTGTCTCTCCAATGTAGGTGTTGTTACAATTGGGCTCCTCACATTTGAGTCTGTAAATAACATTCGCCTTGGTGCCCTTGTGAGGTCGGTCCTTAGGGTGTACCAGTCTTTGTCTGAGGGTTGAGTGAGGTTTGAAGTTAGTGGCTATGTTGAAGTTTTGGAAGATCCGTCGGAGTTTCTCAGATACTCCTTGGACATACGGAATAGTGATGTTGGCCTTGCTTTTGTTGGTCAAAGGTTTGCACTTCTGGGTTTTCTTAGACTGATCTGAAGGTTTGAGCGCTTTGTTGAAAGTCCAGTTTTGGTAGCCACATCGTAACCTTCGTTTCGAAGTGTACAGGAAACCAACCCACACTGATCAGTACCTGGCTTTTGATTCCCACCACCCTTTGGAACACAAACTAGCAGTGATCAAAACCCTCTTCCATCGTGCAGACAACATTGTCACTTCAGACCAAGCCAAAACGGACGAACAAAGACACCTCCGAGGTGCCCTGGCTAAATGTGGCTACCAAAACTGGACTTTCAACAAAGCGCTCAAACCTTCAGATCAGTCTAAGAAAACCCAGAAGTGCAAACCTTTGACCAACAAAAGCAAGGCCAACATCACTATTCCGTATGTCCAAGGAGTATCTGAGAAACTCCGACGGATCTTCCAAAACTTCAACATAGCCACTAACTTCAAACCTCACTCAACCCTCAGACAAAGACTGGTACACCCTAAGGACCGACCTCACAAGGGCACCAAGGCGAATGTTATTTACAGACTCAAATGTGAGGAGCCCAATTGTAACAACACCTACATTGGAGAGACAAGTCGACCGCTTAAAGTAAGGTACAAAGAACATTGCCGACCTAGTGCCAACGGCTACTCCTCAGCTATTTTCCACCACCTACAACACAACCAGGGTCACTCTTTCAAACTCGAGTCCACGGATGTCTTAGACCGCGAAACACGCTGGTGGGAACGGGGTGTTAAAGAGGCAATATATGAAAGAATATACAACCCCACCCTCAACAGGGAAGGGGGGCTACGGGTCGATCTTTCCGGCACTTGGGATTTGGCACTCCCAGCCCCGAGGACAGACAACACTTAAGCTCCTGTCCTGTATAACAGGAGCTTTCAGACTAATTTGCATCATCTTGTCTTGAATTGTCTGACTTTTGTTCCTTTTTCGACTTCCAAAAATTTGTCTTCACTTTATTTGCATATCAATCAACAGGTTGTGTATATAAACCTGCTTTCCCCGCTGGTCTCTCAGTCACTGACGAAAGCTAGTGGATACTAGCTGAAACGTCTGACGTTTTCAAAATCATATCCAGTTGCTTGAGTAACTGTTTTTTGGCATAACAGTTACTGTTGTTTAATTTGAGAACCGCAGTCCCACCGACGGACATTTTGTTCAGCATGGCCCAGGTTTTACAAACTGTTTTCACCATTTCAGACAGTATAATTAATATTGGGTGTACTATTTCTTATATGTTAGTCACACATTCTAGCAGGGTTTTGGTGCCCAAACTTGGTGTTTCAAAAGGTATGTTCTTTTACTGACACTATTCTTTATTTACAACCAAATAATGAGTTTTAGAAGCCAACACTTCAGTGACTGTCCATCCTTTCTCAGGATAACGTTGTTTTACTTCGCACTACAGATGGTGTTAAGAATGCATTCCCAAACATGGAGTATTGTCATTAGGCAACCCACTTGCCTGACATACATGTAGCAACAATCTAGATGCAGAGACCAGTAGCAAACATTACTGTTAACTTGTCGTAAGTAAAAGGCTCACAGATATGTATACCCCAAATCTCCCTTCACAACAGTTGTCATTTCAACACTGGTAAATTTAAGTTGTGCGAAAACCTTAAATCTGAACACAGTATAGAAAATCACTGATTCTATACCACAATCATCAACTTACAGTAAAATGGCAGTGCCAGTTCCCTAGAAATAGAAAAGCGTAGGCACAACAAGGCTGAGGCAATAAAAATCATTGCCAAGGCGACGACTGAAAGATATATATTATTTCATGTGATGGAGCTAGCAATCTACATTACAATTATAAGAAAAACAGACTTCCCTATCTTAGAAAGACAAGCACGTAGTGAAATTTACAGGATGGGTGGAGGAGGTGTGGGACAATATACCAAATACACGTATAGGAGGAATCAGCCATTCTTCCCCAGCAATATAGATCTTATGATGACATACTTATACTTACTTTACAGTTTACTTTGGTCAAGTTCCCGCTCGAACCAAACTTAAAACCATCCTGCACTCCACTTCACTCTATCCTCCATCAGACTGGATTTTACGTTTGATCTGAAGTTGTTACTCCTAGGACTGGTTTGACCTTTTGTGGGTCCCCAAAGGACGGATAATTTCTTTTCTCTGTGTGATCTGTTTGAATAAACCCACCCCCACCGCCTAAATGTGTGAATAATGAAGTACATTTCATCTGCCAATGTTCACAAAATACTATTCTGAAGTAATATGAATCTCCAAAATTTATCCGATCTGAACAACCAACAAAAAACTATCCTGCTTACGTGATTATACTGGTCTGGTCAAGTAGAGTTTCTGCAGTCCTTGGCTTGAAATTCTGCGTAGGTGTCTAGCCTATTGACTGTCGTGCCTGAACATTTTCTCCACCCTACCTATTGCTTTCTACTCTAGACTTGTTCTTTTTGTTTCTTATGTTTGGGTCTGTTGGTTCAACTTTCTTGAACGACCAGTCTGGGGAGTCATACAAGGAAAAAGCCTGCATGGAGGTGTTATTTACAGGTTTCTACATGAATTATGGCTATACACAGTGATGATGATGATACATGTATGTGTATCCTTCTGTTGGTTCCACCAATGAGTAGGCAGACAAGTCAAGCCACTTCCATTCAACACACACTTCAGTCTGGATCTTCCATGCACCTGGGCCACTTCATGTGGCTGTACAAATGTATTGACTCAAGACCTCATTAAGTTCCTATTGCAGCTAGATTTATTCTTTCATTATCATTTAAAATTAGTATTTGGATTATGCTTAACTTGTTTATTTTGTCTGTTTTGTATATCTTATACATTGTTATACACTGCATCCAGACAAGAGCAAAGTTATATGCATAAAGTCTGCACAAAGCAGAGTAGAGTTACTCCCTATCTACATGTACATCTCAGGTTAGCTCATGGAGCAGGTCACCTTCTACACCCATCTTGGTGTCACCATACACCAGGCCATGGGCTAGTCTGAGCATGTGTATATATTACATCTACTAGTTAGCCAGGAAAGTACTTGGATACCTCTGGAGGTCAAGAGGCAAGTTATCTCAAGAAGCTCTAGAACTAGCCTACTTTAGCCTGGTTTGGCCTAAACTTGAATATGCCTGTCTGTTCTCTTCAACAATATGAGTGCTTCTGCCTCCAAGGAACCAGAACGTATCACGCAGGTCGCCTTGTTACAGGCGTAGCCCCAAGGACACCCTACTCAGATGTGCTGCAAGAGCTTGATCGGAAACAAGCTTAGTGGTGGTGTCATGTGTGGAATATGCGTTAGTAAGAAATCTGGCAGCTCTTTTGTGAACAGTTTCAAGTTTTGAGATGTGCTCCTTGTGGTAAGGGGCCCATACAGTGCTAGCATATTCTAAATGCGTTCTAACTAAACTTGTGTATGCATTTTGTTTCACTGATTTAGGACAACTGTAGAGATTTCGTTTGACAAAACCAAAAGACTTAATTATCGCTTTGGAGGTGATATGTTGCATGTGTTGGGACTAGGAAAGTTGGTTGTACGAAGTGACTCCTAAATACTTATGGTTGTTCGTCTCGGCTAGCGTGTGGTTACCTAGCTTATAATAGTTTTTAATGTTACGTTTAGCTACGTTAATACTAAAATCCTGGAGTTCATTTTTTATAGCAGCTTCAACAGCTTTTTTCCAGTGAAAAATACTTGATCATACTTGATCATGTAGTTGTAGATCACATATAGTACTGCTTTGTTTTTTTTTGTATGTGGGAGGGCAACCTGTTAGGGTGCATAAAGCCATAAGCACCTATTTTACCCTCCCTTTGACATTGTGGAAATTTAAAAAAAAAGAGTTCCACAACCTCATACCTTGGCCAGATAATGTTAACCCATACAATTTTAATCATTGATTTTGCAAATAAAAGCCTCATTTGCATGGATTATATCAGTTGATCATACTCTCCACCAAATGACAGCCTTATCTTAACAAAAAAGGCTATTCTAGCACTTCCTCATAAATTATGCAAATGAGGTCATAATTTGAATAAATTATCTTTACTGATGTTAACCTTTACTTATTAATTACTTATTTACTTTCCTCATTAATTATGCAAACTAGCTCCTGATTTGCATAATTGTTATCTGATTATGTCAAGCATCACTTCAGCTACCTACATACCAAAAAACATTAAAATCCGTCAACTGGTTCTTGTCAACGAGTTATCCTTCTTCAAGGATTTTTCAACAAACACTCCTGCAGTTTCAGAACAAGCTGCTAGGGGGCCCAAACTCATGTCACTTCTTCCCTACCCCAAGAGCTATCTACCAAGCAAAATTCGTGACCCTAGCATGTCCAGGTCGCGAGATATCAAAACCAGAAGTTCTGCTGCAGTACCAACAAAAGCCACCAGGGGGCCCAAAATCGAATCATCATCAAGACCTACCTACCTAACAAGTTTCATGACAATGCATATTAAGGTTCTTGAGTTATGCTGTTCACAGACAGAAAGACAAACAAGAAGCCATAGGCAACAATCCTCCGTGAAGATTTGATATATATTTCAACAAAAACAATCCCAAGGGTCAACGCCAGACCTACTGTGCAGACAGTTGAGAGCAAAATATTATTTCATGTGGTGGAGCTAGCAATCTACATTACAAAACAGATTTCCCTATCTTATAAACACATGCATGTAGTGAAGTTTACAGGATGGGTGGAGGAGGTGTGGGGCAATATACCAAATACACGAATAGGAGGAATCAGCCGTTCTTCCGGGCCCAGCAATATAAAAATGTTATGATGACATACTTACTTACTTTACTTTGGTAAGTGGGACTTTGGTTGAGTTCCTACTCGAACCAAAGTAATAAACCATCATCCACTTCACTCTATCCTCCACGAGAGACTGGATTTTACGTCTGATCTGAAGCTGGGACTTTTTTTACCGGTACCTTTTGTGGGTTCCCAAAGGATGGATAATTTCTTTTCTCTGTGTGATCTGTTTTTAACTCACCCCCACCGGCCTAAATGTTCTTGGGGAGGTAATGTCAGATTCCTGATCAAGTGGCTATTGTGGAAAGACAGCTGTGCTCTCTGTCCATGGTGTGGGGAGAAGACAGATGACCAGTAATTAATCATGCCAGGCAGCTGGATGGGTGGCACGTGGGCACCCAGTGTAAGTTACCTGCTTGATCCAAAAACCACATGGCCGAAGGTTACCTCAGAACCAATTCCCTAGGGAATGTATTCGTGCAATTTTTGAAATTCTTTCAAAGCGATGGTAGTACTTGCACAAATGCCTCCGCCCCAAAGGCGTCGCCAAAAAAAGTATTGGAAAACAATACTAATGTCATAGAATGCTGAAATCAATTCAGGAAAAGAAGAAAATGTGAAGAAATGAAAATAAAGACTATTATTATTTGCCATACCATACAGTACATACATGTGTGTTTAATCATTTGTTCAACCTTTATGATCACAATAGATTTCATAATGAAGGAAACGTCAGTTTTGGGATTCCCAGAGGATGTCATCCAAATAATTAAATCAACATGGCCTGAAATAAAGAAGCAATACAGTACAAACCTTGTTATTGGGATCAATCTTCAGGACAGCATTAAAGTCACTCCTGGCTTCCTCGTAGTCCCGGATGGTAAATCTAGCTTGTCCTCGCCGAAAAAATGCCTTTTCATTGTTTGGGTCCTTCTCCAGAGCCTGTGGAACACGCATTATAAAGGATTCCAATACAATTCTGGGCAAGAAAACAAAAATTTTCTACATGAGAAAATCTGTCTGAAATTAACTTTGACTGCCTTTTCGTACTTGAAGCGTTTCAAATAGCCCCATAACAGAACACTTTATTTTTTTATACCAACAATAGCCTACGCTACGAAATGTGACAAGACACCTTTTCCCATCAGTGACATCAAATTTTTGGCTCACAGATTATCAGCATGACACTTTGATAGGGTTGAATCAACTCAACACATTAAAAAGTGACAAAAAATTGGTTTCAAAAATCACTTGGTTTTACTGTCCTGAAGTCGCTTTAAAAAAATTATCATTAAATTTTGCTCTCAACATTCAGAATGGAATTCAGAACAGAATAGCGTATTAGGATTTAAGTGTAGTTTGATGATATGGATTTGACACTTGTTTGTATTTAGATTTACTTACCTATTTTCCCTTATGCCACACCGACTTAATTTTATGGATGACATCCTCTGAAGACCCCCAAACTAGTGCGCGCGGGCGAATAAAAAAAAATTCAAACCAAAAATAAAAATTCTACTAAACCACAGAATACAAAGCTGGTATACAAGCCGGCACATGCTGGCTTTTTGCGGAATTTATGAATCGATATCGACACTGTACGTATGTGCTGAGTTGTTGAGTCGTGGAGTTTCGGTACCCTGGTTGCCCGACTCCCTATTGTCGCTAACTACCATGGACTACCCAGGCCTAGAGCCAGTGCAGAGCCTCGGTGGACGTGATCTTTTTTTTTTTTTTTTGAGAACAGGCGAAAATCAATGCGCGCGCGGATGTCATCCATAAAATTAAATCGGTGTGGCCTTACTTGTGCTCATGTATAATTCTATATTTATGTACAGGGCACCACTGGAAAGTTACTGTGTAGTTACATAACCAACTGGATATGATTTTGACATTTCAGGTAGCATCCACTACCTATCATCAGGGACAATGGTGGATTCTCAGAAAAGCAGGTTTTTAAGCATGAACTACCGATTGATAAGAAACAAGTGTCCATAGGCGACAACTCACCATGAAGTTTTATATTTTGCAAATATATGATCAATAACACAACAATCTAAACTAAACAGAAGAAAAAATAAATTTCATTTACTACATATTATGTTTGATAAGGTATCATAGTAGGTGCAAGCCAGTTACTCTTATTGGGTTGGGTGAAAAAAAATTCCCCCCAAAAAAGCCTAAAACATGCCCAAAATAACCCCAAACCTCTGCTTGGAGAGTACAGTATTTTATCCATCAAAGTTTGCACTTAAAGTGTGAAGAGAATATTGACTGACCTTACTACAGTGGTTTATAACTTCATAAGGTTCATCTGTCTTCA
Organism: Branchiostoma belcheri; assembly: GCF_001625305.1. Lineage (NCBI taxonomy): Eukaryota > Metazoa > Chordata > Leptocardii > Amphioxiformes > Branchiostomatidae > Branchiostoma > Branchiostoma belcheri. The sequence goes on along the minus strand of NW_017803846.1, from coordinate 162,899 downwards.
GGTAGCACATAGCCAAGTTGAGATGAGCTGCCAACATCAGCTGTCCTGCACTCTTCTTGTCCTCCTCATCTTCTATCCGGTCTGCATCAAACTCTAAGTAGTCCAGTATCTTCTTGTACTGTGTCACAGCCTCCTTGTACTTCCCTCCCTGTACACAGATGTAAACAACCAACCAACCATCCCTTGGGTGTGCATTAAATTTCATTTACCTATTGCTACACATGTACAGTGACTGTCATAGTTACACCTGTACTTATTTTAGTTTTGTACCGACTTATGATGCATTCGTGTTGGAAATACAGTACAGATCGTGGGATACAGTACAGATCGGGAGATCCCGTGGGAGTTTGCGGGATATCCTGCCGGAGTTTGCTTGATCTCCTGCGGGATTTGTCGGGATATCCCAGAGTGCACAAAATCTCTCCCGTAACCCTATCTTTGGTGTGAGACCTTAGGTTTCCAAAGAGCTGGCACCGCTATTACTTGAACCACGTTGACTACTGATTTTTAAGCAGACAGACGATGCGTGCATGTTTGGTATGTTTTCAATACATGAAAATAACAGTAGAGCAAATAGATAGTGTTTTTAACCAATTTTTTTTATCAGAAATCTGGTGGCTTAATAAGGTACAGAACAATAACAAAGTAATACAACCTTCTTGAACAATTTTTGTGTCCAACCCTGCGACCTGGACAGCTTTTGATGTCACCCGACCCGCACTATCTCAGATCTAATCAAAAATCTAACACATCGACGTGCCATGTCGTCACTCAAGAAGTTCTTTATTTTTCTCATAGATAGGGGAGGTTGACGTACGGAGTTATGGAAGAGAGATTAAACATTGTGTAAAACAACGAGGCGAAGCATAATTAAAGGGATCTTTACGCTTCAAATTTTGATACATTTCGTGCGCCACGCAGTGTTGAGGGCCTGCATGGGGGGTAGTGATTACGAATTACGGAAAATTTTTGCTATAAGGCCACACCAATTTAATTTCTTGGTTAACGGATTTTTCTTGAAAAATAATGGAGCGGGCGGGCGAAAAAAATAAAAAATAAAAACCGGCCTAGCCATCCTATTATGGCCCAAAATGGTACGATAGGAGCCATGAAGTCAACACACCAGGCTGGTTCAAAATTTAAACAATGAATTTTGAACTTTTAATGATACCATTGCACTGAAAGATGGAATACTAGTAACTGTAACAAGTAGGATGAAAAGGACTGTTTTCAACTGTTCGGGGTAAAATATGAGCATTTTGCAGATGATTCTGAATGTTTATTTTATTTCCAAATCAGAAGAAAATGAAGCGGGCGAATCCGTTAACCAACAAATTAAATTGGTGTGGCCTAAAGTTAAAGTTTCAGAGCTGATTACGACTTTACACTTTGCGGCTAATGTACTGATTACGAATTACGTTGATTTTTGGGAAGGCTGCCTACGGTTTATGAAGACTATTAATAATTGAAACTTTATTGCATGTTCATTCCCCGGGGGATAAATGCATGGATGTACAAAGTACAATGTACTAGAGAGTACTACAATAGTAATAAAGAAAGGCTAACATAAGGTCTAAGGTATACAATGCTAAAAAAGAAATATATATTATATTAAGTGGTATAGATCTAAGTTCTAATGGCTTCTACTCTCTTTTTGAAACATTTTGAAATATACTTACATACTTCATTGATGACGTCTATATTTGTACATGATATGATATATCTAAAAGTGTCTTCCTTTGATAATGTTTTACATTTTTTGTCGAGCTTATTTGAACTGAACAGTGATTTACGTTCGTAATATCATATAATATACATTTTGTACAGTCAAGCATAATAAAAAAAAGGCCTGATTATGCCTTAGTGTTGGGCCGGGCGTTCCCGCGCCGTGTCGCCATAGAAACCGTACGTAGACAGCAGCGGCAGCAGCCCTGGTACACTCCCTGGCGCCGACAGACCACGTAGTATTCTGGCGTACTGGCCAATCACAGCGCACAGATGGTGACCCGCCCACCAGCCAAGCCAATCAGATGCGCCGCCCCAGAGACACCACCTGACGATTTGTATATTTTTCCGCCCTGCACGGCTGCTATGCGGCATTGTAATTTTCTTATATCCCGATTTCATCCCAAAACAATGTTTTTCTACATGTGACATCGAGGAGGCTAGTTCCACGAAGTGTACCGAGTGAATTTCATTTTTCACCGAGTCAGGTTTTATGGTCTGAGAACGAATTAATCTGCGTCAAATTTTGCATAAACACGTTTAGTTCGGGGTCTTCCATGTTTATCTTTCGGGTTCTCCTGTGTCTTGGACGTGCGCTACGTTGTAGCATTGTTCTGGTAAAAAAATTGACTCCGTTTTCATCTAGTTGGCTGACCCCGCAGCTAACAGAAGTAGAATGTTTTCCTACCAAAAGAAACTTTGCCAGCCATGTGGAAGTACTTGCTTTCAGGGTGATAGTCAGGGTGATAGTCGTGAATGGACGTGGTTGTTCTTGATGCAAGAGTTTTTGGGGAGGAGTTTTGGAGATGCACACATTTTGATGGGCAAACTTTTAATTGTCGTAATTCTTAATACTAAATACGGAGACTTCTTGACGCAAGCTAACCATGAAAAGACCTAAACAACTACAAGATTATGAAACACAACAACCACAAACTACTCCCGGTATGCCCCATAATTTTTTTTTTGGTAACAATCTTACCGAGAAATTCACTGGAGACGAAGGGATTACTACACGTTATATTGTATTCATGCTAGTTTCTTAAAGTTTGCGCTGAACAATAGCTTTGTAAAAAAAAATGTAACAGTTTAACTATGACTGCGTGAGTAACACCTCATACACATTATTTTCGTTCATTCCTGTGCTTCACCACCATTAAATAAGAATTGTAGCAAAGTTGACTGGTGTCAGACTCCATTGGCCCGGCACAGATCACCCAGCAGGCAGGACATAAAAATAAACATTTGGCACGCCGCCATTGGCGTTCGGAGCCGCGGTACATTTGGGGGTCTCACACCAAGTTTTGTCGCTACGCCGTATATGGGACATGATAGACGTCCCAAAAGAATAACGTGGGATATACCGCAAACTCCCATAGGATATCTCGCAATCTCCCGCGGGATATCCCGCCATCTGTAATGTACCCCTAGCCGGTATAGGAGTAAGTTCAACAACTAGCACTTTTTAAAGTGTAAAGAGGCAAATACAATGTGTCATGTACTGTTAACTAACCTTGAAAAATGTGGTACCCTTGGCCTTGACTTTGTCTGAGGCCTCTAGTTTTTCTCTGGTGTCCATTTGCCATGACTCTTTCACCTAGACCGGGGAAAATACAAATTGATACATATTATATAACAACTCTATAGTTAACTTAGGAGCTAAATACATCTACAGTTAGAGAATTTATGAAATCCAGTCTATTCGGTCAGCCGGTCCTCTTGAAGAAACTCTTGAACATAACGCTTTCCATAACAAAACAAATTGAAATAATAAGTGGATAATGGCATAACTGCTCTTCAGCACAACACACCAGCTTCAGCTTATCTGTATCAGATATAATAGCCAGTATGACAGCCTTTCAGCACAACACAACAGCTCCTGTATCTTTATCTAATAGCCAGTATGGCTGCTCTTTGGCCTAACACACCAGCTCCTGTATCTGTATCTACATAAGCCTACAGCATAACACACCAGCTTCTGTATCTGTATCTATATACAGTCGATATAACAACCTTCAGCATAAATACCAGCTTCTGTATCTGTAATCAGAATCAGAATTCATGGTCACTTCTGTATCCTGAATTTATCATTACCCTAAACAAATAATTTGCAGACTTTCTTTCTTCAGCACCTGCCGCCACTGCGACCATAAAGTTCCGTAAACATGTCCATTTTTCTCTGACCGCAAACTTTTGCTACCAAGAATATTAGTGATTTACAGTAAACTATATAGCCAGTATCACCAACCTTTGGCATATCACACTAGATCATGAATCTGTATCTATATAGCCAGTATAACTGCCCTTCAGCATAACACACCAGCTTATGAAATCACTCAAGATCTTAATTTGCAATCAGATATAGATTTATGTACAGATACAGGGCTCGTGACTGCGACTGATTTGGTCGCATATGCGCCCAAAATTTTGACGGTGCGACTACATTTGAAATCACGGTCGCATGGTGAGCCAATAAAAATTTTAGCCTACATTGTAGATAATAGCAGAATTAACCCGTAACCTGAAAATAAATGAACTCCTGGCCCTGTTCGCTGACTGAAGCACAACTCTGTTGTTTTATTCCAGTAAAATATAAAAAATAATTTGCTCGTCTTCCGCGGAGCGGCGTGGGTCGAGCTGCTAATCGCGTGCATCGTGCCGCTTGTATCGGCAAAGCAGCGGCAAAATGATCCGTCATGAAGGTCATGAAGCTAGCATCCAAACGTACAAGATATTACATGTACAACGTGTTAAAACAATACTAAACAAATGGAAATATCTTTTAGGCAACAGCAGAAATAAAAATTCACTATTATATTTTTGGAAGGTTAATTTTGAAAAAATTAACATTAAAATTCCCCAAATTTATTGGTTTCTATGTTCAATGTTCCTTCCGCCGTTCCAGCGGTGTGTGTCGGTAATTTCCCGCCCCGCATGAGGTAAATTAGTACTCCTCCCATTATTCTGTGATGTTACCGCGGCCTGCATATGAATGCAGAAGTCTAACGAGTTAGCAAACGCGTTACTAACGAAAAAGTAACGGAAAACTAACAAAAAAGTAACGCGATAGTAACGGCAGTGAGGGTAACTATAACGCTAACGGTACTGTACGGATACAGATTCATGTACAGATACAGATTTTCCAAGTATGATGACCATGTCAGTGAGTGAGTGAGGAGGGTTGACACGGTGGTCTTCACATGGATTTGTTTCAGGTGGATAACAGGTTGTGAATCTGAGACCCACACATTTTTGGGCATCCGTCTTCTTCCGAGGCACCATATCGAGGGAGACGTGCCGGTTCCGGTTGGGATGCTTGCAGCCAGCTGCTGAATGACTTGGTTACGTTCAAGGTCAGCCTTGATCACACCAGCCCATCTGGCCTTTCTCTCGTCTGCCAGCTGAAGACAACTGCCATTGGAGACTTGTCCCTCTATTTGAAGGGGGATACGTGTAAAGTGCCATTCCCAAGGGCACAACATTGGGGCGCAAGTTCGGACATGTCCCTGGGATAGGATTTTGAAGGCTCTACCACTATGCCACACAATGCCATATCTGTATATGTATAGCCAGTTTAACCACCCTTCAGTGTAACTGGTCCAGCTTCTGTATCAGTATCTGAATAGCTGGTATAACGGCCTTTCAGTGTAACACACATCTTCTTTATCTGTATCTGTATAGCTGCTATAACCGCCCTTCAGTGTAACAAACCATCTTCTGTATCTATCTGTATAGCTGGTATAACTGCTCTACATCATAACACACCTCCTTCTGTATCTGTATAGCCAGTTTAACTGCTCTTCAGCATAACACACTACTTTCAGAACAAATACAAAACTGGTTATACTTCAGCCATGGTACACATGGTACACCAAGTACAGTTGGAGGGGGAACAAAGTAGGGCATTCCAACCTTTTCAAAGTTCTTCAACTCCACCTCATATTCCACCTGAGCACGGGCAGGAATGTTGAAGTCTTTCTTCCCTTCATTTCCAAATGCAAACTGTGATTTCAGCTGGACTCTCCACTTTTCCTCTGCCTTCATTTTGGTGACAGCATAGTCGACTCCCTCAACAACTCCATGGTCTGTAGCTGAGAATCAACAGTAATATCCAAGAATGATGGACTCTTCACACATGTAGGTACAATGTTTCATTTAAAACATTTTTTTAAATTCAGGCTTCTGGCCTGAAATATTTTTTTGTCATTCCAAAGGGGTCCTCAGTCATGTTCCTCAGTCTGAAAATTTTGAAATCTTGACCTCCTGAAAATCTGCAGTTTGAGGGGCAATTTTTGCACGTAGACAAAGCTTGTTTGGCGAAAAATTACACCAAAAGTTTCAGCTTGATTTTGAGGTATGGCATGGACCTAATTGGTTATACACACCCTACTTTTAAAAAGAACATAGAGACATCTTATCTTTCTGTCCATGTATTTTCCAGTAAATTTCAAGTCAAAACAAGATTTGTCTGGCATTCTTTCTTTCTGTGATTTTCCATGATGCGGCATGTTATTGGTGGAATATTACAAGTTTACAAGAAATAGTACAAAATGTTTACAAAAATACTGTAGCATTTCAAATTCTACTGGCCAGCGTTAGAAGTGATCTGAATTTCCACCAAAGCTCTGCTCATACCGTTACAGTTTACACGCCTTATCTGAAAAATATGAGGGAATAGGCAAAATTCACGGAAAAAAGGATGCTGGCTAGAACCTTGTTTGGAAAATTGCCACAAACCATTTCAGTTTTATGGTATATGGTACATTTGTATGCTCATCAGTGCCAGTTATGGTTATGATACAACTATTGTGTACTACAAGAACAAACACAGATATAAAATTTATGTACCCAAACTGTTTTTTACAAGTGTACATGTAGCTATAGGTCTCTCATGTGCTCAAGCTTTCCTCAAACACAGGACCTGCAGTTTTATATCCTTTCCATACTTTCATATCCATACTTTTCGTTCCGGCAAACTGCCTTGCTAGGCCCTGGTTTAGAAATGGGAAGTTCCTGAACATAAATATTTGAGAATCTGATATCATTTACATGTACTTACCGGTTTCACCAACAATATATTGTACGTCTCTGTCCTCAAACACTAATCCATTGTAAGTACCCAACAGATGAACTGTAACACAAAAAGTTATCATTAAAATTAAATTAAAATTCTGCATCATAAATGAATGGATGGTGAGTAGTGGTTATGGAAACAACGTTCAAGTTCAAAAATGGTTATCCTGTCATGTTCCTACATTGCTTCAGACAGTTGTGTTTGTTTGTGTACAACATAACTCGGAAATACTGGAATGGTTGTCATTGTATAATGTTAATGATATCTAGTGAATGGTTAGTGGCAGCAAAAATGAAGGTTCAATAATGGGCCTGCTAGCTGCCATTTAAGGTATTGCAGCATTGTGTCAAAGTGTGAGGTAAAATTTTCTGCGTCACTACACTGTCAGGTTAATGATTTTTTGGGTAATGGAATCTCTAAGGAGTTACTGGACAAAACTACACAATTCTTCAAACTTTACTGGGTATAAAAATTAAATTTTCAGGCATTTTCAAGCGTCTGTCCGACACTCTTAATTAGTGAATTGTTGACTAATAGTAGTATGCAAATTAGGTACTCATTTGCATTATCTACACCTGCAGATGTAAATCTGTCGGCCTTCACCTTGGAGGTGTCATATACATGTACAGTACTGAAATTAAGGTACAGGTTCGGACCTGTACCTGTAACCTTAATGACAATTGAAGGTGTGGTCTTCAGTGATGACAGAAACATGAATGAGCAGTTGATGTTTAATGGACTGATAGACCATCATGCAAAAAACCTGGTCTCAAAGATGATGCTGACTTCCATCCCCATATAACCAACAAGATTCCCCTAGAGCCACCTTCATATAACCATTTCCCACATATACTGCAATTCTTGATTTCATAATGGTCACTTTAGGCGGACGCTGGGGAGGGGGGTGCAGTGCCGCACGCAACACACGCATGCATTACCATCTTTTTTAAGTCACCACGCGGGTACAGTGCTTTGTAAATGATTTACTTCCAGACACCATTGGCTTGTCTGTATTGTTTGTTTTTTTAATTTTTAAAATCGACTTTGTCCTGTAAACTCCCAACATTTTTTTCTTTGCTTCCCCCCCCAAAAAAGCCAGCGTTTTCATGTAATTTATCACACATCAGCCATGTTCACACCGTTATATCTAAGTGCTGTGAGCTTGTCCATTTTTTGCCAACTGCTTTAATTTCCAACTGCATTATTAAATGGATTTACAGTAATTAACAGAGGGACTGTACCTTAACTTTGCCACTTTATCATGTTTCCCTTATTTTTGAGGTGGAAAGGATCATCAAGATTAATAAAGAATCATGCAGTCTAGTTCCTGTTTTCTGATGAAACTGATACATGATAATGATTATGACTAATGTTAGTGAATTATGTTTTTTGTTGATTAAGAAAACAAGATCCATATTTGCGTGAATCTTATCAGTTGATCATATTCTCCAACTTATGACAGTCTTTTTGTATGTTCTAGAATTTCCTCAAATGAGGTCCTGATTTGAATAAGTTATGTTAAGTGATGTTCACCTTCACTTAACTTCACTAAATGCCACAGGTATGAAATTTCAGGCAGTTACCACTTTGGAATTATAGCTTTTTTTCTTATTAATTATGTACAAATTAGACCTTCATTTGCATAACCAATATGCCAATGTTCTCCTCGATCACAATAGACCGATCCTGATCGAACACATCGAACCTCCCTGTTGTATTTTGACCACTTCGGGCAAAATCAGAGCGGGAAATCTAAGAGCAGCAAAATGAGTTCATGTCTGCTTGATAAAAACTCGTTTTACCGGTGAAGCTGAATTTCAAAGACGTTCCATTTGTTTATAAAGCTATCATCATTGTTTATGTCCCTCTTTGCGAGCTTATGTTGCTACTTGTATCACAAAGCCCTTTAAAAGTTCCACCCTCCCTTGTGAGCACCTGAGCTGTTTTCTTCTCATTTCCTTTTTTTATTCCTGGGCTTGCAGGTAGTGGTGATACATGCAAAAAATGCAGTGGAAAACCTGTCACAGATAAACATACTCTGCGTAACAGATGCATCGGCTGTTTGCCAGCAACTGGGCACTTTTGTCCGCCTACCGTGTGATGTTATGCGGTGCGTCCCCATTGAGTGCAAACATTTTGCTCTCACTAAAACTAAGTTAAACCCTGACCCCACCTCAAATAATTTTACTCTGCAGATGTATCCTTCAAGAAAGACAGCGTAACCTTTATTGGGGGCTGCTGAGAGAGTTTTTTGCTACTGAAAACTCGACCCTAAAGTTGGACGACAAAACCAACATTCTGGTGGCGGCGGCCTGTAAAGCCCTTCCTGCGCTGATTTTGCCCAAGGTGTTCGAGTTCCTAGGGCATTGCTAAGGGGGGCATGGCTTCAGATCGGTCCCGAATACTAACAATATCTGCATATGAGTATTGGGGCATGTACAGTGTACATACGTACGTTATGGCTTTCTCGCAGTCAGCGGCTGTCTTGGTATCGTATGATATTCCTTTAACAAAAACCTGACCCGTTAGTAATGAAATTCTAACCCGCTAGTTAACGGTGCTGTACTTACTTTCTGCAATCGCTCCTTCCTTTGGCCTGTCATATCCGACACCTTTCTTTATAACACGGCGCACAATACCACCTTCTTTTTCTTCACTTATGTCTTCTCCAAAGAAGTCCAGTAGTTCCACCTCAAAAATCAGTGTGGCATCCTCTGGAATCTTAGGTGGACTCCCTGGAGGAACAAACACGGCTTGATATCAACATGAGTATTTACACTAGCAGCAACTATGATGTATACACCCAACTCCACCCTGTACAACTGCTGCTACACTGTACACACACCTCCACCATGTACAACTGCTGCTACACTGTACACACACCTCCACCCCTGCACACACACCTCCAACCTGTACACCCATCACCACCCCTGTACACATACCTGTACACCCATCCAACTTGTACACACACCCACCTCCAACCTGTACACCTATCACCACCCCTGTACATATACCTGTACACCCATCCAACTTGTACACACACCCACCTCCAACCTGTACACCTATCACCACCCCTGTACACATACCTGTGTCACCCCTGTATGCTCACCTGCACCCCTGTACATGCACTTCCACCCTGTAAACTCATCTGTTCGCCCAACACCACCCCTGTACACGCAACACCACCCTGTACAGGCACCCAACATCACTCCTGTACACCCACCAACACCCTGTATACCCACTGCACCCCTGCATACCCACCTGCACCTCTGTATACCCACCTTCACCCCTGTAAACCCATCCTCACCCGTCTACTGACCTCCACCCCTTTACACCCACCTAAACCCTGTACACACACCTGCACCCCTGTACCCACCCCAACCGCTGTACACACACCTGCACCCCTGTACACACCCCAACCCCTGTACACACACCTGCACCCCTGCACCCACCCCAGCCCCTGTACACACACCTGCACCCCTGTACCCACCCCAGCCCCTGTACACACACCTCCAGCCCTGTACACCAACCACCACCCCTATATACAGGTACCTACCTACCTACCTAGTCCCATGACCGACACTGGTCATCGGGTGACAAGGCAGACTATATACCCACGGATATGTGATGGTATATTCTATTCGAATAAGGAGGGCTTTTGGCATAATTGATTAAAAGAAAAAATGATTCCTTTATGTGGCTCAAGCAATGGTATAGGTCAAATGTTGTTCAAACCATAATATGATTTTGAATGGGGGGTTCTTCCCACTGCTTGGGGGCCCAGTGAGCGCAATGTTCCTAGGGGGGTCCGGGTGCATGCTCCCTGGGAAATTTTGAAAAATGAACCTTCTGAAATGGTATTTCCGGGTTTTTTTTTAGGATTTCAAAGAAAAAATCAGAGATAACTTTATTCAATGACAAAGTGAGCCTTTTTAATACGATTCCAGCCTCGCTGGTGACACAAATCAGTCCATCTTTTGAAGAAAAATCTTGGACCTTTAGATAAAAAGTGGACCAAAACCTTTGAGCCCCCGAACATGTAATACAATTTGTGATCGCTGAAATTAATCACCTCTTTTGCCATAGGCATACTGTGGCCTACATGTCAGTTGAGCCAGTTCTCCTCTCTTCATCGTAGCTACACCAAGATCCCAGCCTTTGATCACCTGCCCTGAAACAATATATAACAAATAATTATTATGGCAAACAATATATAAACGATAGATACACCTGGCTCCAAATTAAATTTTTGAGTTAGGAGCACAACCTAAAACAATTGGGTGGAACTGAAAAAATCTAGGCGCACCACCAAAAAATATTGTCCTATATCAACGTAATTTACAGGACTTTGAATACACTGAAAAGGGTTTTTCAGGATCTCCCCAGGAATTTAGAGTAGCAGGGCTTGAAATTCATTTTTGGGAATAGGTGCACTGGTGCACCCAACCTAAAACATTAAAGTATAGATCTTACTGCTCCTCTTATGACTATGAGCTTGAATCTGAAATGGGGACTAACTTACAACAAAGATTTTATTATTTTTCTGACACTTGTATGCCAAGAATATCCTGCATACTACCATACCTTTGATATGTACAAAAATACCTACAAAAATATTTGGGTGCACTGGTGCACCCACAGAAAAAAATTGGGTGCACCGCTCCAATTTTGGGTGCACTAAGGTGCACATGCACCCAGTACTTTGAGCCCTGAGTAGGGCGGGTAAGGGAGCAAAGCACCTGATGCAGCTTCCTCCTCCCTTGTATTTTGTCTTTCCCAGACATAAATGGAAGTAATTTCCTTCAACTTCAGCTCTACATCCTTTCTAAAACTAAGGCCGTCTTTAGACTGACGATGGTTAAATAGTCGTACGAATGTTTATCGTCAAGACGTTGCCGGCGACGGTATTTTACCACCGTCTAAAGACGATCAAAATAGTTGCACAACGGTAATCCTCGAATCGTCGTCACTACCACCTCGGACCCTATCGTGCGATCCTTCAGCGGGGGGTCCGAGGAGGATTTTCCACCGTCTAAAGTGAACCGTCGCTGGCGAAGGAAGTGGGAGGTCATTGGCCTTATGCAAATAAGCCTGCAAGCGTTATTTCATGTCCAAGCACATCGCCTGTATCATTAAATGTCATAAAACCAAAGACTTCATATCGTCATACGTGTCTAGTACAATCCCCTGTCACCAATCGCCACTTCTCCGGTACGAACCGATCCGCCAAATCACATTTCCCGGCAAATATAGCCAGGCCGACGGCAGCACCGAACGCCGCGTTCAAATCCGGAGTATTGCCCCGCTCGGTACATGCGCCTCATACCCATTCTTTGCTGGGCACAAACTCAGCGTCTTATCCACAGGACGAGTTAAAAGCAGAATAAAAACAATCTGCTGCAGCATGCCGAAAAAAGGGGTTCTCTCGCCATTTTGAATTGGCGCGCGGCATGCCATCCTGCGCTGCGGGTATCCGCCACGCTTTCTGGTCATGTGTCTAAAGCCAGCCGTCGCACACAATGATTGTCGTGCGATCGTATCCCGTCGTCAGTCTAAAGTCGGCAAAATATGAGGCAGGAAAAAAATGCTAAAGATCTATTCTTAATAAAAAAATTGGGCATAGGTTCCCCACTATGGCCCCTATTTTAGGGGCTCAAAATTTTTTTCCTAGACCCCCCCTCCCCACTAAATATCGTACAGTCCAGGGATGGGTACCTGTTTGGCTATTTCAGGTCCAGGTCCACAGGATTAGGTCCAGGTCCAGACCTGTACCTGTACCTGATTCTGGAGTATCAGTACCAAATGACTTTTGCTAAATGATTATTCCATCTAATGTATAAGAAACCAAGTGCTACAAAAATTTTCATTCGTTTTATCTATTTTATTTCTTTATTCATTTTATTTTATTTCATTTTATCCAATATTATTTTATTCTATTTCATCTGTTCTATACACTATCAAACTTTTCCTCTACTCCTATGGCTACTAAAACCTCAGAACCAAATATATTAATACATTAAACTTTTTTTTTTAAATTTACTTCATCAGTCACCACAAAACAAGGCTCATGGGAGCCACTTAAAATGTTTTGGGTTACAGAACAGCCAGTGAGGACAGATGTTTGTTGACCTTAGACTTGAAGAGTTTAAGGTTATACTCATAAGGGAAGCAATCACGAGGTAGCTTATTACCTCCGGGTAGGGATGTATATCCCGAGCGCGGAGGTTTTGTGAGGGAAGACGAAAATTGCGTTCGCAGCAGTTTCTAGCGTTTGGGTGGACGGATATGTCTGGGACTTGGTATACGTTTTGCTGTTGGGCTGTAGATGGTGCACGTTGTTTTGGTTTTTTAGTATGTGTGTTTTAGTGCGTGAAAATGATGCGTTGTGACAGAGTATGGACACCCCTTGTGTGTGAAAGTGGTTCTGTCTTTTGGTTTTCGGCGTGTATTAAGTGTCGTAGGTTGCGTCCACATCTGGTGAGAGGGGGTTTCAGGTATCGAGTGTGAAAAATTATGGTCGCGCGGGTCGCAGCCAGCCAACTTCCGGGTGGGCCAATGGGTCAGGGGTCAACGCCCTCTTGCGCAATTTCGGATGTTTTCTGCGTATAGTACGACTTCTTAACTTACAAATACCGTGGTATACTGTCTCAGGCGTTCTCGACATGCATTTCGCGTTGGGGTAGACGGGACTCGGTGTATCTTCTGTTAATGGGCTGTAGATGGTGCAGGTTTTTTTGTTTTATTGTATATGT
>NW_017803846.1:126772-149328 GCF_001625305.1 Branchiostoma belcheri | reverse complement strand
AATCTGGCCATGGCAGGTTAAAAAAAAGTAAACCCTGAATCATACTAGATTAGCGTAAATGCATGTTAATGCGTTCAAAACAAGAAAAAAATTGTTTCCGGGTATTAATCTCTTGAATCACGGCGCTGAATATTGACGCAAAAATATTTCGGGCATCGCGCGCCCTTCCCGCGTCACGTGTAGGCATCTCGCATCTCTGATTGGTTGTTGCGTCTTAAGATGACTGAGCCGACGCGCGTTTAAACAATTTTTCTTTGTTCGATTTATCACACTTCACAGAGAATTGTCGCCAATGGCTACTTCTTTTTGTTGCAATATATAATACTTCACGGAGAATTGTCGCCTATGGCTTCTTGTTTTATTTCATTTTATCCAATATTATTTTATTCTATTTCATCTGTTCTATACACTATCAAACTTTTCCTCTACTCCTATGGCTACTAAAACCTCAGAACCAAATATATTAATACATTAAACTTTTTTTTTTAAATTTACTTCATCAGTCACCACAAAACAAGGCTCATGTTTTGGGTTACAGAACAGCCAGTGAGGACAGATGTTTGTTGACCTTAGACTTGAAGAGTTTAAGGTTATACTCATAAGGGAAGCAATCACGAGGTAGCTTATTACCTCCGGGTAGGGATGTATATCCCGAGCGCGGAGGTTTTGTGAGGGAAGACGAAAATTGCGTTCGCAGCAGTTTCTAGCGTTTGGGTGGACGGATATGTCTGGGACTTGGTATACGTTTTGCTGTTGGGCTGTAGATGGTGCACGTTGTTTTGGTTTTTTAGTATGTGTGTTTTAGTGCGTGAAAATGATGCGTTGTGACAGAGTATGGACACCCCTTGTGTGTGAAAGTGGTTCTGTCTTTTGGTTTTCGGCGTGTATTAAGTGTCGTAGGTTGCGTCCACATCTGGTGAGAGGGGGTTTCAGGTATCGAGTGTGAAAAATTATGGTCGCGCGGGTCGCAGCCAGCCAACTTCCGGGTGGGCCAATGGGTCAGGGGTCAACGCCCTCTTGCGCAATTTCGGATGTTTTCTGCGTATAGTACGACTTCTTAACTTACAAATACCGTGGTATACTGTCTCAGGCGTTCTCGACATGCATTTCGCGTTGGGGTAGACGGGACTCGGTGTATCTTCTGTTAATGGGCTGTAGATGGTGCAGGTTTTTTTTGTTTTATTGTATATGTGTGTTGGGGCGTAAGATTATTTGTATTTCGTGTCTCGGACACCCGTTACTGTTGTTAGTGTGTGAAAATGGGTCGCGTGGGTTGACCATTTGCGGTTACATCTTCGCCAATCAATCAGCACACTCGGCTCGGGGTCGCCGATGTTATCCTGGAGCTAGCTTGGGTGCCATCCCCTACCGCGAGTGAGCGATAATCTTTCGGCCAGGGAAAGCCACGTGCACACGACCCGCCAACCCTGATTTGCGCCCTGGCTGTTGTGTCCCAAACTGTGCCCGTCCCATTCCGTGCCTGAGCAGGCACAGAACGGGACACGGCCTGACTGTCCAGAACCGTGCCCGGAAGCCCTGTCAATCATAGTGATTGGCGGGAACCTAAGCATAATTATTCACGCCCACGATTTCTTATATGGCTAGATTACATGAGATTTTGCGAGTCTGTGTACAGAATGTGCTATCAAAGCGCAGTTTTATGTTTGGTCGACACGAACTTAAATAATAATATACAGATCTAGAGACAAATTAACACAAGAAAAAACTCGCTTGGGACACATGTTAATGAGAACTATGTTCAGTCCCCTAGCACTCAAGGTTAAATAATACGTGTCCAGAACTGTGTGCGGTCAGGCACGGTTCTGGATAGTCCCCCGCGTGTCCCAGAATGTAGATTTTCCCCAAGCACGGTTTGGGACACGCGCCGAGTGTCCCAAACCATGCCCAAGCACGGTTTGGGACAAGGCATCCGCGTGTCCCGAACTGTGCTCAGTCCCCAGGCACGGTTCGGACACGCGCCGAGTGTCCCAGACCGTGCCCGGGCATGGTTTGGGACAAGGCCATCGCGTGTCCAGAACTGTGCGTGACCTGAGACACGGCTCTGAACAAACACTTTGTTTATCTACGAGTTGATTTGCTCTTAGTCTGTCGTGGATACGCGTCAGGACTATTCAGATCCGTGCGTGGGGTTGGTGGATAAAGCAAGACTTAGTGTTGTTTCCGATTACAGGACTGAGCTTGGGTCAGTCTGCTTTTTGGGGCATACTACGTGCTGTGTTGTATCAAGAACTGTGTTCGCACTGTGTTGCAGAATGATACAAGACACTCTGTTTTGACACTACATGTAAGTCGTAGACCAGCGTGGAATGATAAAATGTACTTTACAGAGCAAGAATTACACCAATTCTTTCTTATTCTTGCCCCGACGAAAAACAAAGATGGCGGCCTAAAACCGTAAACAACACCACGAGAAGGCTCCTCCCTCAAAACACTAAGCTCCACCCCCAAAGCACGGAATGGGATAAGGCCCTTGTGTGTCCAGAACTGTGCCCGGTCAGGCACGGTTCGGGACAGTCCCCGCGTGTCCCGAACTGTGCTCAGTCCCCAAATCAAGCCCAGGCATGGTTTGGGACAAGGCACGGTTCGGGACACAACACTGGCTCTCCTGGCCGGGTGTCTGTACAAAGCCTCTCGACCGCTGAGTCCCTGTGTTTTCTAACTTCGGTGGGGATTTCCGTGTTGTTTTCTGATTTTCATCATCCACTAAGATATACTTGAAGACCGAGCGTGATTTGAACTAGTGTGGGATAAGTGGGGAGGGATGGCAGCCGCGGGGGGAAGCGGTCGGCTTGATAAATTTTCGAGAGCAAGTTGATTTCTCACGCGGCCGTTTGTGTGGGTGTTTGTTTACATTATCGCTGGTCGCTGAGGGTCGGACAGCCAGATTCGCCACGGGATGCCTCCTGTCCTTTCTATTTTTGGGCTCCAGTCGGCTAGGGGGGATTAGTGATTTCACAGATCATTTAGCCAATTACAAACATTTCGAAACTTTTCGGAAAAAATGGTATTCGCGCGAATTCACTAGTTAATTTAAAGAACAGTCCCAACATGCACCCAACATTCTGCAACATACATTACAATACCCGGAGGTACAAAATCTACGATTTTCCTTGTTCCAATTGATGTTGTTCTTGGAAATAAGCTTTCAGCATGGAACTTCCTCCTAATTTTATAAGAGGTGGTGAATGGAGGAAGGAAGGGTGATTTGCTTCGGTGGAAGTGCAAGACGTGTCCTTGTTGAGAATTTTCAAAGTGGGGGCACTAGCGAATGAAGTTCCACAGCATTTGCCGTGAGAGTGGTTGTAGGGTGGCGAACAAGTCACTCCCAACAAGATTTTGTAAGCGCTTTTAAACTCGGTTGAGGCAGTTTAGGGAGCTCTGGGCAGCTCCAGCCCAGATGTGCACAACAATATTCCATTTTAGGTCTACTCTGGCTCTTGTATAAGTATAAGATGGCTGATGGTGTTAAATACTTTTTTGGCACCGTACAAAGAACCCACCATTTTCCCGGCTTCCTTGGCAACGGATTGGATGTAGCAATTCCATCTGAGGTCCGAAGTGAATTTAAGACCCAAGAGCCGTTCGAAGCATAGAGCTTCGTTCAGTTAGGTTCCACTCATATGGACTGGAGGAAGTTTCGGGACTGATCTCTTGTGATGGAAAGAGAGGAGCTTCGTCTTTGAGGAGTTGAAGGTCACAAGCCACTGATTACCCCACCTAACCATGTGTTCAAGGTCAGCAGAGAGATCAGAAGCAAGGCAATCATCACTATATCTTCTGGATGAGTGACCATATCCCAAGATGTCATCAGCATAGATGTTAACAAATGATCTAATTATGTGTCGGTCTGTGTGTCCATCTGTAAAGTTAACACGATAATTCGAGAAGGCTTATATGGTTTGCAGTGTTTCTGCCAGGCGCCGGCCGAAGGCCGTCCCAACTGGAGGGCCGAAGGCCCGACCGTGAGCGCCGAAGGCGCGAGCCTATACTAGGGGGGTCCGGGGGCATGCTCCCCCTGGAAATTTTGAAATTTTAACCCTCTTAAACGCCATTTCCCGCATTCTGAGAGGCAAATAATTGTTAGAGTAAAGGTAACTTTAATGCGGCGGCAACTTCCGGATAAAGGCCGTCGGTCCTGATTCCTGTTCGCGGGGTAGGTTTGCGTCACGAATTCCCGCAGACGAATACGGCTGAAATATGTGCACATCCATAGTTTTGATCAAAAACATAATTGCTGGGATCTGACATGTTACTGGGTTCTCCTTAGCGGGAATTCTTTATTGTTTTGATTGGTAAAACTTGGGGTAAAAACACTAAAAAAATTAGCGTGGCTACGAGAAACGCACGCGGTCCGTATACTTCTGGGGTAAGTGTACCTCAAACTAACGCTTAAAATGCAAAAAATACGCATAGAAATATATATTTACCTGAAAGATTCTTGAAACTATATATTTCTTCACTAGAATATCGATGTGTGGTTGTGGAAAATAACGTTTTAGCGCTTATATCCTAACAAAGAAAAGTTGTTTACACGCGCGTCGGCTCACTCAATCTTACCGCTGGCGCTGCAGCGGCCGACGCAACAACCAATCAGAGACGCGAAATGTGGACATGTGACGCAGGTTTTGCATACAGTCAAAACAATGCAGCTAGCTCAGCAGGCCGTGCGCGGTGCATGAGACACATTTTTGTGTCGTATTTCAAGAGATAAATGCCTGGACATAAACTTTTCTTATGTTTGAAAATATATCTAACAAGTTTATCTTTGAATAGCTGAGTGAAATCAAACATATCGATGTCTGGTCCTTCGGTCCTACAAGAAATACGGTATCATTTTTTTTTCTTGGGACAGTCTCCTCACGGGCTTAGGCCGACCCCAGCGGGAAGAGGGCGTCAAAGGACGGCTAGACGGCCGCCTGGCAGAAACACTGGTTTGTATTCATACTTGGTAGGTGGGTAGGGTAGAAATGATTAGATTTTGGGCCCCCTGGTGGCTTGTTATGGTACTGCAGCAGAACTTCCGGTTTTGATATCTCATGATCTGGACATGCTAGGGTGACGAAATTTGGATGGCAGGTAGCTCTAGTGTTGGGGAAGAAGTGGCATAATTTTGGGCCCCCTAGCGCTTTGCTCTGGAACTGCAGGGGCGTTTCTTTAAAAAATATTCAAAAGAGGATAACTCAAGAACCAGTTGACGGATCGTCGTGATTTTTGGTATAAAAGACAATTGACAATTTGATATTAATAGGCAATTATGCAAATCTGGTTGTAATTTGCATAATTTATGACAAAATTGTATAAATCAGCTGCATTACATCATATTTAAGCTTGTGACATATGTAATTGAGAACAAGAGAAACATGTAGATTGTGCAAATTAACACTTAATTTGCATAATTAATGAGCAAAATGTTATAATTCCATAATGGTAACTGCCTGGAATTTCATACTTGGGGTATTTGAAAGTTAAGTGAAGGTGAATACAATTAAACATAACTTATTCAAATAAGGACCTCATTTGCATAATTTCTGAGGAAAAGATAGAATGGCTTTCTATGTTAAGATAAGGCTGTATAATTTTTGGTGGAGAATTTGATCAACTGATGTAATTCAAGCAAATGAGGATCCTACTCTCACCTCTCGAATAAACGTACCGGTACGTTTATTTTTTTTTGCCTCAAGATCCGTCCGGTACGTTCTTATTTTAGACGGTACGTTTATTTCTTTTTTTCATTATCGGAAAAGTTCCAGGAAAATTTGTGGTCCTGCACGTAAAATGACAAAAAAAGACTGAAGTACACACCACTTTTCTCAGCCGACCCAACTATTTTTTTTTTAAATCAGGGCAATTCTAACAACATATGACATGTACCTCCCTTTTAGTAGTTTTACATGTAAATTAAACTTGGGAACACGTATTGTGTCGGAAATATGAAGTATAACGGGCGTTTTTATTTA
This sequence comes from Branchiostoma belcheri, assembly GCF_001625305.1. Lineage (NCBI taxonomy): Eukaryota > Metazoa > Chordata > Leptocardii > Amphioxiformes > Branchiostomatidae > Branchiostoma > Branchiostoma belcheri. Next base: position 143,350 of record NW_017803846.1, on the reverse strand, counting down.
TAGAAAAATCGGCGGAACTCGCAACATTTTCACGCACCTTGCACACACATCTCACTCAACACTCCTTGCTCAAAACGATCTTTTCCTCGGGAATATGTTAAAATAATACCACGTAACAATGTATTCTAGCCATTACAAACTGTAATACTCCCAAAGAGTCGAAAATCCTACCACAAACATGAAAATTTAGCACTGGAAAAAGTCCATTCTCAATGCAGGCTCCTCAATGAAGTAAAACACGTAAACACGATCGGCAGAGCTCACTTCTAGTAGGGGGGTGCAATTTTTTACTTGATATATATAAAACTCTTTGTCAAAAATATACATATGCATGTTGCATTCAACAAAGCTAATCAGTATTTAAAAGACCACAAACAGGAGTAAAATTGCAGTCTAACGGATGAACTATCACAAAGAAATATTTTAAAGAAAATACTTCCCCCTGCAAAAGAATGTCTCAGTTTTCCAAGAACTCCTGTTCCAAACTTGAAGCCCCGCCCCTACCATTTGCATACTTCAGTGGGCACTTCAAAGACAAGCACATGTAACATAAGACCCTTGACTGAGGTTGTGAAATGCTGTGTGTTACAAGAGGGTCTGCATGGGGGGGTCCTGGCAACGGTTAACGGTAAATTCAGCAGGGCCGATAACGCTTAACGGTAAATTCAGGACGGTCGGCAACGCTTAACGGTAAATTGACAGGCTTTTTTTCGAGCTGCACTGGATTTGGTATCTCGCTTTGTGAGAAAAGGTGATCACTGACAAAATTACTACGAATATCTTACATGTAATGAAGCACTCATTAAAGGTATGTGTTCCCTGTGTTTCCCACCTGCTCTGGTCCCCGAGTGCGTCCACAAATAAAGGGGAGTCTGAGTCGACGTCGGCCAGGGCTCTACCCAGCTTGATTTTTTTCCGCCCGCCCAGATTTTGAGAGTGGAGCGCCAAAGGCGCTCGCAATCTGAGGGGTTCGAGGGATGCTCCCCCGGAAAATTTAGGATTTTTAAGCCTTCAAAAATGCAATTTCCCGCATTTTCAGAGGCAAATCATAGTGTTGAGAGTGTTTGTCGGTCCTTCTGATGTTTTCATATTTTTACTCAAGATTTTTGTTAATTTTGTCTGTCATGGTTGACAGATTCGTTAAAAAAAATCCTGTAACTCTCCGCAAAGTTCCGGTAATTGACGGAAAACTGGTGCTGGCGCGAGTCGAGCGGCAAATGCGCGAGCAATGTGGGGGGGGGGGCGGTCGGAAATTTTGTATTTTTAAACCTTCAATGACGCATTTTCCTGCACTTTGAAAGGCAAAATTAGGCGTAACGAAGAATTATTCATTAACGCTTAACGCTGAATTTAGGATGACAACGTTTTACGTTGAATTAAAACGACCAATAACGCTTCACGATGAATATACCGATAATGCTTAACGTTGAATTAGAGCGACTCGGCAACGATTAACGGTAAATTAAAATAGCCCATAATGGTTAACGAAAAAGGGCATGCAGGCCCTCTTACAATGTTGCCATCTGTTTGATCTGATGATTATGTTGTAGCATTGATCATTATTTTTTATAGAAGTGACTATAAAGAGAAATATGCATTGCATAAATGGAAATTTGGGAAAGATAAAAGGAATAATTATGTTGAAATATTTGTAGATGATTATCAATTCTTTTGCCAATGGCTTTTACATATTAGCATCACAATTTGTATAGAGCATATGTTAAGCATTTGTTCAACTTCAAGCTCTAAATGAAATCTTACTGATAATTATCAAGCTTTAGAAAAATCAAGAACTCTAATTGAGTTATTTCAAAACTTGATATTACTGTTCCATTCGGGTGATTTGAAGTGAATCACCAACTCCATACAGTAGTGTTTGTACCATCGCACACCGGGGCATGCCCCTACTCTTTTTCGAAAGGTGTGGTGGGATCTTTAACGTGCGTGGGGTGTGGCTCTCCCCAAACACGGGACCTCCATTTAACGTCCTATCCGAGGGACGTCCCTAGCCGAAGCTAGGTACTCATTTCCACCTGAGTGAAGTGAGGAAAGTCGTGTAAAGTGCCTTTCCCAAGGGCACAAGATCGGTGACAAGGTGGGGTTCGAACCCACGACCTCTGGGGTGTGAGCCCACACATGGTAATTACATCATCACCCGGACGGAGGCGTGGCGAACCCCGTCTTGTATTAAGCTAACGAAAGGGTATGCCACCTCGTAAGGGGCGGTATAACCCCGACCAATACGGTCGGCCGATGATAATGATGATGATTACTGTTCCTGTTTGATATAGCATGCATTGCAATGATTAACAACAAATTGTATGAAGGCAGAGCTAGAATATTGATGGATGACATAATCATAGATATATTACACTGCAAGTGACATATACTCCTCAAAAACCTGCAACAATACAGGCTGTTAATTTGGTAATTTTCCAGGGGGTACATTTATTCTCAATCTGGGGGTATTTATTAGGTTTTGAAGGGTATCATATTTAAGGAGGTATGTTTATTCAGGACCTGTCAACAATTGTAAGTGACATGTAGACCCATGCATACACTGTGAGAACACATTTTTGGAGCATAGACGTTGCTAACATGTCAGTTTTCAGGGTACTTTTATTACAGGGGGTACTTTTATTAGATTTTGAAGATTTGTCCGGGGGGTACTTTTATTCCAGGGGGTACTTTTATTCGAGAGGTGAGAGTATTTGCATAATCAGGGGAATAATCTTTACTTTGTCAGTCATAAAGATTAACATCATTTGGCGAAGGTATGAGATCGTGGAACTCTAGTTTTATATGGTTCACCCGAAGAAATTTTATTTTTTGTGCACTCAATGTTTTTGGTTGGGTGCACCAGTGCACCTATTCCCAAAAGAATTTCGCGCCCTGTGTTTGATACTTGTTTCGGGACATTTTAAATAGGAACAAAGGGCTTTCAGAAGATAGAGATAATTTTCGGAACATAATTTAAAGCTTTCGAACATAGGGGTTTCGGAACGTAGTGAGTAAACTTCAGCACTCTACGTCCAGTGTTGACGAAATTATGGAACACCCGTGCGGAAGGCGTGGCTTTCCTAAACCTGCGGAAACAACCTTACCTTTGCCGAGTGTAAACTCGAACTTGTCGTCCCTGTCTCGGCTTGAGTCGAACTTAGTGCCATCCGTCAGGGTGCCCACATAATGCACGGACACTTTGTCTTCAGCCAGAGGCCTGTCTTCCCCTTCGCCTTGTCGGAGGATCTTCTTCAGCACCCCTCCATCCTTATTCGGAGTGATGTCGTCCCCTCCTGTGGACGTGACAGACGTGGCTGCCTGGTCTGAAGAATTCTCTGCCATTACGTTACTTAACTGTGCACAAGGTAGCTCTCTTCTGAATCTGAGGGTAGGTTTCCGTCACATGTGCTCTGCTGGAACGCTTTTAGAATTTACAGTATCGCACCAGTGTTTCTTTTAAACGTGTGCTTCCTGGAAGCTTCTAGAAAGTGCGGTATCACACCGGTGTTTTCATGAAACGTTCCTCTGCCTGCTTTATACATGTATTTATGTCCTACCTGGGCCGCGATTACGTTCGATACGGGTGTTCCGGCCCGTGTTTCATTTTGCATTGAAAGGAGTGTTTTCTTGGGTGGGTATGACATAAATAAAATACAACACGGTGTATTCCGCATCACCCTCGGTCCCAGCCCTCCCGCGGATCGGATCTCCCTCCGGCCTTCGGGCGATCCGACGCGCGGTCGGGCTGGTACCTCAGGCGATACGGAAGACCCCGTGTTGTATATTCTATATTTATATCATACCCGGGCCGCGATAACGTTCGATAACGGGTTCCAGACCGGGCCGTACTTTACGGTACGGCCCGGTCCGGAACCCGTTATGGAACGCTTCCCTGGCTTCCATAAAATGATTCGAACGCGTTTCGCCCTACCCGCTTGTGCCCCTTTCGAAAATTCGAATACAGACGTTGGAACCATTCGACAATGGGGTTGAACAGCATCCTTCCGTACGGCGCGGCAGGTAATCGGAGTTGGAAATGTCAGATAAACAATGTAAGAATTGGTGTATTTGGGGTGAAAATAATGCAAGTACCAAAGTAACGGGTTCCTTTCTCAGCACTCGGTATACAGAGTTGAGGCGGCTTCCGTCCTAGATCTTCAGTGCCGAAGTTACGTCAACACTTGGTGTCCAGTGTCGGCGGCTTCAGCACTGGAAACTCGGAATCGGCAAATCAAACCTTGTATTTTCGAGATCATACCGCCTGGGTAACAAAGTTTAATCGGGACAACAACGTTATCGGCAGGACAGGACTGCAAGGCCTCTTGTCTTACATTTTCACAGACAAAGACTTGGCCTAAGATACTGTTTTGTACGCCGCGCGGCCGACATAAGCTCCAGAAGCCCAGTGCCGAAATGGTTTAACTCGGCTCGGTAGTTACTGTATTTTGCTCCAACTATTCAAAGACACAGAATTTCAGAAAACAATTTACAAATGTATCTTTTGAACAAGTTTGATAAACATCTTTTTCAACCATGTCTTGCTAAAGCGCGGGTTGTGGGTGTGGCCGAAATGCTGCCCGCTAGGCTGGCTTGGATGGGAAATTGAGGTTCCGGGGGTGCCACCCACCCCCACTACCCACAAATAGCCCACCCACAGCAGTAAATATAAATTACTTAAATTTGTTAGGGACCAAACCCCCATGCACACCCTTTGGGTCCACAGGAGGCACTTCGGATATCGCCATGCCTGTGTTGGCTAGCCGACCTTTTCCGCTAACCCAACACCATTTACCATACCGTACAGGCCTGGTACCGTCCCGTTACATTGACCGGTTACTACTTTTTCCACCTACCCCTTGGTAACCCGGAAGCAGATCACCGGAAGCAGATCGGATTAGAAGGACGGCATTGGCATTTGGTCAACTTTTGATTTGAAAGGTTGTCATCTTCCAACACAATTTGACTCTTGAAAGTCTTGTGTAAACTTCCCTTACTTGGAGGATACATTCGGTAGATCCATTTGACACGCCGTGTGTTTACTGATGACGTCTAATGTTTTCTGATGGCGCTCGTGACTGTTCATATCCACAGAACATTACCGGGTTATAATATGGGACTGGGATCTCTGCAGACTTAAATTGCGATCAGTCCCCGCATTTGAAATTCAATGACAAATTTTGCTAGCATGGCGCTGTCGGCGTATGAAGACATTTCGGAGGAAGACGAGTGTGATCTGCAGGACTGGCAACTCCCGCTGGCCTACATGAAGAAGCGACATGTGGAGAGAGTCGAGGGGAGTCGAGCGGTCACACAGACGTGGAGAATGAAAGAAAGGGTGAATATTTTTTTTACCTTATGCGTTATGTCTAACATAATTAGTTGTTAGCATTTAAGACCATACGACACCAATAACCCTGAAATGCAACAGTTCCTGAAAATAGTCAAACGTGATAGGTATAACTTATTTAACTCAATTTGTTCAATGAACAAAAATGCTTGGACCAAAAGTACACTCTTCTGTTAAGTGGCATAGAATCTCGCAAATCATCCTTCCAGTTCTTGATTCCTTCAGCCAGTTAATCCAGTTAACGTTATTTTGTCAATGAGTTATGGTGATCATGGCAGCCGATTCAGAGCCTTGTGGTTGTTGTTGTCCATATTAAATACTAGTATCTTGCTAGAACCAAGGAGGTTGAAAATCAAAAGGAGACAGGACAGGTTTACTGCCCTGTCATTCAACAGTTTCCCATCCCCAGGATGCAATGCGAAATAAACAGGGGGTAACCTTGTCAGTCGTATGAGATCGTGGAACTCTAGTTACTTTATATTCTGGGTTAGTTGAGGCTAACTTCTTTGTGTACAACAGACTGTAACTGTTAGTAGTGTTACATACTTTTTCACCTCATTTGATATGGGAGGAAATCTGAATTGGCAATGTCATTTCTGATGACTTTCATGTACGTGGATATTGTACACCAAAATTTAAGTGGTTTAGGCCTAATTAAAGCAAAACTTGGTTTTCCAACTTTCTGTTCAGAGTTCCTTAAAATCGCAATCCTCTTTTTCTTTGAATGGAATGCAGCTGCAACAAGTAAAATCTGAGATTTTATACCTCCGGGCTTTTTATTGTATATTTCTATATGTTGTTTGTTATGTATAGTTGATGGTGTTGAATTTTATGTGTTTAGCGTTCCTGGTTGTGTTAACACAGGTCAACATTTTCATCTGCAGCCCATAACATGTACCCATGAACTTATGAAATTCTATTTAATCTGCCGCAATGAACTCGTAATGAAACTCAGAATGACAACCGGAACCGTTAAATCAGACGTTAAAAATAACGGCTGAAGTAGCAAGCCATCCTTATTGTCACTTCCTCCATTTTCCGCCTATTCTTCGTATAAATCGGGGAAGTAAAGGTCTGAATCCTCGGTAAAAATGCACGCCGAGAACGTCTGAGACCGTATACCGCGGTATTTGTAAGTTAATAGTCGTAATATATGCCGAAAACATCCAAAACAAAGATTGCGCAAGAGTACGTTGACCCCTGACCCATTGACCAACCCGGAAGTTGGCTGCTGCCGATCACGCGTCCTGTGAACGCGTACTAAAAATACCCTCCAAACAACATTTGTTGCGCCTCGCATACAGAAGATGTATGTGCACAACAACAATTGTTGCGTGCCGCAAGACTAAGAATTTATTGAGACCCGTCACCCCTCTGTGCGACTGTGGACGAGACCGACTATATCTGACACACGCAAAAGATCGACGGTCGCGACCCACTTTCACACTCAAGGGGTGTTCCGGGGCCATCAAAAGGCTCCATTTTCACGCCCGAAAACACATATACAATAAAAACAAAAGAACGTGCATCATCTGCAGCCCGATAGCAAAACATATACCGAGTCTCAAAAGAATCCGTCCACTCAAACGCGAGGAATCGCTGCGAACGTGAAATTCTAAAACTCTCACAAAGCCCTTCCGCGGAAGGATGTCTCCTCCCCCGGAGGCAATAATAGCTTAATAACTACTTTATTCATGTTATCTACGGTTCTGTCGCTGTTGAACTGTGCTGTGTGGCATGTGTGCCTTTCTTGTTGACTTCCCTTCCTGACACAACGCGTTCCTCGTATATTTGGCTGCCTTGCTTTGACTGCCTGTACTTCATCTGTTCTGCAATGAATTTTTCCATCATGCTTGTGTGTTTGTGTTTTCACAGATGAAGACAGTGAGTGTGGCACTAGTGTTGTGTTTGAATGTTGGAGTGGACCCCCCAGATGTCATCAAACCATCACCTTGTGCCAGACAGGAGTGTTGGATCGGTAAGACATCATACAATCTTGTCAGATTGAATACTGATTTTTTCACAGTACTTTTATGTTTGTAGTTTTTGCAGTCACTTCAGAAATCTGAACCGTGAATTTGTAATTACTGTGAACAAATAATTCGCCGCGAAACATGTCCTTTTTTCTTAGTGTTTGTTGCCACTGACTTTTCAAATTAAAAAGGCAAATAGTCATAGTCAATGCATACAGGTGTTATTTGCCTGCAAAATATACAAGGTAGTTCTATATAGTTATTTATTGTTTTGTTGAAAAACAAAATTTCGCCATGATATGATGGTGCTGAGAAGAGGGTCACTTGGTAGTGGCAGCTCATGCCCAGAAAAATACTGCTACATACGTAAGAACATAAAGCTTTACAAAATTTTGGCCTCTGAGTGTTTGTTTTGTAGAAAACTGACCCGAGGATAGCAACGTCAACACCACTGTCGTCTGCATTTCCCATGATTCCCATGGGACAGCAGTGATTGCGTAAGCTGGGTTTTCAGTGGAAACGCAGACTGATTGCGTTCGATACATCCCTCTTCACATGAGACGAGAAGTACACACAATCACAATTTTACATTCAAAAGAAAGCTGAAATATCTTAGAATTTCTTTCTTATTTCTGTTAACACCAAGTTCTGAAGACAGCTTAACTACAAAAACGTTCGAAGTTAGGACACACTGTCTAGTGTCGGCCATTCACGAAGATACATTCACGAAAACATCTCACAGCATTTGCCGCTTGTAACATGGAGGGTGAAGGGCTCATGAACAGTATGGGTGCATTTCATGTTCTCTACACAAATGTTTGAAAAATTTATTCACCAAAACCTGATCACTCTCTGACAACTAGCAATAGACCGCCACGAGCTTGAGCATTTGAAAACGGCCTCTATACTTTAACACAGGCAACAAAACAGCTGTTTCTATATATAATGTATAATTAACGACCAAAATCCGTATCTGCTTGAAGGAATGTCCCCCCACTCGATTCAAAGCAACGGTGTATACCAACTGACCACAATACTCCTGCAGAAACTTAAGGTTTCTTGAAAGTGTGTAGACAATGTTTGCGCAATATTCGCCTCCCTTGAGATGACCACTCTGAGTCACCTCCTGTCTTTGCTCTTGCATTACTTCGTTCCCCTTTGAAATTCTTGGAAAGCTCCCTGGTCACTATAACCAGTTCCTGCCACATCACTCCTCACGGCAAACCATCACTGTTTGCTGGGACTCAGATAATTAACATTGCTTAACAATTGTTAGTTACTATTAGTAAGCTAACTGCAGTTTGACAGTCATGACAAACTTGATGTGCATATTTACATCTAATGTGTTGGTGAAACAAACAGGAGCGAGTAGAAACTGTGAAAACCCCAGACTCCCGGGACGCCGGGAATCAAACCCGCATCAAACCCGGACAGCCAGCTCATGACACCAGCACGCTCACTACTATGCTATTGGAATGGATCAGTTAGCAGTGCTTGAACATCACTGTTACATTGGAACTAAGTAGTGCATGTAGCTTTCTATTATCCTCACTATCCTCACATGTAGATGATGATATATTTTTTGTCCAGATCCATTGTCCATGAGCCCACAGAAGGCCTTGGAAGCCATCGGAGCCAACCTACAGAAGCAGTACGAACGCTGGCAGCCCCGGGTACGTGTCCGACTTACCAGGGAGTCATGTTAGTAATGGACCGTTCCAGATCGAACGCATTGAATCCTTTTTCGAATCCCTGTTCTATTTCAAACACCTCCGTCAAACTCAGCGCGGGAAATCTAAAAGCAGCAAACTGAGTTGATGTCTGCTTGATAAAAACTGCTTGTTTTACATGTGAAACTGAATTTGTGACATTGCATGCACTTTCAAGTTGATTAAGGACGTTCTGTTATTCTTCCATTTGTCCATAAGCTATCATAATTATTGTTCATGTCCATGTTTGCGAGCTTATTTTTCTACTTGTACCACAAATCCCTTTATAAGTTGCGCCCTCCCTCGTGAGTCCCCGTGAGTTTTTATTTCCCATTTCGTTTTTTTCCAAAGCTTGTATGCAGCTGTGATGCATGCAGCAAATGCCGTGGAAAACCTGTTGCCTATAAACGTACTCTGTTTCACACATGTATTGGCTGTTAGTCAGCGACCGGGCACTCTTGTCCACCTACCGTGTGATGTTATGCGGCCAATCCCACGTCTGTATTGAGCGAAAACAATTTGCTCTCACTGAAACTACCTCTGTCCCCTCCTAAAATAATTCTAGTCTGCGGATGTACCATTCAACAAATATACCTTAACCAATTTTTTTGTCTCCTGCGAGAGTTTTTCGCTGCCCAAAAATCGACCATAAAGTTGGGCTGCAAATCGGACATTCTGGCGCAGCAGTCGGTATGGCCCTTCTCGCGCTGATTTTGACGGAGGTGTTCGAGTTGCTAGGGCGTTGCTAAGGGGGGCGTGGCTTATGGAACGGTCCATTTAGATCAACTGACAAATGAATGTGGTCTATGTGGTCAGCCAAACGCCACCCCTATGTTGGGTTGGTTCAGTCCGCTCATGCGGACATGCGCACATGTATCTGTCCGCCATTGTAGTTCTCCTGGAATGTTGTAATAAAGCGTCTCCTCCCATCTCGCGTCCGTTCCTGTCCTTGAGTCGTCGACTGCGCGCCATTATGGCGTGGTGGCAGCGTCGGGTCTTCAAGAACCCACACAAGCACCAAGAAGATTGGATGCCGCGCCATTTCTCAACAAACGCGCTCGAAAGACGTCCGGGAATAGCAACAAATAGCGAAACATGTGGGAACGAGAGCACACTAGCAACATCCGGGAACTTGCGGTCCACCCATTCTCCAAGGTTTGCAGGAAAAACCTCCCCAAGTAACCAACAAGAACATCAACAGCGGGTCAAACAAGATCGTACCCGACGACGGCAGGGCCAACAAGGCAAGAAGATCTGCCAACGATGTCAACACTAATGGGGATCGTAATAAACAAACAATAAACAAACAAACAAACAAGCCGGGCGGGAAGTGTGCGACCATGTCCTGAGTGCATGCCCATACTTGCCCGAGACTACGTATGAGTGACGTCCTGCCCACGTGCACGCCGACAAACTCCCCCAAGCCGCGGAGGCTAAAGGAGTCAGTGTTCGAGCTTCACCACACCTTGATGTCCGCCACGAGGGACAGACAGTTAGAATCATCTTGGACTCGGGAGCCGAATCGAGCATGATTCGAGTGGAGGAGGCAGAACGACTGAACTTGTCAGTGCATGCATCGCCATACGTCTCAAGCCTCACACCAACCCAAGCAGATGGGCGGCGACTCTCCGTCATAGGTGAGTGCACTACAACGCTGTACTGGAAGAAGATACCTCTTCAGTTCGATGCAATCGTAGTAAACGACCTAGCCGACCCGATTGTCGCCGGTTTTCCCTTCCTTGAGGCCAACGGTTTGATCATTAACTTTAGTAAACGTCAGATCCACCTTCCTGACGGTTCCACCTCGGCATATTCCCTATCCACCAAACAGTCGAAACCGTGCATACATAGCGTCTCCTACAACAATATTACATGTCTCAGACGCGTACCAGATCATCTCAAATCGCCTAGTCAAGTACCCAGGATTATGCACATGCTCCATGCATCCCCTAAGACCAGCCCTCCTGTTACGGAGAAGCGAGTGAAAACAACACTGCCTGCCTACTCTGCCAAGCTCAGATCAGCTACCAAACATGTGCAGGACACCTATCAACCTTCCTGCACAACACAAGCAGACGTCGTCCCACATGTGAAGGAAGAAGACCAACCTTCCTCCACAACACAAGCAGATGTCGTCCCACGTGTGAAGGAAGAAGACCAACCTTCCTCCACAACACAAGCAGACGTCATTGCACATGTGCAGGAAGAAAGCCAACCTTCCTCCACAAGAGAAGCAGACATCACCGCACATGTGAAGGAAGAAAGCCATCCTTCCTCCACAAGAGAAGCAGACATCACCGCACATGTGAAGGAAGAAAGCCAACTTCCCCCACAAGAGAAGCAGTCGTTGCCACACATGTGAAGGAAGAATACCAACCCCCTCAACCGCCAGCAGAAACTGACTCATCACAGGTGGAGAGAGAGAACCAGCCCTTCCCACCTTCAGCAGAAGCCGACACACAGCAGGTGAGGAGAGACAACCAGCCTCCTCAACCTCCAGCAGAAGCTGACTCAACACAGGTGAAGACAGATTACCAGCCTTCTCCACCTCCAGCAGAGGCAGCTACAACACAGGTGAAGACAGAGCACCAACCACCTTCAGCAGAAGCTGACAGAACACAGGTGGAGAGACAGCACCAGTCTTCTCCACCCTCAGCAGAAGCAGACACAACACACGTGAAGGGAGACTACCAGTCTTCTCCACCCTCAGCAGAAGCTGACACAACACACGTGAAGGGAGACTACCAGTCTTCTCCACCCTCAGCAGAAGCTGACACAACACACATGAAGGGAGAGTACCAGTCTTCTCCACCCTCAGCAGAAGCTGACACAACACACGTGAAGGGAGAGTACCAGTCTTCTCCACCCTCAGCAGAAGCTGACACAACTCACGTAAAGGGAGAGTACCAGCCTTCTCCACCCTCAGTAGAAGCTGACACAACTCACGTGAAGGGAGAGTACCAGCCCTCTCCACCCTCAGCAGTCGCTAACACACCACACGTGCTGGAGGAATGCCAGAGCCCACCTGATCCTCCAGAGCATCAACACCTACCTGTTCCACCTGTGTGTCATCACCCACCCGACCGACCTCCACCTGAGCCACCTCCAACTGTTTGAGACAACTGCAGTCCCAGAATACCACGGACTTGAACATTATGGCACCAACAGATTGCCCCAGCCACTCTGTCTCAGTATACAATGTACCTGGTCATCCTCAACAACCATCACTCCAGTTACCTGAACTTTCTTCTGGCCTGAAAGACTTAATATCCATTTACACTAATTTACCTCACAGTGCTAAAATACCCACCCTGCTGGACTGACTTGAACTGAAGGTAACCTTCTAGTCTTCAACCCTAATCTTGAAATGAAAAATTCACTAAAGCATGCCATTTTTATATAAAGAGAGAAGAAAGAAATACAATTGCCACATAATCACAGTGTTTACTATTCTATTGTAAGTTACCACAGTTTAAGGTCAGTAAGTGATTATACAATCATGTACTTTATTGTTGATGGATGATGTTTTCTGGAATCACCATATACTACTGCTCAGTTACTTACAAATGTTAAATGAAGAAGGAAAGAAATGAAGAAGTGGAAGATTGTAACAGGTCACACTACTGCCATGTTTTCAAAACCTGATTTATTGCCTTAGTCAAAATTGTAGCTTGGTTCTAAAGGAAAATAAGACTCTTGTTATACCACGTCAAAGACTATTTTACCCTCCCTGAAAAACTTGAATCAGAATATTCAGAAGTCTAACAGAAGTAGACAAAGAAGATATCCAGTTCTTCTAGTTGACCATGTTATATTACCCATTATTTGTTACAGTTGCCATTTATTATATGATGCTAATATGTTAGTTATTGAAACCAAGAAGGAAAAGACCACGCTCATCGAGAACACAATAGTTTGTTATGGATAATGCTTTACAAAGAAAAACTATGTTGGTCACAGACTGTATCTGTATACTCAGTTGTTACTGTACGGATTTCTGTTAGAAGTTAGGGGAGACGGTGTTCCTTTAGTAGTTTACCATTTTTTACTCGTTACTTTAAAGAAAGAAACAAAACAGGGAATCCTAGAAATTATTCTCTTAGGAGAGAGGAAAGAAAGAAGAGATCACGCCACCCCTATGTTGGGTTGGTTCGGTCCGCTCATGCGGACATGCGCACATGTATCTGTCCGCCATTGTAGTTCTCCTGGAATGTTGTAATAAAGCGTCTCCTCCCATCTCGCGTCCGTTCCTGTCCTTGAGTCGTCGACTGCGCGCCATTATGGCGAAAAGGCCACGTCAAGATTCGATGGAGTTTTCTTTGTGAGAGAAAGCAGTCCGTCCTATGACTCTGAGCGTCAGGCGACACCCCTTACAAGAAAGCTCATCACTGCAAAAGTCAACCACGCTGACTTCACTGTGAAGTCTTCTCTACCTCAGAATTTAGCTGCAAACAAATACTACAAATATCTACTTCTTCCCCTTACCCATTATCCTAAAATAAAAGTCTATGAAAGTGGATGCTTTTTACCCTCCATGTAAATGGGGGGTACTGTTTTTACTCCGTTTCATGTTTGGTCTGATACCTGAAGATCGGTGAGAAGGAACTGTATGATATTTGGCAGATTGATGGATGGGGCCTTGGAGATTGTGTAGGTTGACTTTGAGCACCTGGTGATTGACCTTGGTACTGCAGTTTAATTTTTTTATTCTATTGTTGGCACGTTATGGTCTGTGTGTGCAATGCTAAGGTAGCATGTAGTTGTGGTTACAATGGTTTAGTGATGTAAATTTGGGCCCCCTAGCTGTTTGCTTTGAACCGGAATCTCAATGTCAGATTGTTTGCGTTGAATGATCTCAGAACCCGGTGGATGGTTGGCGATCATTTTTGGTATGTGGGTAGACGCTGATTGTCTTTGCGTTTTAGCGTGCTTTAGCAGGTTGTCGTAGATTTGCATTGCTTATTTAAAAGGATTTTCACATTTTCACCCCTATTTCATAATAGGATGGTCTGTTTGACCCCAAATTGGTACAGAGTGTTTTTGTTTATACCTCCAGCTGGCAGGTCAGGCCAATCTATTTTTACCCCGCCACGTCTGCAGGAAATATATCTTATCTTTAATCGGTCATTCAGCAGGGAACTGGGTCATCTGTGGTTTGTTAATATGTAACAATGTGCTTGAGAGGTCATTGACCTCAAACAAACCATGGTAACAAGACACTAAACGCCTGCACATGACAGCTTGGGCAACCCCTTCCAATACGAAGTGCCACAACAAAATTCTTAAAGGATAGACATCTATAGACATCTATCATTCTGCTGATAAAAACAAAGTTTGACTCATAATATCTCTATTAAAATACACCAAAAGATTACAAAATAACAAGCTATTTCATGGAGGGACGATGTCTACGACTTCTCCTTGTTTTCTTTTATGTCTTCCTAGATCCTCAAGAACCAACATGACATAAATTGTACAGTATGATTGTACAGTAACTGTACATGTAACAGGGGATGCCCTAATTTCGCACGTGCCCTAACTTTGCACAGAATTTTGTCTTGCCAGCTGTTTTATTTCTGCGACCTGAGCTGACTTGAGATGTTGATAGTGGCAGCTGGAGGAGTATAGAGGAGTATAGACTTAGAGTAATGCACGTAGCCTTCCATTTCTGCTGGTGCAGGTGATGGCCTCAGTAATAGAATCATGACTTTTGTAGAAGGCATTGTATGTTTGTGTGCACCACTGAAATTTCTGTCATTCATTCACATTTAAGTCAGTCTCGTGTCTGAAATTGTAATCAATGATTGTGTGAACTTTCTATGTTATGTCATGTTTTATGATAATAATTATATGACAACTTTTTTATACTTGTGCTTGCACAGGCCAGATACAAGCAGAGTTTGGACCCAACTGTGGAAGAAGTGAAGAAGCTGTGTTCATCTCTCCGAAGAAATGCAAAAGTTTGTAATTTATTTTATAATAGAAAAGTTTATTGCAAATTTGTGCCCGGAGGCAAATTGCAAATAACAAAACATAAAAAAGAATATTGCAACAGAGTATAAAATAACTTAAATCATGAAGGTAGAACTACAGTACAGCTTGCGTTAGAATTAACGGGTGACGCGATCACGAGGTAACGCTAACGCGGCGATCACGTAACGCTAACGCAGCGATTACGAAGTGATGACGCGATGACGCAAATAGAGAAGGAAAAAATAAGTGCTTCGATAGTTCAAAACACGTTTAAAAGTCCTGCAATTCTCGTGCACCGTACAATATGCTTGTAACGGAGTTTGGATGTTTCGGGCGGAACCCGCGTTTGACGTATCAATTTTTCGGCGGTTCACTTTCAAGATACCCCATTTTGTCAAGCTTGAACGCATCTAATTCCAGGTCATTGAACCCGCCAGTTACGCACCGCCCGCGCACTTGGTACACCTCACGGGGCACAAAAATACCATGGCCAAAGTGGACTGTAATTTGTTTACTACAAAGTCGCGTAGTATGCGCCAGTGTTTCTCGCACCTTTGAGACTTTGGGGCTAAAATTATATTTTTCTTACATAAAAGAGCGTCAAGACTGGCCGGTTATATTTTGCTCAGACTGCACGCTGTCAATTTGTACTACGTGGTCCCTTAATTTTTTTTTAATATCGGAAAATCTGGTGGCTTAATAAGGTACAGAACGATAGCAAAGTAATACAACCTTCTTGAACAATTTTTGTGTCCGACCTTGCGACGTGGACGGCTTTTGATGTCACCCGACCCGCGCTATCTCAGATCTAATTAAAATCTAACACATCCACGTGCCATATTGCCACTCAAGAAGTTCTTTATTTTTTGACGTACGGAGAACAAGGGGGCGAAGCATAATTCAAGGGTTCTTTACGCCTCAAATTTTGATACATTTCGTGAGCCACGCAGTGTTGAGGGCCTGCTTGGAGGGTAGTGATTACCGAATTACGCAAAATTTTCACTATAAAGTTAAAGTTTCAGAGCTCATTACGACTTAACGCTTTGTGGCTAATGTACGAATTACGTTGATTTTTGGGAAGGCTGTCTACGGTGTACGAAGACTATTAAATAAAGAAAAGGCCTGATTTAATACGCCTTACGAAACCGGGCATGCAGGCCCCCAGTGTTGGGCCGGGCGTTCCCACGCCGTGTCGCCATAGAAACCGCACGTAGACAGCAGTGAGCAGTGGCGCTGGTAGACTCCCCGGCGCCGACAGACCACGTGGCGTTCTGGCGCGCCAATCACAGCGCACAGACGGGGACCCGCCCACCAGCCAGGCCGCAAAGAGTGGTGTTGTGAGTCAGATGCGCCGCCCAGCCAGAGACACCGCCTGACGATTTGTATATTTTGCCGCCCTGCAGCTGCACGGACGGCATCCATTGTGCAAATAATTTGTCGAAAACTCCCCAAATTACGTTAGAAATTTATAGTTGACAGAAATATCCCTCTAGTGCGTATATTTTTTACGAATGTTTGCGTTTTTGTCCCAGTTCACGCTCAAATACACCGCATCATTTTCGGCAATGTTTCCACC
>NW_017803846.1:119621-126752 GCF_001625305.1 Branchiostoma belcheri | reverse complement strand
AAGAAGTGAAGAAGCTGTGTTCATCTCTCCGAAGAAATGCAAAAGTTTGTAATTTATTTTATAATAGAAAAGTTTATTGCAAATTTGTGCCCGGAGGCAAATTGCAAATAACAAAACATAAAAGAATATTGCAACAGAGTATAAAATAACTTAAATCATGAAGGTAGAACTACAGTACAGCTTGCGTTAGAATTAACGGGTGACGCGATCACGAGGTAACGCTAACGCGGCGATCACGTAACGCTAACGCAGCGATTACGAAGTGATGACGCGATGACGCAAATAGAGAAGGAAAAAATAAGTGCTTCGATAGTTCAAAACACGTTTAAAAGTCCTGCAATTCTCGTGCACCGTACAATATGCTTGTAACGGAGTTTGGATGTTTCGGGCGGAACCCGCGTTTGACGTATCAATTTTTCGGCGGTTCACTTTCAAATTTTGATACATTTCGTGAGCCACGCAGTGTTGAGGGCCTGCTTGGAGGGTAGTGATTACGAATTACGCAAAATTTTCACTATAAAGTTAAAGTTTCAGAGCTCATTACGACTTAACGCTTTGTGGCTAATGTACGAATTACGTTGATTTTTGGGAAGGCTGTCTACGGTTTACGAAGACTATTAAATAAAGAAAAGGCCTGATTTAATACGCCTTACGAAACCGGGCATGCAGGCCCCCAGTGTTGGGCCGGGCGTTCCCACGCCGTGTCGCCATAGAAACCGCATGTAGACAGCAGTGAGCAGCGGCGCTGGTAGACTCCCCGGCGCCGACAGACCATGTGTCGTTCTGGCGCGCCAATCACAGCACACAGACGGGGACCCGCCCACCAGCCAGGCCGCAAAGAGTGGTGTTGTGAGTCAGATGCGCCGCCCAGCCAGAGACACCGCCTGACGATTTGTATATTTTGCCGCCCTGCAGCTGCACGGACGGCATCCATTGTGCAAATAATTTGTCGAAAACTCCCCAAATTACGTTAGAAATTTATAGTTGACAGAAATATCCCTCTAGTGCGTATATTTTTTACGAATGTTTGCGTTTTTGTCCCAGTTCACGCTCAAATACACCGCATCATTTTCGGCAATGTTTCCACCGCCAACAAATTTCCAAGACCTGCTTCCCCACAATGACTTTTTGTTTTTGGTGCGTGCTTTAAATTGAAATGGTTTTTGTCCGACCGAAAAATATTCAAATCGCACGATATTCGGGGTAAAGCCCCAATGCTTAATGATATTTGAGATGACAATAAAATCAGAAATTTGTCTTTTCCACTGAATTTCTACCTCATCACAAAACTTGATTCGTCACTATCGGTACAGTTTTACGTTTCACTGCCGTCTTACCTTTCAATGCTGTCGGTGGGGTGACCCGCTTCCCCGAGGATCGAGGATTAAAGTTACCGGCGCCGCCGACAGGAAAACATGCGTGGTTTGGGCTAATAAAACACAACAAGCGCTTATCAGACCTACTAGATTTTATTTCAAACAACTATCAACCTGAAGTGAAGAAAAATATATATAAGGTGTAGTGTAAGATGCATTTGGTTTTGTCACACGAAACGCCGAAAATGGGGTGCGCCCATTGTATCAGTATTTCCCTCACAAGTTTTCAGTTCCCGAGTGGGGCGGTCTGCCACCCGCCCAAAATCAGTCTTATTAGCGTGGGTGTTTAATAACAGGAAATAATCGCCATGTAATATTGGAATATTTTTTGAGCATTTTTGGACCATGGTGTTTCTTTACAGTTTTGTCGCTGAGTTGCTGTGTTGCTGTAGGATGTACCATCATACCAAGTGCCGCCGGCGTGCGTTGCTCGTGGCTTTTGCGGGTCAACGACCTCAGGGAGATGCGTTGTGTTTTAGGAAAACCAGCAGGCAGGGTGACGTTTAATAGAGAATATAGCGGGCGGCTGCATATTAAAAGGAGCCGATTCCTGCAGAAATCGCCGACTTTCGCACCGGTAAAGCCGACCGGGCACGTCGTGTAGCAGAACTCGGACGCATGAAATACGTTACTCACGCGTTACTGTGACGGGTTAGTACCGCGTAAATGCCGCGTACGTACCGCGTGAGTGCCGCGTGAGTAACGCGTTACCCGTTAATTCTAACGCAAGCTGTACTGTATAACGGGAGGGGTCCTAATTCCGACCTATGTTCCATGCAAACACATACATGTATATCTTTGGTAATAGTGTATCTGACCAAAAACTCGCGCAACATGAGCTATAATATTGACAGATAAAGATCACAATGATTAAAGCTGCACAGCTGTGTACATGTATTTCATGTCAGTGTAGCGCTTTGCACCCAAGCGTAATGGTTCACGAAACGTACGGCAGGTTTTTGGTCTTTTTGCTGGTGGAACGCTCTATCGCAATAGGGGTGCCCTAATTCCGACCTAGTGTTTAACACAGGTCAAACTGAGAAGAGAGTTTAAAAATCATAATACACAAATTATGACTAAAACAATCTACAACTGTTTGTCTGTCCCAAACAAGTCCTTTTTTTACCATTACGTGACTTGCTCCAAAGCGGCTGTATCAAAAGCAAACCCTGCATTTTTGACACGCTCGTCAACCCCCGAACAAGCGTCAAATTTAAACAGATTTTTCACTCGTCTGTTGCCGGAGTGTACGAACTAAAACCGAGATTACCGATATCTACACAAAGACTTTGTCCATTCTTGTGGTTATTTTTAAGTACGTGCTCCCACGCATAACTCCGCAACAAGGAATTTTCAAACTAGTACGGAATTAGGGGTACAATGTACTGTAGGTCGGAATTAGGGCACCCCCGTTAACTATCTCTAAAACTATGTCTGAGGGGTTTGACTTCTCTTCTGTAAACCATGGAAGACGTAATGTCCCACCTTTTCAAAATTTTTGGGTTTTGGGGAAGTTAACATAAGAATAGTTTTTTTTTGTCTGAAAGTTTAGAGAAATTGGGATAAATTGTAGAAGTTTGACTAGTTCTAGGAGTTGGCATTTCTTCTTGGCAGAACAGCTGAAATTACCACCTTAGGCCACACCGTTTTAATTTCTTGGTTAACGGATTTTTCTAGAAAAATAATGGAGCGGGCGGGGAAAAAAAGTTAAAAAATAAAAACAGGCCTAGGCATCCTATTATGGCCCAAAATGGTACGATAGGAGCCATGAAGTCAACACACCAGGCTGGATGAAAATTTAAACAATGAATTTTGAACTTTTAATGATATGGGGTATCTTAAACAAGGAAATGCATGGCATGAGGTTCCTTGCAACACGTCAGTTTGCACATTCGTGCCTTTGTTCACGTGGCGTGTATTTGACATGTATGTTGTTGAGGGAAAAAGGCGGTGACAAGGCAATGTTAGCGTGGTGCGGGGAGAGGATCTTGGGGAGCGGACTAAAGCTAACAAGGCTGGACACCAGGCTAGTCTCTTTGTGACAATAATGATTTTGTTCTATGAAAAATGTTTATTTACACTCTTGTGCATTGTTGTAATGGTTGTCTTCTACAAAATTTAGGAAGAAAGAGTACTGTTCCACTATAATGGACATGGAGTTCCCAGACCAACTGTAAATGGAGAAATCTGGGTCTTCAACAAGGTATTGTAATTCTATTTTTGCTTGTTGTCCAAGTAACCACTGTGAAGTCTTCTCTACCTCAGAATTTAGCTGCAAACAAATACTACAAATATCTACTTCTTCCCCTTACCCATTATCCTAAAATAAAAGTCTATGAAAGTGGATGCTTTTTTTCTTTATGTCTTCCTAGATCCTCAAGAACCAACATGGCATAAATTGTACAGTATGATTGTACATTGTACATGTAACAGACTTAGACTTAGACTTAGACTTAGTTCCTCCCGTGCAAGGCACATTGGGCAGCAAGTCTTCTCCACTCTGCTCTGTCTTTGGCGAGGGACTCGGCATCCTTCAGTGATATCCCCTTGCTTTCCAGATCTTTTTGAAGGGTACGTCGCCATGTTAGTTTACATGTAGGTCTCCCTCTTTTCCGTTTGTCCTCTTGTTTCCAGAATATCGATGTTTTGGCATGTCGGTCTGAGGTCATCCTGAGGACATGTCCAGCATACCTCATCCTCCTCTCGGTGATAGTGATGCTGAGTGGTTTTGTACCAGTTCTGTGGTAAATCATCAAATCTGCCAATAATGATGGTGGTCCAGAAAAATAAGACCATTGCCAAGCAGTCACACTACTGCTACATACATAAGAACATGCATGTAAAGCTTTCCAAACCAGTAGAAATTTTGGTCTCTAAGTGTTTGTTTTGTAGAAAACTGACCTGAGAAAAACAATGTCAACACCACTGACATCTGCATAATTCCCATGGGACCGCACTGAGTTCAATACAACCCTCCTCACGTGACATGAAAAGTACAAAATTGCAATTTTACCATCAAAAGAAAGCTGAAATATAATGAATTCCAGTTCTTATTTCTGTTAACTTAAATTCATCACTAAGTTCTGAAGACAGCAAAACTACAAAAGCGTGCAAAGTTAGGACACACTGTCAACTGTCGGCCATTCACGGAGGTATGTTCACGAAAAATGCCTCACAGTGTTTGTCGCTTGTAGAGAGGGTGAAAAGATCATGAACAGTGATAATGCATTTCCTGCATGTTCAAGTATGTTCTCTACACAAATGTTTTCAAAATCCATTCATGAAAACCTGACCATTCTCTGACAACTACATGTAGCAATAGAGCTCTGTGAGTTCAAATGCGTGAACAAGCATTTGATGTTAGGTAACCACCCCCCCCGTCAAATGTTGAAAATAGCCAGCTCAGCTTTACAGTTTCCATGGCATACATGTATCTACCTTTTGATGTCATGATGTTTGTGTAAAATTCATGTAAGATACATTTTTTTGTTTTGTTCCATTGTTCTATTTATTTGCACATACAAAATAATGACAGTGAAGTAAAGAAAAGTATTCTCAAAAAGTCCAGGAGGGAAGAAGCCAACAGGCTTGTGTATGATGCCCAGGGCTCGTTCAGTGAACTTCTCTTGTATGAATGTAAATGTATGAATGATTGTGTATTTGATTGGCATGTTGAACTGATTAGATTTTATTATTATCAATTTATTTATTAATTAGAGCTAACAAGATCTATCGAACATGGATCTCGCATTTATTTGAACTATTCCATTCCAGCTGATTGGTGATTTTCATAACATAAATATGATCTATGCCGGTGACAAAATATGACATTAATGATTAAACTTTATCTGGTCTGCATTCGGTTGACATCGCGAGTGCAGTACAGGAGGTTTCTATTTCATCCTCCTCCCTCCCTCACATGCTAATGTTAATGTAATTTTTTGAAGAGTATTGACCATTATAAGTAAAGCATAGATAGCACATTATAGCATACATGTTCATTGATAACTGGTGATTGACAAAGTCCACTAATTACTAGTATTAGATACAGTAAAAAGACTTAATGAAAGGCCCAGTAGCATCCAAAATCATGTCCAACTACCCATCTGTGACCACAGATGATGTACACGCGGGGGTCACTATTTTGTAAAATGCTAGTTGCAATTGCAAAAACATGAACTTACAATATATGCTACAAATTAATTGCTTGTAGTAGGCCTGTCAAATTTGACTTTTACAAATATTTGCTGAAATTAAATCAAATGTGGACATAGTAACTAGCATTTTACAAAATAGTGACCCCCGCGGAAGCAGCATAATGGTACATTCCAAACGTGTTATCACAGAGTTACAAGCATATTATACAGAATACCACTAATTATAGCTGTGACAGGCGCTAAAGGTGGCGCAAGTGCATGGTCACATTTAAGGGCTTTAGCCCCGGTGATAACAACAATATTGCTGACAAATTTAGTTTATTTTCAAATATCATCACTACGTCTTGCTTGGTAAAACTGTCCAAGGCTTTTTAGTTTCTTTTGGGAACTTTTTTCTCTTAAGCGCATTTTTAATGAAAAATTATTTTAAAAATTCCGTTTTGCTCTTTTTTGCTGGTAAGATTCCAACACTTAAACCAAAATAGCCGTGGACAAAGCTCAAAGTTTTGGAGGTGAACTATTATCTTGTAGAATATAAAAGCTAATAGTGCTGTCCTCACCAGGGCTGGAGCATATTTATTTATTTATTTATCTTTCAAACATATAGGTAATCCCAAAGTGAGCTATGTATGTTTTGCCAAAATGTGTATTCAAACCCCCAAATCCTACATATCACATACACAATCACCTGTATCTAGTTACTAGTAAGTTCAAACAGTACTAGCATTGTGTGAAGTTTCATTATGATATGACAATGCTGGTCATTAAAGAAATAACTTAATTGATACAACAAAAGTACAGCAACTTGCGTAAGGTCTTACACAACATGTAGGCATACAGACAAATACAACAAAATTAACCTACATACAGGACAATATATGAATCAACTTATACTACTTGTTCTAAGGTCTAAACATTCTTGGATGTATTTACCTATTTGTACACAGTAAGGGTTATTACCTTCTAAAATGAAATTGAATTTACCTATAGCATTAAACCAAACAAATTCTGCAAGCGGAGAGAAGGTTGAACAGCTTTGTGTGTTTATTGTTATATAGTGTTTTGACATTAGCTATGATTGTGTCACAGACGTTAACTTACCAGAGTTCCTCATCTTGCAGAGCTACACCCAGTACATCCCCCTCTCCATATATGACCTACAAACCTGGATGGGAAGTCCCTCCATTTTTGTGTATGACTGTTCAAATGCTGGTAATGTACCTTTCATTTTCCTCTCTTATTACAGTTATATATACATGTATATGTACATTCGTGTTTGTATGATACAGTCAATATTTATCTTGATGACCATCGTCTGGAAGAATTAAACCATTGGGGTCCCGGTCATAAAAACGATTAGCTTACATTGTACGTTTTGTGTAATTACGAAATTAAATGTAGCACTGTTCTTTTATTCTTACAGACATGATTCTTCTTACAGCAAGTTATACAGTTACATGTATAACTCAAAGGGAATATATTTATTATTTACATATATATGATAAAAGTCATTTGATAATATATGTATGTATGTATGTGTGTATGTATGTATGTGTGTATGTATGTATGTATGTATGTTTATATATATATATATATAT
>NW_017803846.1:97604-119493 GCF_001625305.1 Branchiostoma belcheri | reverse complement strand
AATATATATATATGACATTATGAAAATGCTGTCATACAGCTGTAGAAGATGGATGCAAAAAGTGCTTCCCCTATAGTAATGCCTTTGTTAGGACTGCCAAATAAGTTATGACAGCACAAAAAGGTTTGATCTAAGTGGCTGTGTATTGATGTGAAATATTGCACTACAAAATTGTGCACCTCTTTACTTGTACTTACCCTTTCCTTGTAGTTACCTTCACCAAGAAGGTTATGTCTTCATATGTGTGTGTGTGTGTGTGTGTGTGTGTTAACTCGAGCTTGATATGTGGTACATGTAGATGAGTAGGTCTTTATGATCTCGAAATGATTAGGGACTGTACGATATTTACCAGGGAGGGCGGCCAGTCGTCCGGGGGTAGGGTAAAAAATTTTTTCCTAGGCCCTCCCCCCAGGTCAAAAAAATTTTCCTAGGCCCTCCCCCCGGCTCAAAAAATTTTTCCTAGGCCCTCCTCCCGCGTGAATCATAGAGAGTGGAATTTTGTATGGGGAGGACGAGATTTTGATTGAAAATTTTCCCGGCATGAAGCGCCGAATGCGCCATTAGAGCCCGAGTAGGCCCGGCTTTTTTTGGGGGGGGGCATGTGACAAAAATCATGCCTTCAAGAGTTAATCCGCACTCACCCACAATGCGGCAGGACAATTCCATAGTCTTTCTGACAAAGACAATGAAAAAAAAATGTAAGAATTAGGAAGACAAGGAGCTTTCTTTGAGCATTTTGGAGTTGTTTTAAAACATGAATCTTCTTTTTTGCAACTCAGAAAAAAATGAAGCAGGCAAATTTGAGAGCCAATTAATTAAACTGGTGTGGCCTAAACATAACTTATACAAATCAGGACCTCATTTTCATAATTTATGAGGAAATCCTAGAATCACACTTTTTCATAAGACAAGACTCATAAGGTAGAGAATATACTCAAATTATTTTTTTTATTTTTTTTATTTCAACATTTCATGACCAAACATGGGGGCGGCACACTCAAGTTATATCAATATATTTTATGCATATGAGGGTTTAATTTGCATAATTCATGAGGAAAATTCGTCAGTCGTAAGGCTTAACATTATTTGGCAAAGGTATAAAGTCATTGAACTCCAGTTACCTGCTAATTTCTTACATACAGGCTAGGGTTCCACTGCTTGCTTTTTCAGGTGTGATACTGGACTCATTCAAGCAGTTTGCTGCCCAAAGAGAACAGGAAATAGAGGTATGTTTATCAAGAGCAGAAGCCAGTATTCTTTTTTAAAAGAACAGTTCGTGGATGATTTGGTCAGGTGTAACAGGAGGGGTCCTAATTCAGACCTACATGTATGTTACATGCAAACGCACATACCTTTGGTGATAGTTTGTCTGACCAAAAACCTCTGCAACATGAGCTATGGTATTGACAGATAAAGATCACAATGATTAAAGCTGCACAGCTGTGTATTTCACTTCAGTGCAGTGCCTTGCACCCAAGCGTAATGGTTCACGAAACTTACAGCAGGTTTTTGGTAATTTTGCCAGTGGAACGTTCTATCACAATAGGGGTGCCCTAATTCTGACTTAGTATCAAACACAGGTTAATCTGAGAAGAGAGTTTAGAATGTAAAATACACAAATTATAACTAAAACAATCTACAACTGTTTTTCTGTGCCAAACAAGTCTTCTTTTTACCATTACGCAACTTAGTAAACTCAAAAGCGGCTGTTTCAAAATCAAAACTGCATTTTTAACACGTTTGTCAACCCCCAAACAAGCGTCAAATTCAAACAGTCTGTTGTTGGAGCGTACGAATTGGAAGAAACTTTGTGATATTACTGTTATCAACACAAAAACTTTGTCCATTTCTGTGGGTAATTATATGCACATGCACCGATGCATAACGCCGCAACAAGGATTTTTCAAACTAGTCCGGAATTAGGGCACCCTCCGTTAGATATTTTGTTTTTATTATTAATGTGGGAAGAAATATACCTGTATATGAATATGCAAAATATACTTGTATATGGATACGCAATTTTCTATGTCTGGATGATCTATATAATTGAAACTAAGAAGCTCAGCAATATTTTTTCACATTTTTCAATCTAAATTGTTTGTCTATTACTAGTATCATGTTAGGGTGTCCAGACGTGTTTGTATACATGTATACATTGATCCATGATTGATTCTTTGTGCTGTCTTGCGGTCCATTGTGGTCATGTGATTCCAGCATTGTTTAGGTCAAGCATCCAAAAAGCTGCTTGGCCAAAATAGATAGAGGGTACAAGTTCAAGGAAAAACACGTCTTGCATTACAATCTATCAAGACAATGGAAGGTCACACTGCCATGGAGGAAAGTAAACATGTTTAAACTCCTTGTAACACATTTGACTTTTTTAAAAACTGTTTAACAATACAGGCAGTATAATTTGAAACATCATGTCTACACTAAAAAAGCTAAACTAGAGTGAAGGTCTTAACCTTTAGCCTGTATACATTGCAAGGCGCCAGCCTGACTGCCAGATCGTGTTTCTGGTTGACCTACGTTGTACATTGTAGTGCCAGATGTGTCCCACGATTTCTCAGACAGGTTATTAATACCCTTTTCTTATGTAAATTAGGTCCTGATTTGCATAATATACATCTTATGTTTATTTTCACTTGAGGCACCTACCTACCAAAAACAATGAAAAACTATCCACTCGTGGGGCAGTTATTTGCAATCAAACTTTGAAAAAAAAGGCACTACAATTTCAAAGAAGCTGCTAGGAGACCCAAAATTATTTTGTTTATTTACTAATTTATGAAGATTTACCACATTTGTGGAAGGATTGACAGAACAGCTGACCATCACCTCCTCAATATGTCAAACCTGAGACCTTAAACCTGAGACCTGAGCAGAAGATCATTTAAGCAATAAACAAACCAGCACGTCGTAGGGAGCCACGCCCGTGTGTATACGTCTGGAGAAGACAGCCGGCCGGTACTATGGTTAAACAAACTGCAAATTGTCGGGAATGAAAAAAATTACTATAGTTATACTGATATTGGAAATAATATTAGTTAACACGAATTATTGCCGGCTGCACCACACGGTAATTTTTAAGTGTGCCCGGCGCCGCTAGCGACAGGGAAGCATGCGGGCTGAAAATGGGGTCTCATGCTGCTTATCTTGATCGGCAACATGGTCGGGATGGTCTTAAATACATTGTATTATAGGGTTCTCTTTTCGAGTTTTGTGTTTCTTTTGATGGGAAAATGTACCATTACGTACATGTATGGACTTGAAATTTTCGTGACCTCAGCCGTTCGTGTCACTGTCCGTCATGGAACAGTCGCAAAGCAATAAAAGGGTAATTTAGCTACTTGTCACTAGCTTGTTGCTATTAGATAGCGATTAGTGGACTTCAAAGAAGTGGCGACTCCCGACAGGCTTGGTGTGCGGCGAACTGTTCTCTCAACGGACAAACTCCCTTGGCGTGCTTATCTCTCTATTTGACCGATTTCTACTCTTTCCAGCCACCTCCCCAAGCCTGGTACACGTAGAGGCTAGTATACGTAGGTTCTTTAACATGTGTAGGGTGTTGCTCTCCCTAAACATGGGACCTCCATTTAACGTCCTATCCAAGGGACATCCCTAACCGAAGCTGGGTACTTATTTACTCCTGAGTGAAGTGAGGAAAGTCGTGTAAAGTGCCTTTCCCAAGGGCACAATATCAGTGACATTGGACAGGATTCGAACCTGGGACCTCTTGGGTCTGAGCCCTCTACCACTACACCACGCGACCCCGAAATTACACCACAAACTCCCACTCTCAACAGCTTTCAACTACTTAAAAATCATTAACAAAAGATTTCTGGAAAATTTACCTGAAACTGTCAATACCTAAAGTACCAGTCATTGCAAATGGACTGGACTGGAATACGAATTTATACATTTTGTTATTATCAATTACTTATTATTGGTTAGTTACCGTTTCTTTTCTTTATTATCATTGTCAGTATCATTATTTATTGTATCTTAATTTTATTGTTTGTACCTGACTTAATTTTTTTTGATTATTTGAGTAATACAGAGCCCCACAGAAAAGCAGTGTCATCACTGATTGGGAAACCCTGTTTAAATATTACTAAAATTGATAAAATAAAATAGATACATGTAGCTGCTAGGAGGCCCATGATCAAACTTGACCAGCATCTTAAGTACCTGTCCCTACATAACCAACAGTTACTGATACCATACTTGTATCATTAACAACCATCCTCGTTTTCTCAATGTATGTTGTACACAAACAAAAACAAAAAAACAATTTCAAACTTGAACTTTTTTCTATAACCGCTGCTCACCTACCAAATATCATTAAGATCCATTCACAAATTTTCAAGTTATGCTGCATACATACATTTGTACAATCAAGAAAAGTACAAAAAATTGACCTTACTACAGAGACACACCACAGCTGCTCCACCATACTTTTCTGATGAAAGCAATAAATCTAAAATCATTCATAACCTAGCAGCAATGTACATGTACAATGTGTGCATACAAATTGGAATAGATGGAATGCTGTCAAAATCTTTCCTTGGGCACATAATGAAGGAACTATTAAACTGAAGGTACTTGAAGTTTTCTAGTCTTTGAATGAGTGCCCTAGACAAGAATCTGAGGTCCAATGGTCCAAAGATGTTACTGAATTCTGTCTTTGATTCATTATACAATTTTTGATTCATTATACAATAAAGCCGCACTAGGGATGTGGAGTCTTCCAGAGATTGAAGCACAGTTTCTGCATCTTTTATCAGCTCAGCATCTTTTATCAGCTAGCGCAAGATCATCTGCAAAGTCCAAATCAGTAAGATATTGGGCAGGGTACATTTGATACCTGTGTAGTTTGATTTCTATACATTTGTACAGTCATTGGCATCTAGCAAGAGTCTTTTAAAATACATAAGGTGCTCAGTACAGTTAGGTGCTTGAAGATCACCCTGAAGAACCCCAGAACTATGATCAAAATGAACAAGTCTCACCATCAGGGGTAATTATTGAGCAACGAAAATCAACGAAAACCTATCACATCTTTTCATCATTCTCTTCAATTACAAGGCATACTGTATTGCAAGAATCTGTGAAATAGTTGACCTTCCTTTCCAAATCCATTTTGATTCCTCCTATAAGAATAGGATCAAGTACAGGGGTTAGACAATTGACAAAAAGTTTGTTGTACACATCCCGCAATGGGGGTAAAAGTAATTCCTCTTTAGTTACAGGCAAATGTTAAGTCACCTATTGGGGGGGGGGCAATCCCTCCTTTTAACCAGGATGTTGGTGGTCTACAGTGTATGGTACATAAAAGTTTGGTTACGAATGCAAGAGGGTACTTGAAAATTGAATCTTTCAAAATGATGGGGGAAATGTTGTCCAGCGTTGTCTTGGACAGATCTCAGGACCAACTCAAGATCACTTGTTTTGTAGTGAAAAGATCTGTCAAGTTCTTTCACTACAGTTGTCATCAGTGTTCTAAGTCAGAGTCCTCACAGTTGAACTAATAGGGAGTGTTAGCCAGTTGTCTTTTCTCTCTTCACCTGTGGAGACTACATGTTGCAAGTTATGGTGTCAATATTTGTCATTTTCCAATGTTATTTTGCAATGTTTAATGAAGACTCTTTATAACTGCAGCTGGCAAAGATCAATGCCCAGTCTTACCCAGGAGCAACTCAGATGCCGCTCCCACCCTCCATGAAGAACTGTATCCAGCTGGCGGCATGTGGACCCAAGCAGCTGCTCCCAATGAACCCTGAACTCCCTGCTGACCTCTTCACCTCCTGTCTTACCACACCTATCAAGATAGCCCTTAGATGGTAGGTAATTGATTTGATTTATTATCTTTGTCAAGGAGGTTATGTTTTTGATAGCATTTGTGTGTACATGTATGTGTGTGTGGTTTAGCACAACAACTCAAGAACATATGGATAGATTGTCATGAAACTTCATAGGTATACCCTTGTGCTCATGAAGAAGTTAGTGACATCGGTTTGGCCCCCCTAGCAGCCTGTTCTGGAACTGCAGGAGCTTTTGTTTTAAAAAAATTTCCCTGGCCTCAAACATGACTCCCACCTCCAGCCCAGGGTCATCATGCGGCAACCATTGACAAGTCTCCTAGTACTCTCTCTGTAAAAATGAAAGGGTCCCCGACAGAGAAACGGCCGTTTAAACGCCCGTTTGGGGTGGCCATCCATTTGGGACAGCTGCCCGTCCCTGCCAGTAAACGGGGGCAACGGACGTCTTGACAAAGGCCAAAAACAGGCCAGGACGCCTCAAACGCCTGGTACACCGTCAGAAATGTCCGTTTTCAACATCATTTCAACGGGCTCCTGGGCGTGTCCGGGCGACGCTTGGGACGGCACAGGTGGGATCCAAACGGCGTGTCTGACGGCCGGACGGGTCTCTGGGGGGTGCTCAGTCATTGTGGACAGTTTGATCTTGCCGCTCCAACGGGGTTTGAACGGCGTTTCTGACGGCGTCCCGTCACGGAAGGTGTTTGGAAGCAAAATCCTTTTGGGATAGTTTTTCTGTTGATGACAGCCATTTTGAAGCTCCAGCGGGGCAGAACATATTCAATCTGGGTCCTGTGGCTTCCATGTGAACAAGGTATTGCCAATGCTGGTAAGGGAAAGACCTGTACCTGTATAGGTTCGGTACAGTACATACGATGGCCCATAGGTTAGCCAGCCAATTCCAACTGTGGACATAAAGGCTTAGGGAATGTCTATTAAAGTAGTTACAAGAAAATGGAAGTATTAGTAATACTTCCATTTTTTTCTTGTAACTACTTTAAATGAAATTAAACAAGAAGCCACAGGCGACAATCCTCCGTGAAGATTTATATATTTCAACAAATACAATCCCAAGGGTCAACGCCAGACCTACTGTGCAGACATTGTAATTAGGCAACGGTTAATACAATGAGGGCGCGTCACAAGCATAAAACATTAAAAAAAAACTAAATCCATTACTGCTCCCACTTCCTTTTACATTTCAACTCTCAAGTAGACGCCCCAGGCCAAAGTCGGGGTGCGAACATTATAATATTAAGGTTTCTCCCGACAATAATCACGAAACAAGCCTGACAGACGACCATATTTACCGCCCCGAACAGCACCACGCCGCTGTCCCACCTCCGGGTTAAGTGACGACAAAATCACGTCGAAAATGCTAAAAAAAAATACGCATAGAAGCATGTATCTTCTCCATAGAATCTTGAAACAATGCATTTTTCCACTAGAATATCGATGTGTGGTTCTGGAAAATAGCATTCTAGCGCTTATATCGCACAAAGAAATGCATGATCAGAGACGGGCGTCATTGCCTGTAACTGTTACTGTGTGCTTGACTTGACTTCTTCCTTTACCGAAACTTGGTGACCATATCGACGATAGTCACAGGAAATATGTCCATTTATTGAAGTTTAACTTTATTTCCAATTGTCCGTATTCTTATCTAAACATGCTATGGACGATCGATGTCGTTCCAAGCACCCCATGCCGGTGTCCGCTAGATTTCTGGGTCGTCCACGGATGTATTCTGTGTACAATCTACAGAAATGTACATCAGGTCCAATCATCCGATTCTCCCCTTTCAGTTTTTTGGACTCGGTTCTTGTATGTTGTTCCAGTCCAAACCGGTCCGACTGAACTAGTACCCACCCTTAGATGCACATCAGGCTCCTGGAATGTGCGAATGTGCAAAAAAATGACTCCAGGACTGTCTACAGGGAACACTCGCATAAGGCCAACATTCGCGGTGTAAGACAGCGCGACTGGCCATACACCGCGACTGGCCAAGCCCAGACTCTGCAATTAGTAACAGTTGCACATCAATCCGGCCGAAAGCATTGCGAAACACAGGCTACTTCTTCCTATATTCAGCGCCGTGTTTCAAGAGAATAATACCGGGAAACGATTACTTTTCTTGTTTTGAACGCATAGATGTACGTATACGCTAATCTAGTATACCTGCCATGGCCAGATTATCTAAAGATGTGTGTAT
Source organism: Branchiostoma belcheri (assembly GCF_001625305.1). Taxonomy (NCBI): domain Eukaryota; kingdom Metazoa; phylum Chordata; class Leptocardii; order Amphioxiformes; family Branchiostomatidae; genus Branchiostoma; species Branchiostoma belcheri. Next base: position 111,462 of record NW_017803846.1, on the reverse strand, counting down.
TCTGTGTACAATCTACAGAAATGTACATCAGGTCCAATCATCCGATTATCACGTTTCAGTTTTTTGGACTCGGTCGTTGAACGTTGTTCCGGTCCAAACCGGTCCGACTGAACCAATACCCAGCCCTAGATGCAAATCAGACTCCAGGAATGTGCGAATGTTCGAAACAAAATTACTCCAGGACTGTCTACAGAGAACACTCGCATATTGCCCAACATCAACATTCGCGGTGTATCAAGACAGCGCGACTGGCCAAGCGCAGACCCCAACAGTTGCAAATCAATCCGGCCGAAAGCATGATTGTGTAACACAGGTTACATCTTATAGTAGATAGTAGATAATAGATTCTTTCAGCCAGGTAGGTCTTCCTATACCGGCTCATACTACAGGACGCGTTTACAACTAGCAAATCATTAAATTATCCGATCTACTAATATGTGTGGTTTACCAGCCCCAGACCACATCCGACCACGAGGCAAAACACATTGATGGGTTGCTCAAAAATATTGTCCATTTTTCCAAAGAGCTGCTCCACTAACACTATGGAGCGGCCCAACCCAAAAATATTGCCCATGTGTACAGTCAAGCGGCCAGCACGCTCGTTGCTAGGACGACCGGCCAGTTGCTACGTGACTAATATACACGCCGCCACTAGGTCGCCACACCCGACCAGTTTGAAATCGATAGGATTACGTCATCGGTATTAACATTAAATTTTTCCTAATGTTGACCTCTGACCACCCCACATATCCGTACCCATCAGCCCCGCCCGACTTACTACCGGTGACATAAAGGGACGACAACATTTCAACGGCATGGGGATGTTTCGAAAATAACCATTTACTCCAATATCAAAACAGCTACGGTAAAAATAAAAAGACGTGCATCATCCCGGACATAATGCAACACCACAAGCAAAATTACACAGAAATGCGACGTACGGAAGAATGAGTTTTGGCTGCGAACATCTTCCAAAAAACTTGGCATCTCTTAACCATGGGCAAAAACATCTGGAACCACTTATAAAAACCACCCCGTATCTGCATGAACTTTTACCCCCCCCACTGCTATTCCAAACAACGCGTTTTTCTGGACCATTCCAATTCGCCTCGTAATTGTAGGGGTGCGTCTGCGATATTACATTGACCGCGAAAGCAGCAACGGCAAAAATACACATTCGTGCATCAACACGGGCATGCCCGCAGACGGCGTATAAAATTGCGTGCCGATTAGACAAAGAGAACCCAGTGTTTTTACTGCGAACATGAAAAATCAGCCGATTACAACACTCCGTCCGGAGGTCCTGACCTCCTTCACGGAGTAATGAAATGCCCGCCAAGCTTAGCCTATCTGAATCCCTAGCAGTAATAAAGGGACGTTGCAACATCATACCACAGCAAACAACATAGATTGTTCACATGATGTGAAAACTTATAAACTGACAGGGAAATACATTAAAGGTGTGTTTCCTTGGGTGGGTATGACATAAATAAAATACAACACAGTGTATTTGGCATCCCCCTTGTCCCAACCCTCCCACGAGTCGGATTGCCCTCCGGTCGATACGGAATATGCTGTGTTGTATTCTATATATGTGTGTGTATTCTATTATATGTATATATAGATATACATAGATATACATACTATTAGATATATGGCTTTCATACTGTATCTCCACAGGTACAGGTCTTTTCCCTGGCTTGCCTGGAGGTGGGAGGAGGGCCTTCCACTGTAGGAAGTCTGGGTATCCAAGAAAGTCTAAAACTACTAAAAACACAAAAATAAATATAAACAACCCAATGTTATAATCCGTTCACAGACTCCTGACATGCTATACACAAAAAAGAACAATTCATAAAATGCCCACTGCAGTACCTTTGGGAAATGCCAGGTGAACCATTTTTAACCTTGAGCTACATATAGATCCACACCTTGGCCAAACCTAAAATATAACCTTCTTGTCGAAGGTACTTAATATCTTAAGACCTGGTACTATAATGAGCATTAACTAGACTGGAGAGCCATGCCCTTGGTACTTAAGAACCCCACTATGCTTATTGTTAAGAGCAGGCTGTAAAAGCAAATATTGCAACTGTACAAGTTAAGGTCATTAATTGGTAGTTAATGAACTACATGTATAATTTCTTACCTGGTAGCAGAAATCTGCTGGTACAAACGTGGTACTACAAAAAATAGTTATTGTATCATAAAATTATTTTAGTGTCATTGATGTTATATTTTACCACTTTTAACAAACATGTAAACTCATCAAGCACTTGAAACACAAAACAAAAATAAATGTTCCCAATCCAAGATCTGTAAGTAGATATTTGTTCCTCATATTTCGTCAGATGGGCCACAGCCTCATATACAATCTGGTAAAGAATGTATTATATCATTAATTTTATTGTCTTTGACATTGTATATCTAATAATATCAAGATCAATTCCATTCTGTTAATTTTGTTACCTACTTTCATCACTGCTGCAGGTTTGTTCACCAACGTGGAGGCAAACTGGTGCCAAGTATCACAGAGGACCTGATAGAAAAGTAAGGAAATATGTAGGATTTACAATCATGTAGTATCTGTGTCAACACACACACAGTATATGCCATGAAATATGCATCAAGTTTTGCAAGATGTCCTGCAAACCTTTGTAGAATATCCCTCAATCTTCCATAGAATGTCCCTCAATCTTCTGTAGAATGTTCTGCATTCTTTAGTGAAATGCTCTGCAATCTTCTCAGTCGAACCGCAGACCGCTATGCGCATCGGTTCTGCGCAGCTCTCTCTAAGATCTCGTTTAAATCTCGCGCTTCTTTTCCAAGGTAATGTGATCCGCGAGAATCCGCGAGAGTTTGCTACTGTTTACTGTTTCGCTTGTAACTCCGCTTTGCGTAAGTGTTTCCTTGTCATACGTTAACGTGAGATGTAAGAAGAGCCGGCGTCACGCTCAAGGTCGTAGATGTACATTACTGGTGGTGTTTGTTGGAGAAACGAGGTTTCAAAGTTGACCGTGCATGATGGAGATGATTCCACTCGAGATAGGTACCCTTTAGTTTTTTTCATCGTCGATTTGGTGTATTGTTTAATAAAGTATAGACCCTCCCTCATCTATCGTGTGTTGTTTCTTTTGGGATCCTGTAGTTGTTACAGTATAATAACCGATAGTAAGTTGGGCTCATTTAGTCGAATTCTCAACGATTTTTGTTCGAATCGCAAGCTTTTGCAACTAGTTCTAACCAATACACCTGTAATGTCAGATATGGCTGAAATATAGTTATGTTGGCTTGACACCTGTGTACTTAGTTTTGAAGTTGCACAATGTGTATTGCAGCTCGACCTTGAGAAAGAGTGTAATTTCTTTACAGTCTCTTTGCCTTTGAAAATGTTCTGTTAAAAAGTTATATAGAACAAACAAGAAAGTGAAAGAATATCGACCAAATTGTAAGCTTCAAAACGATACCCACTTTACGGATGAAAACAGAAGAGAACGAATTCGGGCATGAACAAATACAACAACACGTTGATTTTTCATGACCTAATTTTTGAAGGAGAAATCGGACATTATGACCTGTTACTGTAAATATACAAACATCGGGCATATGTGCTGACATTGGTATAGTTGCACATGAATCCCACTTTCTCTAGCGTCTTCATGATATAAGTCTGACTTGGAATGGGTTTCGTAAAGTCTGTTTGTAATGAAAAAAACTTGATTCCTTCTTTTCATGAACTTTCGCAAACAGCGGTTGAAAGTTGCAACATTGTTGGCGGCGCGAAAAATGGAACGCGCTGCCTTGGTTCCATGGATCGAACGCAAGAGTTCGAAACCGATTGACTTCAAATTTGACGATTTTTGAATGGTCAGAACCTTGTATTAAATTCCTCTTTTTGTATATACTTGAATTGTATCATACCACTTATCATATTGCATGTGGTAGCCACATTCATACAGTTTCTCATACCAAGAAACGAATCTTATGGCATTACGCGAAACGTATCAAAATGTAGCGGAAACTCAGGATGGTGTGTGTCAGTAGCTTACAACTGGGCTAAAAGTTGACCACCACGATGTGCGCATCGTCACAGTTTTTTTGGGGGGCAAACCCGTTTGCCATAAAATTTACCAGGGGTCTTTGGCATCAATGTAAAGGCGAAGAAGTGGGCTATCACACTGTGGTATTAGCTAATGGGATCCAGTTGAACAGCAAAAAAGACAAGCACAAATAAAGTGACCAAAAATTGCTAATGTTTGGAAGGCCGTAGCGCTAGCTGTTATATTTTGCAATGCACGAAATATCTACCTGGTTGTACACGGCAAAGCCTGCAGATATGAAAAAGTATAAACATTATGTAGGTCTGAGGTATTTTTGTTACAATATAGGCAGTTGTTTACACCCATGCAACGGGGTCAAATCGTGACCCGGCAAATGCCGTATCGTAGAGAATAACGCGTTCTACGGTGACCTGCGGTTCGACTGTTCTGTAGAATGTCCCGCAATCTTCCATAGAACATTCTGGGTCGTAGTTTAAATCTGACCGGAGCTTAAGTGTGCAGAAAATTGCCGGAAACGTGGCTTTGTTTCGTATGTTTTGGTTGCTGTATCCCTGATATCGTAATAGCTATGTATAAATCTTAAAGTTTGTATTTTGTGAAAAGCCTGTTAATTGTAGCCTTTATGGGTGGCGTAATGTTGGTGGTCCAGCGAAGACTTCATCGTTTTAGTCCGCGCGGATGCTTAGGTTGCCTTTTTTGCCTGGTTGCCAGGATGGCGCATTCTATTTTGCTATTTTGCTGGTGTCGTCATCGAATATAGCGGTAAACTTATCACATCAATTTTGATTTAGTTTTGAATTTAGAAACATTAGTTCCTGAGCCTCTTCCAGCAGTAAGCTGTTACCCCAGGAAAATTTGTTTTTCCATGCAGCCATGTGTGACAAGAGACAAAAAAAAGGACGCCTTACTTAAAAATGTACTTCGATAGGCCTTATTTACCCCAAAATAAATTGGCCAAAGAAAATATCAATAAGGTTTATTGATGAGTGGCATGACACCCCTTGCAACCAGAAGAATGAAAAATGTTCCACAATCTTCTGTAGAATGTTCTGCAATCTTCTGTAGAATATTCCACAATCTTCTGTAGAATGTTCCACAATCTTCTGTAGAATATTCCACAATCTTCTGTAGAATATTCCACAATCTTCTGTAGAATGTTCCACAATCTTCTGTAGAATGTTCTGCAATCTTCTTTAGAATATTCCACAATCTTCTGTAGAATGTTCCGCAATCTTCTGTAGAATATTCCACAATCTTCTGTAGAATGTTCCGCAATCTTCTGTAGAATATTCCACAATCTTCTGTAGAATGTTCCGCAATCTTCTGTAGAATATTCTATAATCTTCTGTAGAATGTTCCGCAATCTTCTGTAGAATATTCCACAATCTTCTGTAGAATGTTCCGCAATCTTCCAGTCGTACATGTACGTGTACAAAATGTAGCATGTCCAGAACATTTCAAAACTTATAATTCTGCTGCAGTATCATAGAAAGCAGCTAGGAGGCTTCATCTTAAACTTTCACTTGGAAAGAAGCTGTTTCTGTTTTGATTATATATTAATTGAATTAAGGATGTAACTTAAGGATGTCTGTAACACTAACAGTCAGGAAATGCTGTATGTTTTATGATATTGAAAGATGATGTGTTATGTCTCTCCAGAATACCAGGACGTTTAAATGACAGGAGGACACCATTAGGGGAGTTGAACTGGATCTTCACAGCTATTACTGACACAATAGCATGGAACACCCTCCCCAGAGGTCAGTCACTGGAATACTGGCTAGTTATTTTTCAAGGTTGTGCATATTAAGTTCAGTCCTTTTTGAATTTAAGTCATACAAATGTACGCGACCAAATTATAACCGAGGTGGTATTCAGGTTTTTTTGGGGGGGGGGGATGCTGCAGGTGACTAACAACATTTATACAATACTATGTACACACATGATGATGTACACACATGCGACACAGGTGTGGCTGATATGGGAGTCGTGGGGCTGGAAGTCTCTTCCCTACACTGTCACAGTCTGCTCTCAAAACTCCTAGACTAAAGAGCTTCAAATCCTTGCTCAGACTGATTTCCAATGAATGGCCGGCTTTTACTATACACACGGCCTGTGCCACTGTGGACATGTAGTATGTATGTCTTAAAGACAGTTTGTTCGAGAAAAAAGTTGTTACCTCCATGAAATGGAAGGTATTGTTTTTGGCGCGTCTGTGTGTATGTGTGTGTGTGTGTGTGTGTGTGTGTGTGTTTGTGTTTCTGCTTTTTTGTACCTTCATAAGTTCATAACGCCTTCATGGATTGTGGTGATATTTGGTATGCTGGTAGGTGTTAGGGGGGTGAAGGTCAAGGTCAAATATGGGCCTCCTGGTGGATGGCCTTTTTAGTGCAGTAGCACTTCCGTTTAATGAGGAATCTCCTTCGCAGCCAACAGATGTGTCATTGTGTGGCTATCGAGTCAGTGCGCTTGGGACCCGGTTTGATTAATGGGGTTCCCTCAGGGGAATAGGTGACCTATTTCAGGGTTAGGGTTTGTATTAGCTGCAGGCCTGATTAGCTGTGTGTTTGAAGTGTACTGTATACAAAAACTCATATATTTCATGGAGGCCTGTCTGTCTGTGTGTGTGTCTGTCTGTGTGTGTGTGTCTGTGTGTTTGTGTTTCCGCACATTTGTAGTCAGCATAACTCCATAATGCCTTTATGGATTGCGATGATATTTGGTACGCTGGTAAGTCTTAGGAAGACAAAGGTCAAGGTCAAATATGGGCCTCCTGGTGGATGACCTTGGTACTGCAGCAGAACTTCCGGTTTTTGTATCTTTTGTCCTAAACATGCTATGGTCTTGACTTTTTGGTGACAGATAGCTTTTCCTGTCAGGAATAAGTGGCGTGAGTTTGGTCCCCCTAGCAGCTTGTTTTGGAACTGCAGGAGATTTTCGGGTGAAATCTTTAAAAGCCAATAAGTCCAGATAGGAACAAGGTATTATCATCATTTTTGGTAGGTAGGTAGATGAGAGAGAGATGTACATAATTAACTACAAATTATGCAAATGATGACTTAATTTGCACAATTAATGAGGAAATTCTATAATTACAGTGTTTTACATTATAGTACTTTCATACATGTAATGTATGTAATCTATGGCAGATGGAACATCAACAGATACCAATTATGCAAATGATGACCTAATTTGCATAATTAATGCGAAAATTCTATGACTCCTTATTGGTAAATGATGGGAATTTCATACTTGGTACATGTGTAAGTTAATCAAAAGTTAACATCACGATGCATTTATTATGTTAATGTGGAGGTAATTTACATAATCAAAGAAGAAATTTACATTTACATGTCAAGCCCATATTTCATGGAGGTATGAGATCTCGGAACTCTCGTTTAAAAATAGATTTAGACCATGTACTATGTGATTGTGTGGTAACTGGTTACAATATTGTAGCAGGAAACATTTCGTGGGTTTTCACTGCTGCAACACGTCACCACTGCATTGAAGGGTAAGGCAAGTGCGGCGAAACCATTCACACATTACAAATATTATTTTCAAGATCACTCCTAGGTTTGGTCTGCTTTTTCTGAAGGCACTATGTACTCTTGGAAATGATTGTGAGTGAGTGAGTAAAATGTGGATAAAGATCAGTGGATATTACCAGTTATCTACTATTATTAGTCAAGGCAAGTCAAGGTTTATTGCACAATGCAATTATTAGTTTATTGCAATATACAATACATGTATATACGTGATCTTCATAAGGATTGTGCTGTCTCCCTTTGTGCAGAGTTGTTCCAGAAGTTGTTTCGGCAGGACTTGTTAGTGGCAAGTCTCTTCAGAAACTTCCTGCTGGCTGAGCGGATCATGAGGTCTTACAACTGTACTCCACTGTCCAGCCCCAGACTCCCTCCAACCTACCAGCACCCCATGTGGTGAGTTGTACCAGCTTGTCCTTACCTGGCAGATTGTTTAAGATGCACCAAAAGCAATCAGAAAAAAATGTCTGTTATTTCTTGGATTTTTAAAGAAAATTATATGGCTTCATTTAAATCCTTGAATTTCAAACTTTGTACCTAACATTAAGCATATAAGATCAGTTAAGAAGGATACAAGTGGATGTACAGTAACTTTAATGTCTGGTGAAATATATGCTGTTGTATTCCCTCCACATGTACATAATGTAACATTCACATGTGTGTGCATACCATTATTTGCGTACTTCCTCACCTCACCAGTCCCATAGCAGTCAGGTGACTGCCGTCGGGGCAACAACTTTGCGTGCTTCGGACAACTTAAATGAAGCCGTAACCCAAAAATTAAGTGACAGCAAAAATGAAACATAAAACAGGTCTAGGCATTCTTTGATAGCCATGGAACAGAAAGCCATGGAATACCTGCCCTACTTCACTACAGCACAGATGTCATGAAACAGACTGATGTGTTCCTAATGACGATAGCTGCATGCTAATATACAGTGTAATTGGCAATATGGTAAACCGGTCAGGGAAAGTTGAAGATGAGTACCATTTCCTATGTCCTTACTATAACGAAGAAAGAAATAGAATAATGATATCATGTAACGCTACCTGGGACAAGTAGAGATAAAGTGTCTGTTTCTGATGAACCACTTGCCTAGAAGTGTCCTTCTTTTTAAGCACAGAGCGAGTTCGTTACGGTCATTCAGCGGCTGATCGAACAAAACCGCCATTTTGAATGTTGTTGAAGACATTACCACTAGTCCGTACGTGGATGTGGCAAATGATCGCAACACTTGTATATCGCCAAAATTAGTGACAAATACTTCGGAATAGTGCAGAATAAAGCTTTCTGTATTGTGTTCTCAACTATTCCTTTCTTAGAACTAAATAGCCCCGCCGTAACTGATCCGACTGTGGTCCCCTTCTTTGAAAATTCAATAGTCCCAAGCCACGTGATCTCACGTAGTGCTGCCAGTGGTGCACCGGTCTACCGACCGTTACATTTGATGCCAATGATAACTAGTGCAAGTGTCATTTGACGAAGGGATTGAGAAAAAATGATGTAGCAAAATTACAGTCAAACAGCTAGTACACTGTTGTATGGTGTCAGATTAAGTTTTCGCTTAGGAATGTAGCTTCAGTTATCTTCTAAATATAGCAAAATTAGTCACTTTATGAGACAACACTGTTTTTGTACGGAAGGCTACTGAAGTAACAAGTTCCTCACTGGCCACCCAGTGCCGATCTCGCGGGGAAAGTGGCATGGGCACTCGGGGGCCCTGTGCGGAAGGAAACTCCATTCCACTCGAGTGTTCCACTCGACTTCAAAGGCAGCATCTTGATACACTTTTTAAAGGCAAGGTTTGATTTGCCGATTTAGAGTTTCCAGTGCTGAAGTCGCTGACACTGGACACCAAGTGTTGACATAACTTTGGCACTGGAGATCTAGGACGGAAGCCATTACTTCAGTACTTTTGCTTTTTGTACACATATCAGGATGTTACATTTTTGTCATGTCACAGATATTTTTGATACTGAAAATGCCTTATTTCAACAGCATATATTGCAACTACGTGACATAAATTCAGCAGCCTTTTGTATAAGTGAAAGCACTTTGCACAACTCATATGTATTTTTTTTAAAAATGAAAGACAAAGTGACTTGGGTGCGACATTTTTCAAATCTCATTTATTGATGTTGCTGCTTACTTGTTGCAGGCAAGCCTGGGACCTGGCTGTCGACCACTGTCTCTCTCAATTACCTGCTATTGTAGATGATGGAGCTGCGTACAGAGTGGGTTCAATTTCTTATGGATAATAGGGATTGTTTTGAGGTATTCCAGTATCAGGGTGAAGTACATGTATACAAAGTTAGCGAATTTAGAAATGACTGGGGCTAACTTCGTACAGAGGGTGGGGGCTGGTGTACGATTTACGAAGTTTTATATCATACCCGGGCCGCGATTACGTTCGATAAAGATGTTCCGGGCTTCCATAGAACAATTTGAATGCATTTTGCCCTAACCGCACGCGCCGCTTTCAAAAATTCGAAAAGAGAATTCAGATGTTGGAATTGATGTTGCATTTTTGAGTGCAGGGTCACCAAATTTTGGTGCATTTGCATTGAAAGGTGAGTTTTCTTGGGTGGGTGTGACATAAATAAAATACAACACGGTGTATTCCGCATCCCCCTTGGTCCCGGCCCACCCGCAAGTCGGGCCGAAGCCTCGGGCAATACGGAATACCCCGTGTTGTATTCTATATGATTGTACAAAGTTGACGTCACCACCGTGTGACGTAACCGTACAGAGGGCGGGGGCTGGTATACGATGTACGAAGTTGTACACATACATGTAGTACAGGTGATACTGTATGACATCCCATTCCATTAAAATGTACGTTTAGGTATAAAGTACCTAGTTACAAAAGACACACAAAAAGAAAGCTTGTTTTCCTCACCACTTCAGATGTTAATGATGTTTGAATTTCAAAAAAATGAAATTCCAAGTAGCCTAAAGATTTGTCGGGTTCAATTTACCGACATCTTCACACCTTGTCGATCCATTGTTGATTGATTGTCAATCCATTGAACTGGCAAGTAGATGTTTTGAATTACCGGTACTAGCGATACTGTAAATGGAACATATGGAACTTCGTACTTTCTACACTTAAGTACAAAGTTAGCTTGCGCAGCGTCATAATCCCTGACGTCATGACTTTGTAGTATTGTACACGTACTTCGTACAGGAGCCCCACCCTCTGTATGAAGTTAGCTTACTGATTTGTACATTTCACCCTGATCCTGGACAAGTATGATTGTTTCTGCAGCATAATGGCACTTTTTCCTTTGGACGTCTCACTTACTCATAGCCAATTACTGATGAGACTTCTTACTTTCATAATAGAGGAGATAACAATATTATCTGTACAAAATGTAGGTCCGGATCAGGTTCAGAGGATCAGGCCAGGAACAAACCTGATAATTGTACAAGCAGCAGCAATTCTTGCTTTTTTACTTATTCTGAATAGTTTACCTTTCACGTCCAGTTTAGGACATAAATCGTAGTTGAATATTTGAACCCATTTTTGGACTGGTTGAAAACTGAAGTGTGTACATGTATTGGGGAGGGGAGTAACACAGCTTGGATGATTGACTCCATAAATTTTGCACAGTCATGTATATTGATATCAAGGAATGAAAGGACGACGTGTGGTTACATTAGTAAGGCCACACCGACGTAATTTTATGGATGACATCTGCGCGCGCATTGATTTTTGCCTGTTCTCAAAAAAAAAAAAAGATCACGTCCGCCAAGGCTCTGATCTGGCTCTAGGCCTGGGTAGTCCATGGTATAGTTAGCGACAATATGGAGCCGGCATCCAGGCTACCGATGCTCCACGACTCAAGAACTCATGAAGTACCTACATGTACGTACAGTGCCAATTCAGAAATTCCGCCAAAAGCCAGCATTGCCGACTTGTCGTATACGTCGCCAAGTACTGCCGCAAATTCACAATACATGTACCAGCTTTGTATTCCTGTGGTTTAGTAGCATTTTTATTTTTGGACGGATTTTTTTAAATTCGCCCACGTGCACTAGTTTGGGGGTCTTCAGAGGATGTCGTCCATAAAATTAAGGCGGTTTTGTTCTGATATACCGGGTATTTGGAATTTGTAATATATAAGGGACTTGAATGTATCAGCGACACGACACTGGTAAACGTATTTGCATGTGAATAATGTATAGCGTGGGAGCGCGATCCGCATCTGTATGTGAATATTTGGCCTAACATTACTTTTGTGGCATTCATATGATTTGAGTATGAACCAGTCTAAAGTCACACCAATTTAATTTGTTCGTTCTCAGAATTTTTCCTAAAAAATATGAAGCTACAGGGCGAAAGATAAAAACAGGTCTATAGGAGCCATGAAGTCAACTTAAAAGACTGGGTTAATATTAAAACAATGAATTTCGAACTTTTATCAAACCACTACATTGATAAAGGAAAAACTAAGAACTATAGGAAGAAAAGGACTTGTCTCAACTCTTGGGGGAAAATAATGAGCATTTTTGAGTTGATTCAGAACCAAATCAGAAAAAAAGATGAAAAGACAAATTCGACAGCCAACAAATTAAATTGGTGTGAGCTAAGAGCTACATGTAAGAACCAGTAAGAACATGTAGTTGTATAGCAAAAAATGTATATAAAAGCATGCATGCATATCAAAATGGCAGCTGACCTTGTTACCTCTGGGGAAGGAGCTATCCTTCCACAGAAGGGTAAAGTAAGTGGTCGCCGTTTTCATGGTCGCAGCTTTTTCTCACGGTTGGGTGGATAGATTTGTCTGGACTGGGTCTGGGTATCTACATTTTGTTATTAGGCTGCAGATGATGCACGTTCTTTTCTTTTTATTACCTTTGCCAAGAAGGTTATGTTTTCAGTAGCGTTTGTCCATCTGTTTGTCTGTCTGTCTGTCTGTGAACAGCATAACTCAAGAAGCTTAATATGCATTGTCATGAAACTTGGTAGGTGGGTAGGTCTTGATGAGACCTAGAAATGATTAGATTTTGGGCCCTCTGGTGGCTTTTGTTGTTACTGCAGCAGAACTTCTGGTTTTGATATATCGTGATCTGGACATGCTAGGGTCACGAATTTTGGTTGGTAGATAGCTCTTGGGGTAGGGAAAAAGTGACATGAGTTTGGGCCCTCTAGCGGCATGTTCTGGAACTGCAGGAGCATTTGTTGAAAAATTTTCAAAGGATGATAACCGAAGAACCAGTGGACGGATTGTCATGATTTTTGGTATGTACATGTAGGTAGCTGAAGTGATGCTTGACATAATCAGATGACAATTATGCAAATCAGGAGCTAATTTGCATAAACAATGAGGAAATTCTATTAATCTGCTTTGTCCGATAATAGGACTATGAAACACTTGTAATTAAGAACAAAAAAAGATCTGAGGATATAGTTAATGTGAATGAAGACCTAATTTGCATAATTAATGGAAAATTTTTATAATTTTATAGTTGTAACTACTGGGAATTTCATACTTACCACATTTGGAAGTTAAATGAAGGCGAACATCAATAAACAAAATTTATTCAAATCATGACCTCATTTGCATAATTTATGAGGAAGTGCTATAATAGCCTTTTTGTTAAGATAAGACTGTCATTGGGTGGAGAATATGATCAACTGATATAATCCTTGCAAATGAGGCTCTTGTAACAATAGCCTTTTTGCTCTATGTTAGCTTACCTAAACATTCAAGCAAGCACGATTCGGATACTGGATTCTGCTTTCGGAGGAGTGTATTTATTCACAGTGTAACACAATCATAACCAACCACAGCATTGTAACGACAAGATATCCAACCTTTCTTCTATAGTTCCTGACAACTAACAAGAGCCTCGGTTACATTAACAATCGGACATTGCGTTGTGTACTTTTTTATAGACAAATGACTAAGGACTTACTTGTTCAGTTGGAACGGACACAGGACACTCAGAAGTCACTCCGCCTAGACTCTCTCGTAATCACTCCCGACACACGACTGTGTCCTGCCTTTTAAGCTATCCTAATTATGCGTATAACCGACTCTGACCTTGATTGGTAGACAATACGGCAGCCCACATATAGGTGTTAACTGGGCTTGTCTAGCCACTTCTTTGTGGTGCATATTGATACTGGCAGACGGGCAAGATGTTTACAGAAGTACAATAATGTGAAGTACAAGTGATATACATAATGCATTTTGGCACATGATACATTTTGACACATTATTAGGCTGGCCACCAAGCGTTAC
>NW_017803846.1:90988-97389 GCF_001625305.1 Branchiostoma belcheri | reverse complement strand
AATCACGCTCGGTCTTCAAGTATATCTTAGTGGATGATGAAAATCAGAAAACAACACGGAAATCCCCACCGAAGTTCGAAAACACAGGGACTCAGCGGTCGAGAGGCTTTGTACAGACACCCGGCCAGATCCGGACGCGAGGAGAGCCAGGGCGCAAATCAGGGTCGGCGGGGCGTGTGGCTTTCCCTGGCGGAAAGATTATCGCTCACTCGCGGTAGGGGATGGCACCCAAGCTAGCTCCAGGATAACATCGGCGACCCCGAGCCGAGTGTGCTGATTGATTGGCGAAGATGTAACCGCAAATGGTCAACCCGCGCGACCATTTTCACACACTAACAACAGTAACGGGTGTCTGAGACACGAAATACAAATAATCTTACGCCCCAAAACACATATACAATAAAACAAAAAAACCCTGCACCATCTACAGCCCATTAACAGAAGAGTCCCGTCTACCCCAACGCGAAATGCATGTCGAGAACGCCTGAGACAGTATACCACGGTATTTGTAAGTTAAGAAGTCGTACTATATGCAGAAAACATCCGAAATTGCGCAAGAGGGCGTTGACCCCTGACCCATTGGCCCACCCGGAAGTTGGCTGGCTGCGACCCGCGCGACCATTTTCACACTCGATACCTGAAACCCCCTCTCACCAGATGTGGACGCAACCTACGACACTTTATACACGCCGAAAACCAAAAGACAAAACCACTTTCACACACAAGGGGTGTCCATACGCTGTCAAAACGCATCATTTTCACGCACTAAAACACACATACTAAAAAACAAAAACAACGTGCACCATCTACAGCCCAATAGCAAAACGTATACCAAGTCCCAGACATATCCGTCCACCCAAACGCTAGAAACTGCTGCGAACGTAATTTTCGTCTTCCCCCACAAAACCTCCGCGCACGGGATACATCCCTACCCGGAGGTAAAAAGAAGTTACCAACTCTAATTTTCTTCAGGGTCTTCATAGGAAGCACAACATCACTTTGCCAAGGCCTAACTCATTTTGGACCCCTGGCGGCTCTCCCTCTACTGTAACAGGAATTCTGATTTCCTATGTTACATAGAGTTCCACGATCTCATGCCTCCGTCAAATGTTGTTAACTTTTATGACTGACAAATTATGCATGTTTCACATTGATTATGAAAATTATTAATCGATATTTTAATAGTTGGTAATATTTTATGCTATTCGTCATATTGAGTTGTGCACTATGTAAATGAAACATACTTTCATGTACTATGTAAGTGAAACGTATTTCAGCCTGATGGCTGCGATGTTTTACATAATAAACCAGTCATTCATTCATTCATTCATTCATTCAAATAAGATCCTCACTTGTATTTATATCCTTTGATCATATTCTCTACCCAATCTTATCTCAAATAGGGCTATGCTAGCATTTCCTCATAACGGTGCACACACCAATTCTTCCGCGACGGGTCCGAGGTAGTGCCCAGAAAAAAGTGATGAAGGGGTTCCGATGGTTCATGTTGAGTTTACATTTCTCATAATCTGCTGCAAAATGGTCTTAAGTACCAACATAGCTGGAAAGTGTAAGAAGTGGCATGTTTTGGGTGAAAATTGATTTCAGGTCTGAGGCTTACTTCCGGGTGTCCTTCCGCCTTGAGCGTGGTGCTGTGGTTTGACCTACATGTAGATATGCCTTTTATGCGTTCTGGGGGTGCTGTCGCTATGCCTCACGCGGCGGGCTATTGTGATAATCTCAGTGTTAGGATTTTCTTTATACTTTTCTTGATAATACATAAAGGGTTTTCTCTTTCCGACCATATAAGTCATATTGGCTAAATTCTGGGTGATGGGTCTAATTCCATGTGAAAATGGCCAATTTTTGGCATCGAAAAATTCTTTTTCCCCAAAAATTTACTAAAATTTGAGAGGCGAAGGAAATCAAAATTCTATTGTTCTCGTAGCTAGATGGATATCCTTCATTTGCAAACACAGTGTTTTGGCTTAAGAGCTTTTTCCTGAAAGAAATGGTCTGTACAGGCATTGTTTAACAAATAAACCATTATTATTATCATTATTATTAGATTAGCGTAGGAGCCATGAAGTCAACATACTTGTACCAAGCTCGGAATTCAAACAATGAATTTTTTTTACTTTTTAGCACACCAATTCATTGATAGATAGAATAACTGTAACAACTACGTAGAAAGACTGTTTGGGCCAAAATATGAGCATTTTGGGGTTGACTTAGAACCTGAATCTTTTTTTTTTGCCGGCCAAAGGCCGCTTGTAGAAATGGGTTTAACACACGTTGGCACCTTGGTTGGGACGGCAATCTGTTCATTACAGTGAAGAAATTAAATTGGTGTGGCCTTAGACTAAGAATATGCTGTATACTACTATACATTTAACATCTTAACAAACGTAAACCTACGAAAATGCTAGGAGTGTGGATACAGTCAGACTCAAAAAGTTAACCATATGTCTATGCCAGGTAGCAAGCGTCTGTTCATCTTAAAGCGCCTAAAACAGTTCAACCTACTGACCACCGACTTGACTGCAGTGTACACTACTTACATGCGGCTGGTTCTAGAGTATGCAGCCCCGGTATGGAGCTCAGGACTAACAAACAAACAGTCATCGCAGATCGAATCCATCCAAAGGAGGGCATGCAAGATTATCCTGGGGAAAGGGTACACCAGCTACGCAGACGCCTGTGCACAGCTTGGTCTTCAACCACTGAGAACAAGATGGTCCCAACAGCTGTGCCTCCGCTTTGGGAAGAAACTGTTGAACAGTCCGTTCTTCAGAAGCCTACTCCCCCCCTCCCGTGGGCACACAAGTGACAGACACACAAGACATTGCAATGATCTGGACACAATCAGAACTAGAACCGAAAGATTTAGAAACAGTAGCATACCTCGTAAGCCTACTGAACAAAAACAACAATCTGTCATGACATGGTATCTGCTTGACCATGATCGCAACCTATTGTAGATACTTTTAATAATTTGCTGTTTTTAGTCGCTTAACTATGATCGCACCCTATTGTAAATACTTTTAATAACTGCTGTTTTTAACTGTTTTTAATAAGTATTTTTTAATATCTGTGACAACTGTTTAATAACTTGTGTAATGCTTCAGATCAATTCAGGGTCCTAGAGGGACCCTGCTACTCTGTATCGTACTGTTAGAAAGAAAGAAACCAGTATTATAAATACTAAGTATTTTGGTGCACTAGTGCACCCACAGAAAAAATTGGGTGCACTAAAAGGTGCACATGCATCCAGTATTTAGAGCTCTGTAATTGTACAATATCTTTCAGATGGAAGGATGCCTACTATCTCTACTTGTATGATCCAACTTTCACAGGCTGACTCTTTTCAGAGGCGGCGGCAGGAAATATTGAATGGGGGACCAAGATTTTTCTGGAAAACATTCTTCCTATCGAGCACCCGCCGCGCCTGCTCCCTGGAAAATTTGAAATTTTAACCCTATGAAACGCAAATTCCTGCATTTTGGGGGGAATATTTTGCTGGTACTCGGTAGCACAGCACCACAAACGAGCCAAGGCTACTTTCATGTTCAAGGCACTTAATGGAATGTCACCTCCACACATTTCTCAACTATTTACAACATCCACCAGTACACACACACACAACACCCGACTAAGCACACGGGGGACTTCAGCTACCAAAAGCTCGCTTGCAGTACAAAAGGAGATCGCTTTCTTTTTCCGGTGCAGTCCTCTGGAACTCACTTCCTCCACACAGCAGTTAATATGATTTCTTTGTTGTTAATTTTCCATTTTGATTATAGACATTGATATGCAAATTCATTTGGCATATTTATTTAGTCTGTTTTCTGTACTTTATCAGTCTGTTCCGTTTTTTATCATAACTGCATTGTGACCCTTTGATTGTACTTAAGTTACCTTTTATTATGTTATGATATGTTATGTTATGTTAATATATGTTATGTTAATATATGTAATGTTAATATATGTTATGTTAATATATGTTAATATATGTTAATATATGTTATGTTATGTTATGCCAAAATGGCGACATGCTAACCTGTATAAATAAATAAATAAATGTACATGAAGCAAAGTCTTGAGTACTTTCTAGCTAAGTTTCTATTAAGTTACATGTACTGAGTCAAACGCTATTCGAGTACATTGCGTCCACGAACCTGTTCCAGTTCTTCCACATGCTATTTATGCATTTATCTCAATACACAAAGGAGGTCCAGGGACACGCTCCCCCAGAAAAATTGTCCCCGAACGCTGTTTCCTGCATTTTGGGTGCGTATTTTGAAAGTGTTAGACAGGTATTGTGAATTCTGAGAAAAATCTTCCTTGGCCCTCCCCCTCCAAGCCATTTTTTCCTTGGCCCTCCCCCTGTCTCTTCTGATTTTTCCTTGGTCCTCCCCCTCTACGCACCCCCCTCCACCCCCCTCTACCCCCCCCCCGTAAATCTCAAACGGTCCCTTACATTTAAATTACATCACAGGCCTAGGCATGGAATTCTTGTCATTTAAGACGTTTCAGGTGTTTAGATTTCTTTCTTTTCTGATTTGTATACTTTCAGGATCTCTAGAGTTCCACTAGTAAGAAACCATTAATGTGTTACAATGTATGTTGCAGGTGTTACTGAGCCAGGTTCACAGATTACGAGCCCTCGACCTGCTGGGACGATTCCTGGATCTAGGCCCTTGGGCAGTCAGCCTGGTGAGTACTGTTCTTTCTCGATCAGCCAGGTCAGAAGATTATTTTGACATTATTTTGTATGTGGTGCTTCCAGGGGCTACCACACTAAATGACTGCTTCTGACTGTACCCTCACTTTTTGTAATTTCGACATCCATTTTTCGACATCCATATGATACCAATGACACTTAAAAAATACGTTAGTTCCCCCTCCTCCAAGAAAATGGAATGAAAAAACCTATAACGGGGGGATGCCTTAAGTTCACACGTGCCCTAAGTTCGAATGGATCTTATTATGCATAAGTACAGCGTGTTTGTTGCCACTTACTTTGCTAATTAAAAAGGTAAATAAACCTAGTTAATGCATACAGCTGTTGTTTGCATGCAAAGTATAGTTCTATATATCTATTTATAGTTTTGTCGAAAAACAGACTTTCACCAAAAATGATGACGGCACTTAAAAGAGGGTCACTTCATAGCGGCAGCTCGTGCCCAGAAATAGACATCCTTTACCAAGCAGTCACACAACTGCCACAAGCGTAACAACATATTAAAGATTTACAAAACAGTAAAGATTTGGGCCTCTGAGTGTTTGTTTAGTAGAAAACCAACCCCAAAAAAAACAATGTCAACACAACTGCATTTCCCATGATTCCCATGGGGCAACGTTGATTGCGTAAGCCGGGTTTTCAGTGGAAACACGGACTGATTGCGCTAGATACTACCCTCCTCTCATGAGACAAGAGGTAAACACAATCACAATTTTACCATCAAAAGAAAGCCGAAGTGTCATAAAATTAAGTTCATATTTCTGTTTACATAAATTCATCATCAAGTTCTGAAGACAGCAAAACTACATAAGTGAGGGCCTGCAAGGGGGATGGGTCCCGACAACACTCTACGCTGAATTTGGAAACCTGCCGATTACGCTTTACAATAAATTCCAAGTGGCTACAACGCATTACGTAGAATTAAAATGCCCAATACGCTCTACACAAATATATTAGAGCGGTCCGTCTACGCTCTACGTAGAATTTAAACAGCCGATTACGCTCTACGGAAAAGGGCTCGCGGGCCCCCATAAGTGTGCAAAATTAGGACACACTGTCTACCACATTTACGAAGGTAAATTCTCGAAAATGTCTTGCACCATTTGCTGCATGTAACGGGGAGTATGAAGGGCTCTTGAACAGAATGAATGCATTTCTTATCTAGTCTCTTCTTTAAATTCCACGAATGTTTCCAAAATTCATTTATCAAAACATGACCACTCTCTGACTAGCAATGGAGCACCATGAGTTTTTGCAACTTGGTATATACATGTACCGGGTATTGGCTCATTTTGCAACTGTTTTGTACCATATACAGTATGGTTGAAAACTTTTTTTTTAACTTGGAAAATTCATGTACGCGTGGATGTCATCCAATTAATCAACATGTATACAGCAGGATTTTTAAGGTACATTTGTGCATGTAGGTGATGTCTCATGAGCTTCATAATATGGTAACACCATGATTGTTTTGATCCAGGCCTTGTCAGTTGGAATCTTCCCATACGTGTTGAAGTTGTTACAGAGCTCTGCGAGGGAACTCAGACCACTGCTAGTCTTCATCTGGGCAAAGATCCTGGCTGTGGACAGCGTGAGTTGCAATTGATCATCATAATTTACATATTATGTACATGTACACATGTTGCAGATCAGTAGT
>NW_017803846.1:89282-90968 GCF_001625305.1 Branchiostoma belcheri | reverse complement strand
AGGTTTTGCACGACGTGAGGTTACTCAACTTACGTCGGTTTGCACGCGTGCCGATACTCATTTCCGCGATTGTTTGCACGCGTGCCGTTCCTCGCGCTGTGCTGAGTTCGCACGCGTGTATGTCCTCGCGCTGCGCTGACCTTGCACGCCCGTGGAATTCCTCACTACAAACCGAGTAAGCACGCATCTTGTGGGCGCAAAAGTGGAGGGCAGAACGCCGTAATGCCGGACCGAGCCTGACGAACTACCGTTGCGTGCATTTCCTCGAGGCGTCCCAAATTTACCCGCATGTGTATTTCCTCACTAAGAGCCAGGTAGACACGCATTTTGCGACCGTATAATGTGCGACCGAAGGCCGGGCATTTTTACTACATGGGTGCGTGGAGGGACCTGTCGGCCAAATCAGTTCAAAGACGTGCTCAAAATAAACGAGGTTTCCGTGGGCACGCACAACGAGCGGGAGAACAGCGACGTATTTATATTTTTAACGGACCATTTTGATAAGACATATCACCGAATCGACCGGTAAGTGTGTACAACGTTGTCTTTGAGATCGTCGGCACGGGACGGGCGTACATAATTTTTGCTCACTACAACGGTGTTTTGCACGTATGTTCTTTTCCTCGCTACCACTTTAGTTTACAAGAGATTTGTTACGGTTTTTAGGAGCCGGTTTTTAGCGTCTTTTCGTGTTTTTTTACGTCTTTTACAATGCACTTTTCTTGATGGTCGACTTTTCCACAACTATCAAAAGCACACAAAACGAAAACGGAGAACAATGAGGAGAAGAAGTCGTACGAAAAGACGCTAAAAAGTAAAACTATGCCAAACATTACGGCCAAACCAACAAGTAACCACTAAAACTGACCATTATTGGACAAAATTCATACCTTTGTACCATGATAGATCGGCAGCTTCACCACTAGTCAGGCTCCAAGCTTGTAAATCCGAGTTCCGAGTGTGGTTTAGAGGTACTAGCTGGCGTTGTTACTGGCGTTGTGACTAGTATTAGACTTGAAGTGACGCGGGCTGTTTATATATGCGCACATGCGCACTGCTCACGCATGCGTAACCAAGGTAACTAGATCGTACAATGCATTCTGGGCTTGGGTGATTCTATTGCTTTTTAGGGGTGTCTGATATCATTTTTACGAATCTATCACATCATACAATGCCTAATATAATAATGATACAAAACACAGTGACTACACACATGTACTTTTTCATTCATTGGCTGTGGGGACGCTTAGAATTTACAAGAATCCATCAATAATTTACAGTCGGTACCTCTAACTCCGTAACAGTGGAGTCTTCCAATGACCCCTATTGACCTCTGTCTGCTGCTGTCTCTGGCAAAACCTGCATTTTTGACACGCTCGTCAACTCCGAACAAGCATCGAATTCGAAAAGATTTTTCACTCGTCCGTTGTAGGAGTGTACGAACTGAAACAAACTTTGTGAGATTACCGATATCAACACAAAAACACTGTCCATTCTTGTGGTTATTTTTAGGCCCATCCTCCCAGGCATAACGCCGCAACAAGCATTTTTCAAACTAGTACGGAATAACACAACACATAAAATCTAAATCGTTACACAAGCAAATGCTCTCACCGGTTCAGAATACAGTATATCATTGGAACATCATGCAAAATAGAGAAAAGCCATTCTTACAATGTTTGGTAA
>NW_017803846.1:84197-89262 GCF_001625305.1 Branchiostoma belcheri | reverse complement strand
TGGGTGATTCTATTGCTTTTTAGGGGTGTCTGATATCATTTTTACGAATCTATCACATCATACAATGCCTAATATAATAATGATACAAAACACAGTGACTACACACATGTACTTTTTCATTCATTGGCTGTGGGGACGCTTAGAATTTACAAGAATCCATCAATAATTTACAGTCGGTACCTCTAACTCCGTAACAGTGGAGTCTTCCAATGACCCCTATTGACCTCTGTCTGCTGCTGTCTCTGGCAAAACCTGCATTTTTGACACGCTCGTCAACTCCGAACAAGCATCGGATTCGAAAAGATTTTTCACTCGTCCGTTGTAGGAGTGTACGAACTGAAACAAACTTTGTGAGATTACCGATATCAACACAAAAACACTGTCCATTCTTGTGGTTATTTTTAGGCCCATCCTCCCAGGCATAACGCCGCAACAAGCATTTTTCAAACTAGTACGGAATAACACAACACATAAAATCTAAATCGTTACACAAGCAAATGCTCTCACCGGTTCAGAATACAGTATATCATTGGAACATCATGCAAAATAGAGAAAAGCCATTCTTACAATGTTTGGTAATTTATAAACCTATTCCCCCTTTTTTGTGACATCAATGGAAATATGATTGAATACAAATGTGACACAATTTTGCTACACACATTTCCACTTCACTGCGACAGGTCACAAATGTGATAGAAAGTACAGCAATTTTTAGAATGCCCCAACAACTTACACGTCATCACCGACTTTTTCTGATTTAGTTTTACAGAAAAATAGGGACCGAAAAATAATACTGGCTTGCGGTCCTGATCGCGGACAAAAAAATCTAAAAAGCACTGTCAAATGTTCTGTATATTCCACAGACACCAATGTCCTTGGATTTAAATCATTATCCCCGCCAAAATACTGATTATTTGATCGCTCATATACCAGCATTGAAGAAATAAAACGATAGGAACAAATTAAATATGGCGGGTTTCCCGACCCACGCTATAACGTCATGCATAGCGTTCCGATGACACGAAAAGATAAATACATGTAAGTCACTACGTCCGATCCGTACAACGTGGAGTTCATTTCAACGTTACATTTTTTTCTTTCAGGTAACGTTACGAGACCAGACCTGTTACGAGATGGGCGGTCAGCTTTGAGAGGGAAAGACCATCTGACCTACTATATTTTTTGTTCCAGTTGCGTTCGCGTTGAAGTAAGCGGTTTTGTTCAATGCAAGGACACTTGCTTTACCAAGGATGATGGCTATATGAACACAAGTTCTGATGATCGTTCTGACACGATCTTACAGCTAAGGTAACAAAGGTAAAACGAGTAAGATACCAGCTGTTTGCGTAGTATTTCGTTCTGTTTCGTTAAATTTCGTTAAGTTTCGTTAAGTTCCGTTTTGTTGTCGAGGGTTTGGTTTCGTTTTGTTTTGTTGGAAAAATAGCAATGGAATACTGTTTACTAACTGTTGTCTTGTTAGTCCTTCATATACAACTTACTACAACTAACAACTAACAGAAAATGACCATCGGGCATCCAGTCACATTTTTCAGTCACAGTATACTTATAATGTAGAACACAACATGGTACTGTTAAAACAAAGCAACATCACATACACACAAGACTATATATAGTTTCGGAAAAACATACAAAACACTACTACATTATCTAACTACATGTACTGCACAAAAGTACAACCGAATCTGTACAAAAAGTTTAGGTACGAAAGTTTAAACTACTGAATATGTACAAAAAGTTGAAACACGAAAATTTAAACTAGTAACAGAAAATGACCATCGGAAATCCAGTCACCGTGATTTTTCAGTCACAATATCAGTCACAATACATTTACAATGTAGAACACAACATGGCGCAACGGTAGTTCGTCAGGCTCGATCCGGCATTACGGCGTTCTGCCCTCCACTTTTGCGCCCACAAGATGCGTGTTTACTCGGTTTGTTGTGAGGAATTCCACGGGCGTGCAAGGTCAGCGCAGCGCGAGGACATACACGCGTGCGAACTCAGCACAGCCTGAGGAACAACACGCGTGCAAACAATCGCGGAAATGAGTATCGGCACGCGTGCAAACCGACGTAGGTTGAGTAACCTCACGTCGTGCAAGCCCTCATATTCGGGTCCCAGTATATACCTGAAACATGACCACTCTCTGACTAGCAATGGAGCACCATGAGTTTTTGCAACTTGGTATATACATGTACCGGGTATTGGCTCATTTTGCAACTGTTTTGTACCATATACAGTATGGTTGAAAACTTTTTTTTTAACTTGGAAAATTCATGTACGCGTGGATGTCATCCAATTAATCAACATGTATACAGCAGGATTTTTAAGGTACATTTGTGCATGTAGGTGATGTCTCATGAGCTTCATAATATGGTAACACCATGATTGTTTTGATCCAGGCCTTGTCAGTTGGAATCTTCCCATACGTGTTGAAGTTGTTACAGAGCTCTGCGAGGGAACTCAGACCACTGCTAGTCTTCATCTGGGCAAAGATCCTGGCTGTGGACAGCGTGAGTTGCAATTGATCATCATAATTTACATATTATGTACATGTACACATGTTGCAGATCAGTAGTGAATCGCTACTTAAGTTAATTCTTAACCTTAGGGTAAAGCCTATATTAAGCAGTTCTAGGACTAAACATATACATGTAGGTTGTCTGTGTGGGTTGAGTAGATGGGTTTGCGTGTGTCTGGTTAGATTGTTGGGTCTTGGATTTTGGGTGTATTTTGGTTTTGATTTTGTAGGTCGGATTGCCCACAGGATATGCTCGTATTGCACAATCGCTTCTGGCTGTGGGGAAATTACATCATGTTAATATGTTATGTGAAACCATTATATACTTAAATACTGCACATACCGGTAGCATCCGCACAGTCCAGCAGGTTATCCAAGCTTGTTCAGTGATTTTCTGCAAATAGAATGAATGTAAGCCACCGTTAAATCTGCCTGAATGTAGAAGCATGTCATAGGATTGCAAAGAGCACATGGCATGAATTCTCAAGTAGAACTTACCTTCGCAGGCACGACACTTGAGCAAGTTCAATACTTCAAGTCATTATACCCCCGTCACATTGCGCGTAAATCGATCGGCCGACTAGTTGGCGAGCTCTAAACGACATTTACGGCCGTAGTACGCCCGATGTTCCGTCGAGCATCGCGCGAATTTGCGGGATCGCCGGCGATTTTTTGGAGTCGGCCGAAGCTCGCTGACACGCGAAACGTGTTCTTAACATCAGCGACTAGTCGCCGGCGATTTTTGAGGTCGCAGAGCTCGTTTCCAGCTCGCGCGTAGCTTGCCCGTAGCTCGCCCCTGTGCGGCCGAGAGTCGACCGATATTCGGACGTACATCCCACGAGTCTCGGGCGTATTTCGTCTTTGAAAATCGGGCGACGGTCGCTGACTACGGTCGACCCTCGCGCGAGCTTCGCAAAATATTCGGCCGACCCTCTTTCGTACCTCGCCCGACTTGCGCAAATTTTTTTTAAGTCGTTCGTGCTTCGAGCGAGCTTCGTGCCAGTGTCGGGCGAAGGTTCTACGAGCCTCGGCCGAGCTCCTGTGAAGTTATTATTTATTCAGCACCTGTGACATTTATTTGAGATTGCATTGACAGTATACTGTGCAAATTTTGCAGGAACAACGTCCCATTGATTGTTAAAGTTAAGTTTACGACTACGAGAACGGCTAAAAATAGACAAAATCGTCCTTTTTGTCCTTTTGTTAAATCAACATTCGTTAATAAACAAAACCAGTTTTAAAAGATGACGAGGCTTTAACTACTAGTATATAAGGCCAAATGCCTAGATTTTGACCTCAACTGATTAAACGCACATGAAATCCTTTACTCTTGTCCCTTTAGGAGGTGTGTGGCCTTATTTCAGATGATTGTATAATAAATTGACGTTTACACTTGTTCATCCTGGAATGAGGTTGCATGACTTTTTTCTTAGGGTGCCCACAAGAACGTTATGTGATATATATTACTTACTACTTGAAGTGGGTCTTTTTACCTCTGTCTATAGTTTGTTGACATTGAATGGCTAACTTGTTTACCGGAAGATTCATACTATTTTAGACAGAAGTATACAGGCAAAGTTTTAGAACAATATATCTTATTAGCTTTGTTCAGGTACGCGTGTATAAAAATATTTTGATAAAATGATAATCATTATGTCTTGTACGTTTTGGTTGAATGGTCTAGAGATCGTAAGAGCATCGATAGATCGTCGACCGTAACTCGGGCGACGTACGCCCGTGTGTCGAGCGAGCTTCGGCCGACTCCTGTCTCGTTAAAAAGGTGGTCGTTGTGTTAACCAGACAGTAGTGTGAATTTGTGGCTCTTGTGGTAGTATTTGAGTTGGATCCTTCACAGAATTCCTGTTTGTATTTCTATTTTATTCTGCCAGTCCGCTCCATTACTTTGCTTAAAAAATATAACGACAGGTCAAACATTAAAAAGATTGGCCAAACTATTCATTTTTGGTGGGTACACAGCCTTGCTTCATCTGCGTGCCATGTCATAGGGACTTAATTATCATAGATGTATTGCCAAGCGATCGCCCGAGCCTCGCACAATGTGACCGCGACGATTTTCAAGCCAAAAATACGCGCGATCGTCGGTCGATCTCAAAATCGGCCGATCTTTCGGCGATTGACAAATACGGCCGAAGCTCGTCGACAATGTGACGGGGGTATTATGGACAGTCATGTACATCAAAGTGGCATGATCATAAGAAGCTAGCTCAAATAATCAGTATCATCAAGTGTCTGAAACCATTTCAATATAGACAGGTGCTTTTTTCCACATTTTCAAAGCACAGTTTGGGACCAGGGGGTGAAGGCAGTAGATCCAGAAATTTCGTCCAAACTAGAGCCGGCTGTGTGATCCCCGGATGTGATCGCTTCACACGTACCTGTAACATCTTGCACACTTTGGGATGGATATCAGTAGCTGACGTAGACAAGAGAAGCTAGAGGTTGGAGATCTCATGCCTTTGTCAGAGGGACATTGTGAAACAGAAATGAACATTTGTATTGTTT
>NW_017803846.1:73193-84177 GCF_001625305.1 Branchiostoma belcheri | reverse complement strand
TTTCCGTTACTCTTTTGTTAGTTTTCTGTTACTTTTTCGTTACATGTAGACTTCTGCATTCATATGCAGGCCACGGTAACGTCACAGAATAATGGGAGGAGTACTAATTTGCCTCATGCGGGGCGGGAAATTACCGATACACACCGCTGGAACAGCGGAAGGAACGTTGATCTAGCCTGCATTTTACTATGTTTAAAACGTTTTAAATCACCGGCGCATCAATTAGATCGACATTTTCTTTTGTCACTGTTGCCCAGGTAAGCGTTTCTATAGTTTGTCAACTTTATTTTGCTGTTTTCTCGGTTTGTTTGCTTATTTTACCACCGAATATGCAATCCTAGATGATCTGAAGTTATAAATGCCCCGGTATTTACATAATAGGCGGCGGGCGTGAGGTAACATTAGGGATGTGCAAAAACATCGCGGAAAATTCCTAAAACACTCGAAAAAAGGCAGCATATTTACATGTGCCCACAAACATTTTTATGGCTAATTATTGACCAGTTTTGGGGAGTTTTGTTATGTCCTTGGAGTTTTGTTTAGAGTGGGACGGAAAGCCGTGCCGCGACTCCGTGCACTTCCGTGTTACATACGTTGTATGTGACCAACAAATCTACGCCAAAGGCACCACAAATCCACGTGTACATATATTTTTTAACGAAAATTCTTTTGAGTACGCATTTCGTCACTAGGATGTTGCTAATTAGGCGTAGAATTAAGGCAGAAACCAGCGTAAATGTGGCTGTCTCGAGATCGAGCTCTCTGCACTTCGCGCGCTGCCCCAGCATGCAGCCGGCTTCGTTCTTGCCAATCAGAGCGCGGGTCATCTAAGGTGAACCAATCAGAGCGTAGCTACTTGCATATTATAATGAGCATGCTGCATCACGGGGCGGCTGCGGCCAGGGCGACCGGCCCTGAGTGCGCGGGAATGTGTTTTGCAACTATATTTTTACGGGGATTTTCTGACGTTTGGCACTGACTTTGGCACGATATGATCGCACTACCATGTACACGCTACCGTAGGCGGCAAATGAGTGGTCATTTTTATACAATCGTCTAGAAATTTTTGCGTTATGCACCAGGAAGTGAGCCGATCTCAGTTTGCGTTCCCTCGATTTTTTACAGTTTCCCCCGTGTTTCCCCCTCAAAATAACAAACAAAACTACCGCTATTAAATAGAACCATGTATTACAATTATCATTTCAACATGATAGATCTATTATATACTCCTTTATTAAGTATGATATCATCATGGTTGTGGAAAGTCCTCAGCTGGCGAACCGAGTCCTTGCGCCGGGAGTGACGGTACATTTTACCGTGAGTAAGCCGCTACTACTATAATAATTTTTCTTTTGTGCCAAAAACCGCCGTGAATTTAAGGCATGAGTTACCAATTTATATTTCTTCTACGGCAGATATTTCTTGTTTCGTCACGTCCCATGACGTCCTGTGAGAGCGGTAGGCCGCTGCTGGTACAAAATGTACAAGACGTCGTCTGCCCACTGCTACACTTTGTTGACATACATTGTATTACACAACATAATTTTCCGGTAGAAATAATAAACCACAAAGTTATTTTACGAATCACATGTCCACTTGCCTCTGGTACTGTTATTTTTCAAGGGGCAACATCGCAACACATTAGCGGACGCCCCAGGAGGTGGCAAATTGGTATTGTCTTGTCGGCGCGCAAAACAAACATGAAATCCGACCCTATCACATTAACGCAAACGGTAACGCGTTAGAAATAATTTCTGACGATTTTCTAATGATTTTCTGACGAAAATCTAACCAAATACTAACGAAAATCTAACCAAATACTAACGAAAATCTAACTCGTTAGTAACGGGTACCCGGTTAACTATAATGCGAACGTGCGAACGGTACTGTATGAATGTCATCAACATAACGATATCACCATAGCGGGGGGTGGGGGGCTGATCACTGATCAAGGTGGCAGAACACAGTTTTCACCCTATGGGGATTCCTATAGTTAAGGACCCCAAGGTGACTCACTTCGACACAGTAAAAATTATAGTAGGGTGCACTAGAGAAACACGGCCAACTAATATGTTGAAATATACGGTATAATCTACAAAATAACTGAAATCAAAAAAAGTTTTCTAACACCATGATGACCAATTTAATTGATTTGGCCCTCTACTGAGGTCAACGGAACTGCAGCCATCTCACCCCGGAATGCAGTTGCTTAATGCTGCGCATTTATACACGAATGGGGAAATCTTAACAATCCAAATCATACAGTGTACAAGCCAATACCTTTCTATACCACACAGCACAGTTTACTCTTGGCTACCTCTCACATAAGTCTCACATACATAGCCAGGATTCAAGATGTTGCATACGATTTTTGCGCAGGTACAGTAGGTTCTGCCGATGTGCCATGTGAACTACATGTAGAAGTTTTCTGTAACAATTTGAATGGAATTTCCATTGTTGTAACACCACCAATCATACATTCTGATACACCTTTGGTTAATGTGAAAGTGGTTTAAAGTAATGAACAATTTCACACTTTATAATTTTGACTGGTAAATACATGTAGTGACGCTATCAAAGTTAGATGTCTGCTTTATTTTCTGAAGGCACTTTGTGTTTTTGCGTTTGATTTGAAATTATTTAACTATTGCCAGAAAATAACGATCAAAACATGATCAGGCCACAGCAATTTGATTTGTTGGTTCTCGGATTTTTGTCAGAAAAAATGTAAGAATTAGGAGAGTAGAAACAGAAAGATACTCCTTGGCTTGGGATCGAACCCACGCCAAACCTGGGCACCAGTTGACACCCATACGCTCTAGCCATTCGGCTAAAGGGTCTAGACCCATCAGACTGATCGATCAGTTGGTAGGGCCCTACATGTATATAAACCCCCCTCTGTAACACTACTGCCCCTTTTCTTGTCAAGATTCGTCCTCGAATCTTCCAAGTTCGACATCCCTGGAGCGGCACTCAGGCAGCACTCCCAGGGCCTGTTTGGGAACCAATGTGAGAATTAGGAAAGTACAAACAGAAAGACACTCCTGCCCCCGGGCCGGGGATCAAACCCACGCCGAACCCATGCACGTCCACACACTGACGCTTTAACCATTTGGCTAAAAGGTCAGACAGATCAAATTAAATTGGTGTGGCCTCAAGAAAATTAAAAAATAATCAAATTCAATTTGAGTTTTCAATATTTTCTGAGGAAATTTCTCATTCAGCATTTTATATTTGGCATATTGTGTAGTACAATGTTGTTGAGTAATACATTGTTGTAATCCTAACAATAGTTGTAGTTTGAAAATAGGTTACATATTGTTGTACTTTTCTAGTCATGTCAAGCTGATCTTGTGAAAGACAACGGACACAAATATTTCCTGTCGGTGCTTGCTGACCCCTACATGCCCGTAAGTAGTTTCTCACAACTTTATATTTTGTACAATAATTCTTAGGAATTGCCTAAAAGTCATGCCTAAAAGCTTAATATTCTTCAAAATATAGAATACAACACGGTGTATTCTGTCATGTGTCAGCCTGATCTGTGGGAGGGCTGGGACTGAGGTGATGCAGAATGTTTAGTGTTATGTTTTTTATTTTTCTCCTCCTCCTCCTTCTTCTGCCATTTTTTAAAAGGATTCAACAAATAACATAAAGGTAATTTGGCATGAAGGTAGATCTAGAGTGGGCAAATACAAACTTTGGATACAGGCTTTTAAAATTGTTTTATTGTTTTTTTGGGGGGCCATTTTCTGACAAAATCTGTGCACTTGGGGTCCTGGAGATCTAACATTACATGTACATCCAAAGCATCTGAAATTTCGTATGGGTATCCTTTACAATCAGTCATTTATATCTACCAACAACATGTCATTATAATTTTTGGCATACTCTCCCTGTATAATTTGGGACTCTTTGACTGTTTTTAGGTCACAATTTAACAGCAGTGAACCTTAATCTGACACTTTTACGCACACGCACGATTGAATGATAAATTCACAACCGGTCATTCGGTATATTTTCAAATTAATGTATCAAGACCGGACACCCCCCTGTGCGAAAGGTCATGCAAGTGGACGAGACTTGTAATACTTTAAACACACCAAAGGTCAACGGTCGCGACCATTTTCAGGGACAAAGGGGTGTTCGCGGGCCACCAAAAGTCTTAATTCTCACGCCCGAAAACACAAATACAACAAAAAGCAAAAGAAGGTCCATCATCTACAGCCCAATAGCAAAACATATACCGAGTCCCAAAACAATCCGTCCACCACAACGCAAGAAACAGCTGCGAACACCTGGTGCTGTGAAGTCGGTTGAGAATAAACCATTTGATTGATTGATTGATTGATTGAACATGAAAACCTCAAACCATTCTAATACCCTTCCGCGGAAGGATATCTCCTCCCCCGGAGGTAATGAGGACGTGTCCAAAGATGACACCGGCTGGCAAAAGTTAGTTTTAAAGACAGTAGTGTTCTTTTTTTTCATTTTAATTCCTACTGTACAGGTAATGTGTTAGCGTGAAAGTTTGTATCTGTGTTGGTACAAATCATTATGAAATAAAGACTAAGCTTTAACTTCCAACACTTACATGTAGATACAGAATTAGGCTTACCCCAAATTTTCGGTTGACTCCATCAACCTTGTTCACGGAATGGACCCGTCTACTCTTGGAACGTGACATCAGAGACACGTGACCGTAGTAGCGGGTCATACGTGCCAGATAACTTGTGTCAAGTAATGTGTTTATAAGCGTATAATTCGAGACTCAGAATGTGTTCTGTAAATGATGTCGCTTGTAATGCAAAAAAAGAGTGTCCCTTGTAATCAGCCTCATTCTTTTTTTTACAGGCAGAGCACAGAACAATGGCTGGGTTTGTCCTTGCGGTTATTGTGAATGACTACACCAATGGACAGGTACATGTACAAAACTTCCTTGAAGCAAAACAACCAGAAGCGCAAATCATCTCATGCATGTTTGATTCCCACACGTATTGCAGCATTAGTCCATCCTATCCAATTTTTAGATATATGCATGCATGAGGTATATTTCGCACCCCCTGGTGTTTTGCTTTAAGTTGCAATAATCATCTTTTCTTCCATTTTAATTTTGTCCAGGAACTATGTTTTTGCTTCAACCTTGTATGGAACACGTCAGCAGAACATACATGTACTGCGCCTGTTGGAAACCTGGATTTTTCAGTTTTCGTTGGATGTTTGGTCAGTTCTGCTTCAGAATTTTGCCTGGTGCAAACAATGTATTTTTCAACACAACATACTGTATTCACTTGACTTCCAAATGTCACAAGTATGAAATTCCTGTCATTTACCAGTATGGAATTAAAAAATGTTCTCATTGATAATGCAAAGTGGGTTGCAATTTACATTAATACAATGTATCTGCCAATGTTCCTCTTCCTTTTAATTACACTTATATGTATGTCACAAGTTTGGATTGTCCTATAATCAAGTAATTCTATAAATGCTGCATTCCATGAATCGCATTTATAGAATTTCTTCATCAATTATGTAACTTAGATCCTATCTACATTTGTACACACCAAAAGTTACAACAATCCATCAACCGGTTCTTGAGTTATCCTACTTCAAACTTGGTATTGACCTGAAATATGGGATCAAAGTACACCAATTCTTAGAAACACAGCTGTAGCTGTTCACTTTTTTCCGAAACTGCTTGTAGCCACAGTACATAAATTATTAATAAATGGGCTACCACATGAATGTTAGTTTGTCTGCCCAAAACTTTGTAAACTAGAGATACGATGCCCATTTTTGTCTTCGTCAAGAAGACTGTGTATTAAATCGTTTTGTGGCCTGGTGTGGATTCACATGTAAGTCAACGTCATAAGTTGATTATTTGTCGGTACATTAACAAATTTTTGGTGTGTGGGTAGCTGTTGTTTAAATATACAGTTAAGAAATAGACCACCTGGCTTTTCCCAATGTATTTGTAGCTGGCTTTTTGTGCATTTGTTGATTTTAGATAATAGTACTTTGCAATCTAAGTCAAAAATCTGTGTGAAGCGGTTATAGACACAAATTTGAAGGTCAAAACTTTACTTGAGAAAACGCTGTCGGTTTTTAATGGTATTCAGTGTTTGGGTAATGACATGAATGATGGAGGTCGAGTTTGATAATAGGCCTTCTAGCAGCTTTTTTTTAGGTATTGCATGGTAATGTTAAAAGTTGATGTAAAATTTTCCACAAGTATCAGGTGAATGATTTTTTAATAGTGGATAGCTACAATGTATTAGGGATGGGAGCAAATGGTGTGATTTTTGGGACTCCTAGTAGCTTGTTTGGAACTGTAACGGACATAAGTTGAACTGGAATGGCCACCAGAAATAGAAGGCAGGGGCAAGGCATAGAGCGTGCACATTGCAAAAGTAAAGCAAATGCTGAATTCATGTACGTTCATGCGTACAAAAAACATCATCATTTTTTTAGGCAGACTCAGAGATAAAAAACAAAATTCTGTGCTGATTATCCTTAGTACTGCGACCAACGAGTATTCTCGCGTTTTTATGTGTTTTCTGTGTGCTGAAGCCAACTGTACTGAACCCGGAAGTACGTTCCCCCCCAAAGTAACTCCAAAGATACATCGTCGGTATACAGAGTATTTCTGCACATGGCGAATGACTGGCCCCTCCCCATGTCGCTTGGGGTGCTGCACTGAGGAGAACCATGTTGATTGTAACAATATGATTGTCTCTCAAACTTAAAAATTGCAAGTTGCGCTGTAAAAATCAGATCAGACTATGGCTCAAAGACAAAAATCTCATAGTATGTGGCATCAGTAATGTATTAGAACCGAGGTATGCTGAGCCTTGTTCACTTACTTCCAAATAACCCAAGTATGACATTTCTTCAATTTACCTCCAAATGCCATATAGGGTCGAAGCCATTTCAACTTATCGTGATCACAATCTGACAAATGGCATACACACATACCAATCACACAAACACCTACAAAAAATAACTCTTTTGCTAAGCATAACAACTTTGACGTTTATACCAAGTAACACTTAAAAAAACTGTGCCTGATGAAGGCACATGTTTCACGGACTCTAGTTAGGTCTGTTTTTGCATATGTTTTAATGGAGCACCCTTTCTGTGGTGTCTCCCCCCACACTCAGCCACAAAAACATAATCTTCTTGGCAAAGGTAATTATTATAGATGTTATGTCATCTTTAAATACATGCTGGATACTACCTTAAAACAGACGTTCTACCAAAGTGCTAAATGTATGCAGTGCTATGTACAAATAGGACTAACAGATTTTATGTGGGCACAGTACATGTACTTCTACTGATGTGCTCCTGTTTAGAGTAGTAGAACATAGACATGGTGTCATCACAGTCTGCCTGATGTTTCATTACATTAACACATGACATGACATGTATTTGTTACATGTACCAATGAATCCTTGGTCAGCATCCAGGATCATAGTTTTTTGTCTATAACAGATAGAGAAATGGTCACCGAATCCATTGACATGTGTACAGTCTTGGACATACACATGCAGACACATGTACATTTTTCATTTTGTACAATGTACATGTACTACACAATGTATACCATTGATACTGGGTCGTTCCAAAAAGACACAAATAATGCTCTTTTTTCTTTTTATGTTCACAGAATGCGAGACAGTGGCTATCCCATGTTCTTTTATTGAATGGAGGCACATTTGATCACTTTTGTACAAAAGAAACTTTACTACAGTAACTGTTGTCTTATTTTATCTATTATGTAGAAGATGAAAAACAGTATGATGCATTTACTATATGCATTTCTGTCAAACATTGTTACAAAATGTACCTTGTAGCATATGAAATGTTTTCTGTTTGAATATATGTAAACTATACGTCAAGTGATGAAGAAGGGACAGAAGAAAATAGTTTATTTTTCTTGTCATAACTGTTTATTAATAAGTTTTTTTTGTCAATAGGAAGCTTGTCTGCAAGGTAACCTCATTGCCATCTGCCTGGAGCAGCTGAATGATGCTCACCATCTCCTTCGCCAGTGGCTGGCCATTTGTTTGGGTCGAATCTGGACTAATTTTGATGCTGCGCGATGGTGTGGAGTTCGGGACAGTGCACATGAAAAACTCTACATCCTATTGAATGATCCTGTACCAGAGGTCAGTGTACCTGAATTGATCACAAGCAAGGCTTATATTCTTTGAAATAATTTTTTCTGCATACCTGCACCACTAGAGTGTATACATGTACCTTTGAAGTGGAGAACTCGAAGGAGCCTGACTGTAAGTACAATGTAGTTTACATGTCATTACATCCTGATACAATTCCTGACAGACCTCAGTATAGGTAAATGTTCACATGGCATTAAATAGACAAAGAGACCAATATTTTGTCCCTGTTCGTGGGTATTTCTGAATATAATGACCAATAAATGATATTGTCTTCAATAAATCTGACAAATATAGGTAGCATTACATTTTATTACACATAATGGCAGATAATGGCTTAATGATGGCCCGTTGCAAACTGGCCATTGCAGTTTAGGTGCAGGAAGACATATTGTACATGTAGGACAGGTTCATGCAGTTTTATACCCGCATTAACCTGCATGATGGGACTTGACCAGTACCAGTAACCTTTTATTTCTTGTTCACATTACAGGTATGAAGTAACTGTTAATGTTTAGGGACTGTACGATATTTACCGGGGGGGAGGGCCGGTCGTCCGGGGGTAGCGTAAAAAAATTTTCCTAGGCCCTCCCCCCAGGTCAAAAAATTTTTTCCTAGGCCCTCCCCCCGGCTCAAAAATTTTTTCCTAGGCCCTCCCCCCGGCGTGAATCATAGAGAGTGAAATTTCGTATGGGGAGGACTACATTTTGATTGAAAATTTTCCCCGCATGAAGCGCCGAAGGCGCGAGCGATCGCGCCGCAGGCGCCACTAGAGCCCGAGTAGGCCCGACTTTTGGGCGGGGGGGGGGGCATGTCCCCCCACACACACACAGACGTGTGTATAATGTCCTTGGTCAGTGTAATCGAAATAAATCTAGCCTACCTTTCGTCCACGAACTTCTTCCGCGTCAATTTTATTACAAACAGGGAAACAATATTGCCAAGTTACGTGTTGTTTTCAATTAACTTTTGAGGGACATAGATATAAATGTTAAAATAGTCCTTGGTTTGAAAAAATACCAAATTAATCCGTCGACATCCGACATCCACGCCGAGAAGTTTGAGCGAATTGCGAGGCGGGACCAGCGGGTCACCTTTGCCGACGCACGCACATCACTGGGAAGGGTGCGTTGAACGGCGGAAATTAATTTTCAAAATCTTCCGACAAGCCTTCCCTACATTTTTGATCGGTATCGTTTCCATAGCCGCGATTGATACGACTTTAATCCATGTAATTTGGCTGTGTAGTCCAGTTTCGCCGATTCTGGCGAAAATGCAAGATTTTGAAGAGGACTGTGGGAGATTTGGGCGAATACATTATAATAATAGGGATGGATATTATTGGAACGTAAAATTCTGCCGATTTCAATGACCGGCAAATCGCTACAAAATGTATGGGACAGACGTTAATCATGTTTTGAAAGTGTATAAAAACGTTGTAGAGTTAAAGGGATCTTTGAAAAAATTTTACCTAGGCCCTCCCCCAAATTAAAATATTTTTTCCTAGGCCCTCCCCCCGGCTCAAAATTTTTTTCCTAGGCCCTCCCCCCTCAGACGACCGGCCCTCCCCCCCCGGTAAATATCGTACAGTCCCTTAGTCTTTTAAAGTATAAATATACATGTAAACATGTATGGTGAAAAAAAAACATCTGTAACCATGTGCAGGAGTACCGGTAGTAATTCAAAGCATCTAATCATCATCATCATCCTCATCACTGCTGAAACCAATGGAGGGGGGGGGCTCGTCACTGAATGCCATCCAGTAAATTTCTAGCAGAGACCGATTTATGAATAATTGATCAAGTCCCACGGACCCGGTTCTTTTACTTGTAGAGTAGCCAATTACCACTGATCCGGTGGCACAAGATGTGCGAAAACACGTACTTCACAACCATTGTTCGTCGATATAAAGCGCTTATACATTACAAAGAGATTTTTCGTAGGACTGCCATTTCTTTAGTTTGCAGCTTGTGTATTGAGAACGGGTATCTTCATGATTCTGCTGGCTGTTTGTAGAAGAACGGCAGAATAAAACAGTTTTCAATACCATCATGACTTAGCAGGTAACACGCAATGAAGCCCACTTTTTACGCAGATTGTAGCACTGCGTAATGTTACACAAACTAACAATAGATGTTTTAAGGAATTCACAGAAATGACAATGATAGATAATGTAACGCATAAACATTATACAGCACAGAATGAAGTGTAACAGTAGTGTAGTCATGTTTGGCAGGGTATGGCAAGTTATAGTAGGCACATGTATCGCTTCAATCTTTAACGGGTAAGTTGACAGCAACAAGCAAGATGCATAGGTTCTATTACTTATGTAGCTCAATACTTGCGTCCAGATTTGGGACGAACACATGTTACTTTTTCGCCGCAGTTTTGCATGTAGTGTTTGCTTCAGCAGCCTTTCAGCTGATGCAAACAAACACACAGTAGTTTGAGGTTCCACAGTTCTTACAACGTTAGCGCTTGAAGTTGCTGTGGTGTTCTCCAAGTTTGTTGGTCTGGTGATGTTGTCTTTGTTGGCTTGTTGTCTGTCATTTTCTCTCCATTTGTATGTTTGGCGGCCCGTCTTCGATGGGTTGGTTTGGCTTCACAAATCTCGGCTTCGCTAGGATCTGTTCCTTCCCGTAGCAGTCGCTCCATTAGCGCTAGTGCAGCCCCATTTGAATGTGTAAAACTTCATGTCTACCCTCCCATTTCGATTCGTTCATCAAAGTAGATTTTACTAAGATATGATTTTACAAACTAATTGTGAAAGTACTAGTACTTAGTACTGAAGTAAACAAGAATTGAAG
>NW_017803846.1:72289-72385 GCF_001625305.1 Branchiostoma belcheri | reverse complement strand
TCATTTTCTCTCCATTTGTATGTTTGGCGGCCCGTCTTCGATGGGTTGGGTTTGCTTCACAAATCTCGGCTTCGCTAGGATCTGTTCCTTCCCGTA
>NW_017803846.1:62200-72163 GCF_001625305.1 Branchiostoma belcheri | reverse complement strand
TTTAGACAAAAAATTTGTTGCGTGACAGTATGCAAATCTTGCATCACAGGTCCGCTGTACGCATCTCTGATTGGTTGTTGTGGCAGTAACAGAATGTAACGCACGTGTAAAAAAGCTTTTCTTTGTTTGGATATAAGCGCTAAAACGCTATTTTCCACAGCTACACATTGATACTCTAGTGAAGAAATGCATAATCAAAAGAATCACTGAGGAAAATATATACATATTCTATAAGCAAATTTATGGCAAAGGGAAATGCAAGGCCATGCATGTGTACTTTACAAAAACCCCCCCTCCTCTCCCAGTCTTATACATTGACGGCCATGCACTTCAAGAAGTCTCTGTAGCCAAGCTGTTAGGGGTCATGGTGCAATCTGACCTCAAATGGAACACGCATGTAAACCACATCACCAGTCAAAGCAGCAGACGTCTCTTCCTCCTACGACACCTGAAAAGGTTCAGACTACCAGTGTCTGACCTGGTGACTGTGTACGTAAGCTACGTACGTCCCCTGTGTGAATACGCATGCCCTGTCTGGGGCCCCGGACTGACTTCCACACAGACAACCCAGATAGAGAACATTCAGCACCGGGCATGTCGTATCATACTTGGCAAAGACTACTCCCGGTACCCGGATGCATGCAGTCTCCTAGGTCTACCTTCACTTCAGCAAAGACGTCAACACCTGATCCTGAAGTTCGGACGCGGTCTGATGGAGTCCCCGACATTCAGACAGTGGCTGCCTCCTACTCGAGGAGAGACCAGCGGTAGAGACACTAGATCTAGCTACAAACTGAACACGGTCACTGCCAGAACTGAGAGATTTAAAAACAGTGCAATACCACATATCGTGCGACTACTGAATGGAGACTGAGATTACCATTTTAGTGTCCAAAGACTTTTAATGCAACCTGTACCTGTGTGCAAACCTGACATTTTAAATGAATTATGTTTTAAGTTAAACGTATTTTATATTAATAATAATGACGAATAATGATTTTAATGTAACTTTTTATTAATCAACCAATGATAAATATGTAATTGTCAGAGCAATTCAGGTCCCAATTACACGGGACCTGCCATTCTGTACAAATGAATATGTGACAAATAAACCATTAATATATGGCGTCTTCGGCGAGATTTTGGCATTACATTATCCTGGAAGTATGCCAAAGTCGCCTTTGGTTCACGCTAGCATTTCTACCCAGAAAACAAAGCAAAAACTCATGACAGACTTCTACATAAACAAGGTGTTTGTCCAAAACCGCGCCTCAGGTAGCGCACAGTTCTGGACACACGATAGCCTTGTCCCAAACTGTGCCTGGGCATGGTCTGGGACACTCGGTGCGTGTCCCAAATCACGCCTGGGGACTGAGCACAGTTCGGGACACGCGATGGCCTTGTCCCAAACCGTGCCTGGTACTGCCAATCACTATGATTGACAGCACTTCCGGGCACGGTTCTGCACAGTCAGGCTGTGTCCCGTTCTATGCCCGCCCAGGCACGGTTTGGGACAGGCACAGTTTGGGACACAACAGTCCCCCATCTGAATCAAAGCAGAGATAGGTGGGAGAAGATCGTTAAATTTCTAACACAAAAGGTCCACTGCAGCGTCATAGGGACCCCCCACGAGGCCCGTTTTCGAACTTGAGCTTGGCCTCTACAATGGTAAGCTTGCCTACCAAAAATCATGAACATCTAATTTAAACATACTCAAGTTATTTTGCTAACAAGCCACAAACACAAAAAGTCCACTGCAGTGGTGTACGGACCCCCCACAAAGCCCAAACTTGCACTTGACTTCGGCCTCAACAACAGTAATCTGCCTGCCCAAAATCATGGACGTTGAATCATGCCTTTAAGAGTACACAATACGGCGGGACAATTCCATATATTAGTCTTTCTGACGAAGACAATAACTCCTGCAAAAGAGAACCAAGTGACATTTTCTAGATACCAGCAATTATATTTTTCATCAAAACATTTGTAGATATGTCCGATGTGTCCGCATTTCAGCCGGTCATACATGCACTCGCAAAGATTTTTATCGGGTGGTACGTGGTTGACATGGCCAGTGCTATCGCGATTCGGGCGCCCTAAAATCAGCACCACAGACAATCCAGTTGAGGCCATCCATCACATGATAGTAAATGACAGATGTGACACTGTCCAACCTGTAACAGGTTCATTTGCCTGAATTGTGGCTCAGTTCACAATGTTTTGTTGGACATATTGGAGATGAGAAAGCAGTCTGTAAGGTGGGTGCCTAGAACGTTGTCTGAACATCAGAAGCTAAACAGGCTGGACATTTCAAGGAACGAATTTAGTCCATCAAGGCAATTTACTCAAACGATTTGTAACCCAAGATGAGACATGGGTTCACCACTTTCACCCCAAATCATAACACCAGAGCAAATAATTGATGAAGAACGGTTCCCAGCATCCCAAGCGAGTTTCACCCATTGACAAGGCTTTGGCCTCTGTTTTCTGGGACAGTGAGGGGGTAATCATTATTGACTACCTGCAAAAGGGTCAGACCATCAATGGGGTGTACTGTGCACCAGAATTGTGACAGTTGAGGGCAACAATCACAGAGAAAAGGGTGATTGTTGCCCTCAACTGTCACAATTCTGGTGCACAGTACACCCCATTGATGGTCTGACCCTTTTGCAGGTAGTCAATAATGATTACCCCCTCACTGTCCCAGAAAACAGAGGCCAAAGCCTTGTCAATGGGTGAAACTCGCTTGGGATGCTGGGAACCGTTCTTTTGTCAAAGCTCTGAGTTGACGTGCTAACAATGCACCTGTCCACACAGCACAGGGGTCAGTGGCAGCAGCGAACAAATGTGGCTTTGAAGTCTTACCCCACCCTTCCAATTCACCTGACCTAGCACAGTCGGACTTCTACCTGTTTCCTAAACTGAAGTTCCACTTAGTACATATAATACATGGTCAACGTTTTGATGGTGATGATGGCGTCATTGATGTGCATGGTTTAGGCATTTTTAAGGGCTTCAGACGTAATATTCTTCCACAAGGGAAAGGAAAGCTGGAACATCACTAGAGTAAGTGCATTGAAGTTAGAGGGGACTATGTTAAAAAACAGTGTAAGAAAAATTTTTCTGCCATCATGTTTTTTGGGAGGGGCCGAGAACTTTTGGATCAACCCTCGTATTATCTTTGATATCAGTACTATAACTTGAATAATTTTGATACTCAACATACGTAACATTACATTTGTTAAGAATAAAGTTGATTTGGAGTGATTTGTGGATCACGTGTGTTGTTTATTTTCGCTTGAACTCGAGGTCCATCGTGAATGCATGTGGGGAGGGGGGTACACTTACGCAAACATATCTGCGGGAAAATAGATTTGTGGTACAAAGCTCCCTGCGAATTCCGCAAATCTAAATATACCGCGGAAATTTGTAGACTGACAGTATTTCACAAGAATTATCGTAAAGTGGAACTCGTTGCAACCAAACACAGTTGGGGCATCATCACTAGAAGGCTTTAAGCAACTCAATGTACAAAGCATTGAGTGTAACAAGTTTTTCAGTATGATATAGCTAGCTGCTAAATTAGGTACTTGCAGTTCTTGGCAAAGCCAAGAAAAGTTGATAGTTAACGTGCAGTCAAAACACTAAGGGTAAATGTTGAAGATCTAGTAAATGTTTTCCTACTTTAGGTGAGAGCTGCAGCTGTCTATGCTCTTGGTTGCTTCATTGGGAACTGTTCAGAGAGAACTGACCATGCCAACACCATTGACCAAGGAGTGGGGATGAAGCTCACTGAACTAGCTCAGGATGGAGCTGTCATTGTTAGAAAGGTATGCTCACCATTTCTTGTCCATTGTCTGATTACCTTTGACAAGAAAGTTATGTTTTTAAAGCTATTTGTTTGTCTTTCTGTCTGCCTATGAACAGCTTAACTGCAGAAATTGTTGGTAGATCGTATTGATATTTGGCATGTGAGTACATGTTAGGTGTTGGCAAAATAAAAAAATTGATATGATAGGTTATGGACTTCTAGCACACTCCAGAACTTCCAGTTTGGAACTCTAGTGTTTTGACCTGCTTTGGTCATGATATTTGGATGGCAGATGTAGGACACGTAGCTCTTGACCAAAGTGCAACTTTGGTCAAGAGAGTTGGGCCTCTTAGGAGCTTTTTGGAAGCCATATGATGTCAATAATACAGCAGTTCCCAACGATAGTCAATCTGATAGGTTCAAGGAACAAAGAGATTTAGACCAAACCTACACTCTTCTGACGTTAGGGAACATTGCATCTTGCCAATCATTCCGAGATTGGCAAGTTCCGAGATCTCATACCTCCATGCAATATGGGCTTCACATGTAAATGTAAATTTCTTCTTTAATTGAATTATGCAAATGACTTCTACATTAACATAATATATGCACCGTGATGTTAACTTTTGATTAACTTACACATCTCCCAAGTATGAAATCCCCATCATTTACCACTAAGGCATAATTTTCAGATTAATTATGCAAATTAGGTCCATATTTGCATAATTGATATCTGGTGATATTCCACCTGCCATAGATTATAAACATTACATGTATCAAAGTCCCATGATGCAAAACACTGGAATTACAGAATTTCCTAATTAATTATGCAAATGAAGTCATAATATGCATAATTTGCATCCAATAAATAAATGTAGATCTTTGTCTAAGCTACCCACATACCAAAAATCATACAAATATATTGTTCCTTTGTGAATTTATCTGCTCTGAAAGGTTTCGCCAGTAACCCCCCCCCCCTGCAGTTCCAGAACAAGCTGCTAGGGGGACCAAACCCATATCACTTATTACTGGCAGGAAAAGCTATCCACCACTCAAAAATCAAGACCATAGCATGTCCAGGACAAAACACACACGTGCGCACACATACACACACCTTACATACATTGTACTACACACCAAAAAATGTTTTTCAAATGCTTACATTCCTTCCCATACATGTGTACATCTACCAACAGGAGCTGGTGGTTGCTCTTCATCAGTTGGTGTTGCAGTTTGAGAGCAACTTTGCATCCATCGCATTGCACTTCATCGAAGAGGAGAGACAGAGAGAGCAGAGCCAGGCGGTGCTGGGAGCAGCTGTAACACCGGGTGGGTGGACTGTGGTAGTTGGTGGATCTCCTAGCTCATCAGTGACTTCAGGTACTTCATGTAAAATGGAGTAAAGTCACATAATTCTTTACTTTAGCATAATTCTGCTCAAAGAGTTAAGTTTAGAGGTTATTGCAAGGAAGGCTTCCTCCACATACAATCATTTTGCTCCAAAAAGTTTGGGGACTT
The DNA here is from genome assembly GCF_001625305.1 of Branchiostoma belcheri. Classification (NCBI taxonomy): domain Eukaryota; kingdom Metazoa; phylum Chordata; class Leptocardii; order Amphioxiformes; family Branchiostomatidae; genus Branchiostoma; species Branchiostoma belcheri. The sequence continues at coordinate 66,834 of NW_017803846.1, read as the reverse complement.
ACATGTAACTGTTTTCTGACTGTCATTTCTTATCAATTATTCCTTGCATTTCAATTGTGCTGAGTGTATCATATATATCATCAATAAGCTTGTTTATCTCCCTTTATGAGAAGAATGTACTTCTTATGCCTACTTCTTGGCTTTGTCAGGTTGACAAAGACTGTTCTCTCCATATTTTTTACTTCATCTTGTTCATTAAGATCGTGCATTTGTGAGGGCTGACTGTATGAGTGGGGTGCAAAAAAAGTGCTGAGATTTCTCTATTCTGCCAAGCTTGGTATGTAAGTCCCGTAACCGTGAATGGTCGTACATTGTAATGGCATCATGACAGCCAGCAGCATGTCTAGACTTGTCATGATGTTTCTATAGGCTTATAATCTACCAGTCAGTAAAATGAATGACATATTAATGACACTTAGTGTTTTGAGTATCAACATCTGTTACAGCATATCAGTATACATGTAGCAGATAATAGAAGCACCTCTTAAACATTACACTAATTTACAGTGAGAAATTTCACTTCTCTGCAATGTTTGGACAGTGTATCTGGATAAGATGTGGATATAGAATGAACTTCAAGGTTGAATGAAGTTGTGTCATGAACCCTGTCATGATTTCGTTCTCAATTACATGTCACAAGTGTTTCATAGTCCTATTATCGAACAAAGCAGATTTATAGAATTTCCTCATTAATTATGCAAATTAGCTCCTAATATCTGATTATTCAAGCATCACTTCAGCTACCTACATACCAAAAATCATGACAATCCGTCAACCGGTTCTTGAGTTATCATCCTTCGAAAATTTTTCAACAAATGCTCAAGGGGGCCCAAACTCGTGTCACTTCTTCCCTAGCCCAAGAGCTATCGGTCATTTAAAATTCGTGACCCTAGCATGTCCAGATCGCGAGATATCAAAACTGGAAGTTCTGCTGCAGTACCAACAAAAGCCGCCAGAGGGCCCAAAATCTAATCATTTCTAGGTCTCATCAAGACCTACCCACCTACCAAGTTTCAAGACAATGCATAGTAAGCTTCTTGAGTTATGCTGTTCACAGACAGACGGACAAACAGGCAGACAAACAGACAGACGGACAAACACTACTGAAAACATAACCTTCTTGGCGAAGGTAATAACAAAGAGAGTAGTACATGTATGATCATAACAAACAAGGATATGCAGTACATGTAGTTGGTAATTGTGGAATATGGAAATTAGGTTGAGAAAACCACAAAACGTGTCAAGAAAATTATTCAGGAATTTGAATTTGAACAAGATGAGGTGAAGTCTATCAATATCAAAGATACGTTGTATTCAAAATCCAGTGCTTTGTAAATGGGAGAAGGACATTTTGGAAGAAGGACGTTTCAGGACATTTTTTGTACATGTACGGTGGATGTTTTGGCCACATGCCGGGGACCTTTCGGCCTCATTATTTATTGACAATACTTAATTTTCACATTTTCAAAGTTGTGTGTGTGTGTGCGCGCGTGCGTTTGTGTGTGTGTGTACATGTGGAAAAAATGTCTCATTCAGAATCATTTTTTGTAATTAGTCACACAAACTTTATTTGATCTGGCCCTACCCCACGTGACCCAGTCTCACGTGACAGCCTTTTCGGTTTTAGTTTGGCTCCCACAGCCACGTTTTTGGTTGCTCTGCAAAATTCAGCGTTTTTGTCTTCATGGAGCAGTATAGGGACTCTAAGAAGTCGCGTGGGCGATGTTCAGTGTGCAGACGACCTGTCAAGGGACACATCGGTCCGTGTGGACCCGGGAATTGTTTCCTTGAGCAGGCGGAAGGATCGACGTCGTCGGACGAGGAGTTCTATTCACACATGAAGAATGGCCCCCACATGCAGAAGTCTCTCCACAAGTTACGTCAGAAAAGCAAGGTGGCAGACTTCGTGAGAGAAGGTTGGTCTGAAAGCACTTCTGAGGACTCGGAGGCAACGCAGATTCAGCATTCTCAGTCACTGCCGCTCGGTAACCCTCCAGCCGCCAACACAGCCAACAGCACAGCCGCCAGAGGAGGGGTGCGCGCCAAGAGTGAACCACCCCGGCGTGCTTCGCCACAACGTTCAACCAAGACAGGAGAGCCGTCCCGTTCCCGCCAGCGTGACGTTCGTGATCTGCGGGCTGACAAGGAGTTGGTGCGGGAGGTGGATAAGATGCTGGAGGGAATGCTGGTTTCTCTGCCCAGAGTTTCGAGAAAGACTGCGTCTCAAGACAAGCGTGATCCCTCCTCGGGTTCAGAAGGCAGCATCCACAGGAGATCGGATTACACGCATAGCCATGGCCAGCGCCGCCATAGAGAGCACAGGGAGCAGTCTGACAGAAAGTCGCGCAGCAGTACCAGGAACCCGAGAAAGACGGCGAGGGAGTTAGTTGACTCCGACACAAGCCCGCTGTCACGTCCGTCAAAGTCGCGCCACAGTGCGAGGAAACCGAGGAAGAAGATGGCTTATAAACACACATCGAGGGATTTAGTCAACACTAGTCATTTCCTTTTTGTGATACGTTTCATACTCACAAAAAAAACATTTTCTTCCACAAGAATATTAATGGAATAAAACTATAATGCAAGGTTGCCAGTTTACAGACCTAAAGGAAGGTCTATAAAACCATTTTGCTTGGCGAGCACATATTTTTAGATAGCAGCACTTTCGATGAAGATCTCGTTCGATGAAGGGCAAGGGTTTCCACAATCTCCCCATGCTTTCAGCACATATATAGTCACATACTACCAGTAAACAACTGCTGTACATTTCTACAAAGAACACTAAACCCATGCACTCCCCATCAAAAATGAGAATAACCACGGCCTACATTGTATAGTCACCCCCCAATACCTTACATAGAAACATCAAGCAGTGTTCTTAACACTTGAGTCTCTCGTGTTTGTAATTCTGGGGGTATTAATGAGGTTGCACTAGGCTTTCTCCCCCAACACCCCGTATTGAAAAGGAAAATAGTCATATAAGTACATGATGAATAAAGGATGGATACAAACAACATGGGCACTAGTAACTATACTGTAGAACACACACTAAAGTTACTAATAGATATATTTCTGTCTTTGTGACGTTCACTTTGTCTTCTGGACTCTTCCTGTGTAATGCCTTTATCTTACTACAAATGATTAATACAGTTGAAGTTAATTTTGCATGGACTAGCAATCACAATAATCAGTCTATTGCATGGCTTACTGCAGCAGTCTCATCCAGCACCCCGCAGCTGATGTCTCCCCGCAGCAGACTCTGGCTACAGACTAGTTATAGTGACAGCATGTCAGGAAGTTACCCTAGCAGTGGTAAGACGTCCCAAAGTTTGTGTTTCTGTCATGATTGCTTTCAGTTGCTACTTACAATATACAATTGTAGTAGTTCTCAGGGACAAGTTTGGGGTTAGTTCTAAATGAAAACTAATACGTCTGAACTGAAGTGCTAAGAAATGTAGGGAAAAATTCACTAAAAATTCATTAAAAGTTTGGTTTTTTAAAACACCCTTACAAGATATTTCCCATGGCTTGAGAAAAAGCATTCAAGCCATACCCATTTCATTTACTTGGTTCTCGGATTTGCCTACTTCTTATTTTTTCCGATTTGCCAAAAAAAAAATTTACAGACTCTGCCTCAACTCTAAAATGCTCATGTTTTGGCCAGAACAGTTGAACAAAGTCCCCCTTCTCTTCAGGGTTGTTACAGTTTTCCCATCCATAAAATCAGTCTGCTTTAGTGTAGGAGACTGTGGATTTAGTGGCATAACTCTTCAAGGCATAGATTGATGTTCAGGCAGGTTACCGTTGGGGAGACCAATGTCAAGTGCAAAAATGGGCTTCATGGGGGGTCCCTACGTCACTGCAGTGGACCTTTTTTGTTTCTTGCTTGTTAGCAGGATAACTCAAGTATATTTAAATGGATGTTCATGATTTATATTGTAACATCTACTGGTTCTTAAGCTATCTATCCTATTTTGAATATAGCGTCCTTGCAGTTCCAGAGCAAGCCGCTAGGGGGACCAAACTTATTCTTCCCCAGAACAAGAACTACCTATCATCCAAATTTCATGACCCAAGCCAGAAGGTCAGCTGCAGTACCATAAGAAGCCACTAGGCAGTCCAAAATCTAATCATTTTGAGGTTTCAGCAAGAAGTACCCACCTACCAAATATCAAGTTAATCCATCAAAGCCTTCTCAAGTTATCATGTTTACAGACACACACACACGAACGCCACTGAAAACATAACCTTCTTGGCAAAGGTAACAAGAGTTCCGAGATCTCATACCTCCATGAAATATGGGCTTGATATGTAAATGTGAATTTCTTCTTTAATTACGCAAATGACCTCTGCATTAACATAATATATGCATCGTGATGTTAACTTTTGATTAACTTAAAGATGTCCCAAGTATGACATTCCCATCATTCACCATTGAAAAATCATAGATTTTTTGCATTAATTATGCAAATTAGGTGATCATTTGCATAATTAGTATCTGTTGGTGTTCCATCTGCCATAGGTTACATGCATTACATGGTATGAAAAGTTCTATAATGTAAAACACTGTAATTATAGAATTTCCTCATTAATCATGCAAATAAAGTCCTCATTTGCATAATTTGCAGTTAATT
>NW_017803846.1:60527-62180 GCF_001625305.1 Branchiostoma belcheri | reverse complement strand
GCTATGGTCTTGAATTTTTGGTGACAGATAGCTTTTCCTGTCAGGAATAAGTGGTGTGGGTTTGGTCCCCCTAGCAGCTTGTTCAGGAACTGCAGGGAACTTTCGGGCGAAATCTTTGAAAGCCAATAAGTCCAGATAGGAACAGCGTATTTTCATCATTTTTGGTGTGTAGGTATCTGACAGAGAGATGTACATAATTAACTGCAAATTATGCAAATGAGGACTTTATTTGCATAATTAATGAGGAAATTCTATAATTACAGTGTTTTACATTATAGAACCTTCATACATGTAATGTATGTAATCTATGGCAGATGAAACATCAACAGATACTAATTATGCAAATGATGACCTAATTTGCATAATTAATGCAAAAAATCTATGATTTCTCAATGGTGAATGATGGGAATGTCATACTTGGGACATCTTTAAGTTAATCAAAAGTTAACATCACGACGCATATATTATGTTAATGCAGAGGTCATTTGCGTAATTAAACAAGAAATTTACATTTACATATCAAGCTCATATTTCATGGAGGTATGAGATCTCGGAACTCTTGTTGTACGTTTTAATGGGAGGCCACGTAGCTACATTTTTCTAAAAACGTAGGGTGACCGCGGCCGAGGTAGTACGTCACTCGCACGGTTGCGCAAGGTGTAAGTACGTGGTTTGCACGCCACGCCTGGCCGTGAGCGGTTGCGTGCATCGTTCGTTGCGCAAGTGGTAAGTGAGTTGTACGTGCTTACAACGTACGATCTCTGTAGGATTGCTACGTCACCGTGTGCAGGCCGTATGTAGGTCAACGACCATATGGCCAGTGATCAGGCTGGGACAGCTGTTTTCACCATAAACAGCTGGGCTGGTGGCATGTATTACTATTAAAGATGTATCCCAGCTTTGATAGGGAAATTGGTTTTGAGATTGAACCAGTTTCTCTTGAATCATGAGCTAATATTACGCAAACAAAGACATCTGACGAAGACATAGGACCTCCGAACTCTGGTTTACTGATATTTCATCAGCCAGCATTAATGTCGTATCGTTTGCGACTTGTGTTATCTTTATTTTCTCAGTACCCTCTTGCTACCCTATGTTGCACTTCAATACCACGTAGCCAGAATTTCTGTCAGCAGTATGAAAATCAAGCATGACAAGGGGCACCCCTGTCTTATTCCTCTTTTCAAAGAAAAGGGTTCAGAAGTCCAACCATTATTCAAAATGCTGCTATGTGTGTCATTGTAAAGAATATGTATCCATTAAGTGAATTTGGACCCAAATTAATTCATAATTAATTAATAAAAGCATTTTGTACCTATATATAAGTCCCTATTTATTGTATCATATGCCTTTTCGAAATCAAGGAATAACAGTAAGCAAACAAAGCAAACGAAAATGCCAGTGCAAGTACGTCATTTATCTATCTTATGTTTTCACATTATATACGCTGTACGCTGTTTGATTCTGATGTACTAGTTCTGCGATAACTCTCTCTACCCTGTTAGCCAGGGTTACGCAGTTATCTTGTAGTCACAGTCAAGCAAAGAGATTGGTCTCCAGTTCCTTAACAAATGAAATTATTTCTTTTTATGTAACAGTTTTATCAGTGCATTTCCTTGTGAATATAATAGAGCTTTGTTTTCAGAGCTTTCC
>NW_017803846.1:46344-60507 GCF_001625305.1 Branchiostoma belcheri | reverse complement strand
CAATACCTCCATTTTTCATGGAAGGTAAAAACAACTATTTTAAAATATTACACATATACTACAATGTTAGAAGAGCACAATTCAACAAAAATGGATTGCTTTCAAGATACATCTATATTTGTCGCCTTGCCTTGCCTTGAAAAGACAAGAGTTCCGAGATCTCATACCTCCATGAAATATGGGCTTGATATGTAAATGTGAATTTCTTCTTTAATTACGCAAATGACCTCTGCATTAACATAATATATGCATCGTGATGTTAACTTTTGATTAACTTAAAGATGTCCCAAGTATGACATTCCCATCATTCACCATTGAGAAATCATAGATTTTTTGCATTAATTATGCAAATTAGGTGATCATTTGCATAATTAGTATCTGTTGATGTTCCATCTGCCATAGGTTACATGCATTACATGTATGAAAGTTCTATAATGTAAAACACTGTAATTATAGAATTTCCTCATTAATCATGCAAATAAAGTCCTCATTTGCATAATTTGCAGTTAATTATGTACATCTCTCTGTCAGATACCTACACACCAAAAATGATGAAAATACGCTGTTCCTATCTGGACTTATTGGCTTTCAAAGATTTCGCCCGAAAGTCCCCTGCAGTTTCTGAACAAGCTGCTAGGGGGACCAAACCCACACCACTTATTCCTGACAGGAAAAGCTATCTGTCACCAAAAATTCAAGACCATAGCATGTTCAGGACCAAAGATACAAAAACCGGAAGTTCTGCTGCAGTACCAAGGTCATCCACAAGGAGGCCCATATTTGACCTTGACCTTTGTCTTCCTAAGACTTATCAGCATACCAAATATCATCACAATCCATAAAGGCATTATGAAGTTATGCTGACTACAAAGTTGCGGAAACACACACAGACACACAGACACACACACAGACACACACACAGACACACACACAGACGCCGCCAAAAACAATACCTCCATTTTTCATGGAGGTAAAAATGATGTAAGAAATATGTAACAGCCATCGAGGACCCCTTTAATAGGGATTAACCCAATTCTTCAGAATTCTGGAACAGCAGCCAGAATTCTGCAGAATTTAATTCTGTGTTGAATTCTGCAGAGTTGGATTAATCCCCAAGGGGTCCTAAGTACTTATCTCTTACATTATTTTTAGGTATAGTTTACAATATCAGCCCATCTAGATATAAGGTTGCTGGGATATGGAAATAGTCTGGAATTCTGGAATTAAACTGGAAGCTGTTCCAATTACATTCACCTCCACCTCACCCAACCAATCAACCACATATAGAAAAATGCCCTTCCCTAGACTTACTTTTATTGTAAGGCCACACCAATTTGATTTGCTGGTTCTCTGATTTTTTTCAGAAAATATAAAGTGACAGGTCGAAATAAAAATTAAAACACAGTCAGGCATTCTATGATAGGACTCACAGGAGCCTTGAAATCTACATACCAGCTGGTTTGTAATTCAACCTAGAGGTCGGAGATCACATGCCTTCGTCGGAGGGACAATGTTTTAGATAAAGGAACATGTGTATTCTTTACTTTTCTTGAATATTTAGTTTAGAGTACAAAAGAATCTTTGTACACCTTTTTTTTAATTCTACGGAACACTTCGCCACAGATTTACAAACGCTCCGTCACCCGTGTTATTCGAGTTTGGACTGTTACTGGGGAAAAAAACTGTTATAACAAATTCTGTTTACTGTATTATGATCAAAGTGTCACAACAGTGTCGCAAAATGTAATAAGAAGATGTGATGAAAGAATCAGAACAGGACAACTACTGCTGTTTAGAAGAGATTTATTGCTGTTTTTATGACAAATAAAAGACTTATTTGTTGTTACAATATGTTACAATATAAATCATGAACATCCATTTAAATATACTTGAGTTATCCTGCTAACAAGCAAGAAACAAAAAAGGTCCACTGCAGTGACGTAGGGACCCCCCATGAAGCCCATTTTTGCACTTGACATTGGTCTCCCCAACGGTAACCTGCCTGAACATCAATCTATGCCTTGAAGAGTTATGCCACTAAATCCACAGTCTCCTACACTAAAGCAGACTGATTTTATGGATGGGAAAACTGTAACAACCCTGAAGAGAAGGGACTTTGTTCAACTGTTCTGGCCAAAACATGAGCATTTTAGAGTTGAGGCAGAGTCTGAAATTTTTTTTTTTTTGGCAAATCGGAAAAAATAAGAAGCAGGCAAATCCGAGAACCAAATAAATGAAATTGGTGTGGCTTGAATGCTTTTTCTCAAGCCATGGGAAATATCTTGTAAGGGTGTTTTAAAAAACCAAACTTTTAATGAATTTTTTAGTGAATTTTTCCCTTACATTTCTTAGCACTTCAGTTCCTACACCTGTCCATCATCTGGCACAAAGGTAGCACTAGTTTGTGATACAATCATAGACAAAAATTAATGTTCTGTCGGGACATTTGAACAGGGGAAATATAAAGCTGGAAATCTGATAATCTAATATATAGTATTACAATATGTACTTGCCCTAAGATGGGGAACCAGATGTCAAAATGTATTGTACATGTAGTTTTTGTTGAAGCCATCTTCATGTATGAACGTTTCTGTCCATTATTATGAAACTCACAGATACTATTTTGAAAGTAATACATGTATATGCTACAAATAGTTTTCTTTTATTTCATTGCGATTTGTTGTTGAAGGGTTTATGATATATAACTTGAGCAATATGATATTTTTCTATGACTGCAGATGCAGAACATAGTGGATGATGATGATGATATTTTTATCCTGTGCATTCACTTTTATATTTTTTATAGACATGCCAACCCAGGGCTGTACTTGTAATAAATGTATTAGTCAATGTCAAAAGTGGAATAATCTTATAGTGGAGAGTGATTTAATTGATTGTATATTATTAGTACCCTTGCACTATATCTTTTCTCCAGTATTTTTCTGAAACTGCCCATACAAAACATTGTTCTATTCTGTAAAATTGTGTTAACGTTAACGTGATGAAGTTTGTTTGTTTGTTTGTTTGCGCCTTTATTTATTGATGAAAATACACAATTCGGCCAACAGGCCGCTTTTCATTGTGGTCATCATGCAGGGTGTTTTTTTAAGGCATGTCTGTTATGTAATATGATCCAAGAAGAGGTTATAAAGAATCAAGATCAACATGCTCATTGTAGAACAATAAATGACATTTAGTGGTTGGTGCATTGGTCAGCTTTTGCTCGTTTTGCATATATTTGCCCAAACTCTTCTGTCAATTATGTTTTATCTATCTTTACATGAGCATATGCCTTCCTGTACAATTTGTGTGTTCAGATAATATATCAGATTATTTTACTACAGGATTGCAACCTATGAGCTCCCCAAGTCGATCCAACAGTAGTGCCAGCCTTAGCAGCATGGGCAGTCTGGAAGGTCTGGAGAAGAGCCCTGCAGTTGTTGACAAGCTGGACAGGTCCATGAAAAGGGTCTCCTCCAGCAGCAGTGTGTCCTCCCTTGGATTTGCATATAATAATGTGTATGCCACAGTATGGAGGACTCTGGTCCAAATTGTACAGGAGCCACACTCAGAAGTGTCGGAGGCAGCTCATGTCGTGGTTAATGCAATCAACTTAAAGGTTAGTCAGATAGCTGCAGAATGTGCTGAATCAATGTACTGTATTGAATATTCTCTTTCTTTGACAGTGTACTATTTTACAGTAAGCTTATTGCCTTTGTCCAGAAGGTTATGTTCACCATACATGTATATGGGGGTTTCAATTTTTAACAGTTATAACTCTGTGTGTGGTTCATGTATCTTCATCAATGTAGGTTGGGATTTGTTTGAGACAACAAAGGTCGAGGTCAATTATGGGCAATATAGTGGCTTTGTACGGTGCTGTAGCCGTGTATATTCACATGGGTGTGATATCTCCATTAAAGATTGGTTTGTATATTCACATGATATCTCCATTAAAGATTGGTTTGTATATTCACATGGGTGTGATATCTCCATTAAAGACTGGTTTGAGCATGGGTGTGATATCTCCATTAAAGATTGGTTTGAGCTAAACGGTGCACACCCCAGTTCTTCCGCGACAGGGGTCCGCGATAGTCCGTTGTAAAAAAGTGACGAAAGGGTTTTGAGGGTCCAAGTTTGAGGTGACATTTCTTATAAACTGCCACGAAGTATCATTAAACATCAACATGGCTGAAGAGTGTAAGAAATGGTGATTTTGGGGTGAAAATTTCTTTTGGCTCCGAACCTTACTTCCGGATATCCTTGCGCGCCAAGTGTAATCCGCCCGTTTGACCTAGTTTTCGCTCTGTGGCTTCGTAGGGGTGGATTTGCAACCCCTCGCGCCGTGGACTGTTTAGAAAATTACAGTACTAGAATTTTCTTTATAATTTACTCGGGTATAGTCAAGGCTTGGGTCTTTCTGCCAGCATCAGTCATTTCTGCCGGAAAATTTTTTTTTTAGGATTATCCTACGCGAAAATTCGCAATTTTGGGCATTAATTTTGGAGTGAAAATAATGTTTTTTCCGTTGATTTTACCAAACTTAAAAAGGTTGAAGAAACCAAACTCATCTTGTCTTGTAGCTGAAGAGATATCCTTTCGTCCCATATGCAGTTATTCTCCTTCCAAATTATTCCACGCCAGAGACAGTCGCTAGATTTGAGGGTGTGCAGCTTCGAATAGAGGCCCCAAATAAACTGGGATGTGCCCCCTAAAACATACAGGCATACAGGAATACATCTAAATTGTATAGCACATGGCAGATTACTGTACAACTATAGAAAAACACAACTAATGACGAAGGTATAAGATTTTTGACCTCTACTTTCATTTCCATCCCAACTTACTAATGCATAGAGGACCTACATACATGTATAGAGGACCTACATACATGTAGGTCCTCTATCTTTGAGGTTGAGACTTGAGCAGCATGTGACTGTACCACAGGTCTTTCACAATTGAAACATTCATGTACATGAACATGTAGGCAGTGACATCATCCCAACTTGCTAGTTTGTACATTACGATTTGTTAACATCTACCAGGTACATAATGTTATGTGCATAAGATAATTCTGCACTTATCTTTCCACAGGCCACCATGAACACCCAACCTAAGTTCATGAGAGACAATAGACTGACTCATTCAGCACCATCCAGCCCAACGAACAGCCTAGCCAGACTGCCAACTGATAAGGTGGACAGGGACAGGTGAGGCACAACCTGACAGTCATATACATTTGTAGTTCCAGAACAAGCTGCTAGGGGTCCAAGCTAATGCCACTTTTTCCCTAGCCCAAGAACTACATGTATATATACCACCCAAAATTCGTGACCCTTCCTTGTAGCATGACTAGATGATGAGATATTAAAACTGGAAGTTCTGCTGCAGTGCCTAGGAAAGCTGCCAGGTGGCCCAAAATCTAGGTCTCATTTCTAGGTCTCATGAAGACCTGCCCACCTACCAAGTTTTATTACAATGATCCATCTAAAGCTTCTTTGTGCTAAACCACATACACACACACACACACACAGCCACACAGCCACGCACAAACAAACGCTACTGAAAAAATAACCTTCTTGGCAAAGAACCTTTTTGGTAATTATATTCAGTTGTTCATATTCTCTACCCATAATGATGCCTGTAAGTGTTCATCATAACACTCGTTCTCATTCAAATGTACAAAATTCTGTAGCCACTCTTTACGACTAGGTATGACCAAATCACGGACATCATCGTTGCTTTCTGCACTTCTCCGCTACACTTACTATGTTTCAGGAAAAATGTACCACAAAACTAGGTTTGATTGATGACTTGAGAGAAATTATGGTCGCCTGTCGGATTTCTCCCCCTAAAAAGCGGCTGTCGCCTGAGAAGAAATAGAAACTTTAAAAAGCAACCTAAAACGTAGCAATTCGATTACGGTTGTAGTTTTCTGCTTGGTGAAGTCGGATGGCCAGGCCCTCTGACTGATCAAGTCAGATCGCTCCTCTCACTATTCCTGTACGTCGTGCGAGGTGTTTCATACCTGTCGCCAAGTTCTGTAACATCCGCTCAAGTAAGACGGTCGTGCAATTTAGATAGAGTCACATATAAGACAAGAAATTGCCATTTTGATGACTTTTAGCAAGTTTTCTGGGTTTCTAAGAGAAGAAGAAAAGAATGTGTGCTGTCATTTGTAGCCACCTTCACAGAACAAATTGTTTTACAGTAATGAATGTAACATCCGTTACTGTTGTTTTTATTTCCAATTTTAGTTTCTTCACCTGGTATATAAAAAGTTACCCAGTTTTTAAATGTCCTTACTTATGCCCCCTTGCTCACAAAGGATGAAGATAAAAATTGCAGATATTCTTGGAGAAATAAACAAAAACGTCCGTTTTGTAACATCCGTTACCGGTAACGGAAGTTACACCTGTAGCGCAAAAAATGCATTGAATCCATGACAAACTCTACAAATACCCTTTAAACTATCCCATAATTCATCGTGCTACCCCATTGGTGTCTACATGTATGTATTGACCAAGAAAGCTATGTTCCTTCAGACCTATTTTTTGGGGCCGGGTGATGAGAAAAAAATGTTTTGTTTTGTGTTCTTTGATATCCTATTAACAATTGGCCTTCTTGGCATCCTCATTTATACCAAAAATATAGACATTAAAAAATTGGCGCAATCTAATTATATTTTCAATTAGCAATGTGATCTAATTATTTGTTCAATAAAGATAAACATAGAAGTGGGGAAAATCAAATCACACAGAATGAAGCTGGTTGTAGCTCCCTACATTAGACATCATGATCTTATAGCATCCAAGCTGGAGGTCGAGCAAAGTAAAGTAAGTAAGTTTTCAATAATTGACTTATCGGTGTGCTTAATATCTTTTATAGTTTTTGTCAAAAATGTTTATTTGTTTATTAAAAATTTCCACCAGATACATGGAAGCTAGGGGAGGGAGAACAGGTGAAGCACCTTTTCCAGCTCCCTCCCCAAATTACATCAATAAAGAAAACATTCATTAATTTGAAAAACTAGAAAGGCTGACATTTGCCATTCGCTAGCTGTACAACAGATGGTAACGGGGGGTGCCCTAATTCCGACCCATCCCTAATACCGAACTAGTTTGAAAAATCCTTGTTGCGGCGTTATGCATGGGAGCACGTACCTAAAAATTACCACAAGGATGGACAATGTTTTTGTGTTGATATCGGTAATCTCACAAAGTTTGTTTTAGTTTGTACACTCCGGCAACAGACGAGTAAAAAATCTGTGTGAATTCGACGCTTGTTCGGGGGTTGATGAGCGTGTCAAAAATGCAGGTTTTGCTTTTCAAACAGCCATTTTGGAGCAAGTCACGTAATTGTAAAAAGAGGACTTGTTTGGGACAGAAAAACAGTTGTAGATTGTTTTAGTCATAATTTGTTTATTATAATTTCTAAACTCTCTTCTCAGATCGACCTGTGTTAGACACTAGGTCGGAATTAGGGCACCCCTGTTGCGATAGAACGTTCCACCGGCAAAATGACAAAAAAACTGCCGTGCGTTTCACGAACCATTATGCTTGGGTGCAAGGCGCTACACTCAAGTGAAATACACAGCTGTGCAGCTTTAATCGTTGTGATCTTTATCTGTCAATATTATATCTCATGTTGCGCGGGGTTCTGGTCAGATAAACTATTACCAAAGGTATATGCGTTTGCATGGAACATAGGTCGGAATTAGGGCACCCCCCGTTAAGGTTCGAGATTTAGATTTTGCACAAACAAAGGACCAGAAATGCTTTGGAACTTTATGAAGGGAAGATGCTAAACTGTCCAAATAGCTGGCATACTTGAGAGACAGATCATTTTTTAGTTTATTACGGAGCGTTCAATATTTTGACCAGTATGATGGAGAGCCAGTCCTTTTAGCCTTGCGCCATGCAGTCTGCTTGCGATTCTGGATGTCACAAACCTTCAAGTTGCTGTCTATCTGGATCGCAGTCTGACTGGATCGCAGAAGACAAGGATCCCCATGCAGAGTCAGTGTCATGACACTGGTTCACACCCTCAGTTAGGTGACTGTTGGCCAGATAAGCACCAAGACCCTCCCAGTTGGCGCGTCAGTAGTTGTACACCTTGCGCAAAAGACCGTTTTTAGAATGCAGTTTGCATTGAATCCCAAATTCCAAGATCGTATGGTCCGTGTCAAATTCAGCTGGAAGGTCCTTGATGTCTGTCATCCTTTCGGGGAGACTAAATCCAAAATGTTATTGCTGGAGTTTGAATTAAGTGGTTGTGTTGTGCTGAAGAAGGAAATGATCCCTTGCCATTTTCCACAATGGTGCAGCTGGTCCAGTCGACCCGACGGAGATTAAAGTCACCCAGTAGACATCACATCCGGTACTCACCAGTGTACATTCTCTAAGACTTAAGCCTAGTTAACAGTGAATGAAGACAAATCCCTGGAAGCAGGTCTATAGCAGAGCAAGTGCGGGAATAGCTACGTAGCTTGCCCAAGCCGGGAGGCTGGATTTTACAGACGAGAATTTCATTTTGACTTGACGTGTTGAAGCATTGCATAATCCAAAGTTCCCGGATGTATCAATTGTGGTTCACCATGGGGGAAAATAATATAGATATCACTTAACGAACATGCATCACGCAAGTCGCACAAGCCAAATTCTGTAAAAAGTCGGCTAGTTATGTATTCATTGAATCATAATCTATTGGAAAATAGTACTCCCTTCTGGACTTTAGTACTCCATTGAGTTGGTGGCAAATCCTATTCAGGTGTAGAGTTGGTAGATTGAAGCAGGCTACTTGTATTCTATGACGTTTCAACTGCCTTTCCTGTGACTTGGGCAGCAACACAGAGTCTCCAGATGGTGCCCAGCTGCAGCTTCCCCACGAGATCGCTAGACCTATGGCCATCAGACCGGGTGAACAGCCCCCGCCTTCTCGCCCACCCAACCCTGCTCCTATTGGTTCAGCAATTCCACATTCAAGCAACTTCCAGAGTAAAAGAAGGCTGTTTGACAAGGGACCAAATTCGGTAAGGAATTTGTATGAATTGTTCCTATTTTATTGCTGGTAATATGTAGCCTGGGTGCCATCCAAATTTGTAACGGCTCCCCGTAGCCTGGGTGCCATCCGAATTTGTAACGGCTCCCCCGATTTTTTCGGGGGAGCCGTTACAAATTCGGATGGCACCCAGGCTAGGTAATATGCACACATGATTTGCATCTGTTATCGTGTGCGCTTGTACAGGGTGTAAAACTGGGAAGAATGTTCTAGAGTTGCCTACACCAAATGACTGAGTCACAACTTCTATAAGAAGATTTGAACACCTTTGATGAATGGCAAAGAAAATGGCTACATTTTTTTATTTTTATTTTTTTAATATTCCGAAACATGCAATCACAAGACGTGATGACGGCACACTCAAGTTTTTTCAACTTATATTAATGCCGCCACCAACACAGGGACAGAACAATACTCATTTACACCTGAGCGAAGTGAGGAAAGTCGTGTAAAGTGCCTTTCCCAAGGGCACAAGATCGGTGGCATGTCAGGACTCGAACCCGGGGCCTCTGGTTCCGAGTCGAGAACGCTGCCGCTGCGCCACACGACCCCACGTCTACATTTTGCACATGAAACAAACAAACAAACTCCAGATGTAACTATCTACCTATTTGTGGTCTTTTGCAACAATAACAAAAACCCATACATACATGTACATGTACATGTATGTTTCAACTTAACAATATTTAACTTAACTTAACTTAACGATCTGTTGGCTTTATAGAACAGAAAGTAGTCACAGAAAGTAATAGCAGTTGGTGCACAAGTCATTGGGATGATAACTTTTAAGTTAACTTTTAAGCATTAAAGTGCTGAATGTGAAACAAGGACATTATTTGCATAATCAATGAGGAATTTTTTCAGACATACGATGATGATGATGATGTGCCCTCTCCTCCAACTGCATTGATCACAACAGAATTCTGTGAATGGAGCAGTCGATATTTTGCACAGTCAGTAATGAAGGTGGGTGTTCAATATTTATTGGCACATATTAGGCCACACCAAGTAAATTTTATGGATGACGTCCACGCGCGCATTGATTTTGGCCTGTTCCTTGAAAAAAAAACAAGAAATTCCGCTTCCTGTAACTATGACCAAAGAGTCACGACAGTGCCGCAAATCGTCAGATTGACGTGAAACCCGTAACGGGACACAGGACAGGATGACAACTGCTGTTCCACCTGATTTATTGCTGTTTTGATGATGAATAAAAGACTTCTTGCTTGTTACACTGTGTCACCTCATTCAATATGTGTCCTAACATTTGTCATCTCTTAGTATATTTCTAATCTAGGCATCTTGTTTTTTAGGGCCCTTCTTGTTTTTTTTTCGCCCTCTCGCATTAGATTTAGGGTCTCCAAAGGACGTCATCCATAAAATTTACTTGGTGTGGCCTTAAGCAGTATCACAGGTTACATTTACCTAAACCATCGTAAATTTCACCATGAATCATGGTCGTAGGCCGCATTGTTGTGTTGCATCAGGCATGTCGCGCAGATGTGGTGTGAGATCTCCAAACTGTTCGTCCTTGTGTACCAGTTCAGACACTGGGTGTTAGATTGAAAGAGTTTGCAATACTTCAGTGTTTGTTGAAGCTGTGAGGAGGACTTGGCACTGCGCTTCGGTGCTGTGTTGCATAACAGGTAGGGTTGCACATGGAGCTTAAACATATGCTCCTGGTGTTCCCTGTAGTCTGGTTCACCCTAATCAAATTGCCCACACTCTACCGCTCGCATAACCTCGCCATGGTAATCTCTGATGTTCTCCCACGGGTATCTGAGTTTGTACTCAGAGCACTGTTGTACAGTACCAGTTTTAGCCGTTCTCACAACTCGTCGGCTTTCAACAGGTCGGAATTGAACAATCTCATGTAGCCAGCCATGAATTGGTCATAACTAAGCTTCTCATAGGTTAACTTGTCAGACTCGTCTGAGAAGGCAGGCAACACTTCCTGCGGCCAAAGTACATGTAGATGTCGTATTACTCTAGACGAAGTACGGGGCGGGCAGAAATATCCAGATGTGATCTTCTTACCTCTCGGGTTGGTGTTGGCGTCAGCGGCACCGGTCTGTAAAGGTAGGTTGAAGTTGCCTAGTATACGATTTATCTCTCCATCAGCAGATCATCGATAGTGGTGGTAGTAGTAACGTTAGTAGTAGTGTGTGGGGGGGACCCCAGAAAGTGCGAAATGGAACGAAATGGAACGAAATGAAACGAAATGGAACGAAATGGAACGAAATGGAACGAAATGAAACGAAATGGAACGAAATGAAACGAAATATGTATGTAGGAAAGCCGTTAAGCCGTTCGCATGTTGGAACGTTCCATTAGTGTCCGCTCGACGTCCAAACGGCAACGTTAAGATTGATGGTATTCTTAGAACCGTAACGTTATAAGATCGATCGGGGCACGTTAAGAATAAAGTGACCACAACGTTATATTATTATTATATTATATACTCAGTTCCCGCCAGGCATGCGTCCTTGCGTCTTTTGGACGCACTGTTTTAGGAAAAGACGCAGCTGAGTGCGTACAAAAAATTCAAAGGGTTAAATGATGTGTACTTCGATTCATCCCCGCCCCAGTAATCCAGGTCCAGCGAGGAGCTCAGTACACGTCATGGGGAGGGGCGCGGCACGCCTCAAATCCATTTTCACACCCATGAAATTAGCGGGCCATTGTGCGACCCTCACAGGCACGCGTACGGGCGGAGTCCAAGTTACAGCCCAACTATATACGTGTTGTATTTGTAGGGGGAAACTTTTCATGTTCGGCTCGTTTTCGCGGCAGGCCGTAGCCATTTCACAAGACGTCACCGCCGCAGCCAAAGTTAAGGCAAGTGCAGCGAAACACACAGCTTTGGAGAGTGTTGGCGATCAAGAAAGCAACGGTCAAGAAAGATTTGTGAAAAAACACAACATTACAAGATTGATTTAATCGGTAAGGGGGGCATTTAAATGTTGAGGGACTGCGTAGTTTTGTTGTTCTTTACGAAATAAAGACTCCGAACAGTTTGTCTGCCCGATTGACCGCCCATCGGAGAGCAACGATTATCGAGGTGGAGAAGTGAGCCTGTGCTGCTAAATTCAAAATTTGAGGCCAACCAAAACAACAACGAAGGGCTACTGGGACTATTCTGATCGGGAAAGAGCGATATGGTTTTAAAAAGAGTATTCGTAAACTACTGTTTATGTCACAAAATCAAAGGAATAAAAACTTCCCAGCATGGAAAGCTTCTCGTCGCTGGGACGGTTCCCACTTGTTGCCAAGACGACGGCACGTCCTGATCAGACAGAGCGGCGTCACGCCCTCAACAGCACAGGCATGGGCCCCGCCCACCGGGGGGGCGGCAAAAGATTTCAAAGCCCCAATCATTGTATCAAACCGTGCTGTGTTTCACTTCGTACCGCTGGCTGGTACAGTCCCGCTACAAAAATAATTTTCCTGCAGCATTTATTATGATTTAAAGAGATTTTTGATATGAAATGGAAAGATTTCTGTCAACTGAACCTTTGTAACGGCATGGATATAATCTTTGTTAAAGATTTCTGTGTTAACTAGAGCCGAAAGTGCATTACTGCACAACTGCCATGTTATATTCATGTTACGTTACGACGATCAAGAACGTTCACGGCTTTCAGACCATTTTTTTATATTACCAACCCTCTTACAATTGTGTTAATACTTACGGGGGTATGTATTTTCGGCCGGGGTTCCACTGAGATCGGCGGCTGGCTGGTGAACCATCCCGTCGGCATGACCGAGCACCGGGCGTCTTTGTGCTCGGGACGTGAGTGACCTACATTTTCTTACTGTGCGTCTCTTCTTTTACTGCGACGTCGTGTCAATATCGACGATAAACAGAAGAAATACGTCCATTTATCTAAGCTCAACTTTATTTCCACGCATCAACATTATTATCCAACATCATGACAACATGTTATGGACGAATCGATGTCGTTCCAAGCTCTCCTTGCCGGTATTCGCTATATTCGTCGGTCGTCCTCGGATTTGTCGGGGAAACCTCCGAGTACGCAACCAGACTTTGACAACGGCCTGAGACACTTTTGGGATTTTGACAAGTTTAAAAAGTTCCCCGATCGATCTTATAACGTTGGCGATCTTATAAACACACACGCATTTAATTTTTAGTACGATCTACTTTAGAGTACCCACGCGGAAGAATACCGGAATGAGACATTAATAACCATTGGTTATTAAGATTGTGTCTTAAATGAAAGAATAAACATCCCCTAACAATCTCTTAAAAAGATTTTGTCTCACGTCACTCCGTTACCAAGCAACGGGTCAATGAAGTTGCGTCAAAATTTTGGTATGAGCAGCGCCACCTGGCAGTTTGGAGAAAAAGTACAACATATATCTTTAATTACCCTTATGACGTGTCGGAAACAGTAATTAGTGTTTTTTTTCGTACCGTTGGGTAGATTAATGTGTTCTGTATGAGATTGTTTACATGTAAACCTTGGTAGACAGCAAGAGATAGATCTGAACGATGCTGATCATTTCGTGTATGCTGGCAAATGAGGCATAGCATCAGTAGCGACATTCAGGTGCATGTCGCATCAGGACAAGCCCATAAAGGCAAAGACATCGACATGACACAAACAACAGTAAAGCCAAACATATAAACTTGCTAAAATTTGAACCCGAGGTAAGAAGAAATAAGCGACATGCTGCTGATAGTGCATCTAGCGCACTCTAAAAGTCAGCCTAGGCGGGAATGGGGAGTGGTTTATAGAGGTGACACAAGATTCTGGCTTACAAAAATGCGAGGCAGCTTCAGTCAAGAGTACCCTTTTCTACTAGTTGAGAAGAATGAAGGCAAAAGAGGCCAAATTGACCGTAAACTATCACTCAGAAAAGGAAGGGGAATTCCAGACAGCGTTCTTAGCACAGAGCAAAGCAGAAACTTTTCCAATGAAAGTTACAGTAATGCTTTGGCATAATATATCCATTCTCACCTAAGTAGAAATCCACGAAATCTTTTATGATTTTGCAGTCTGGAAGTCTGGGGGATACAAATTCACCTCAGCTGTAACGTGTCGGGTGTTTTTCCGTTAGTTGGGGGGGGGGGCAGGG
>NW_017803846.1:44769-46195 GCF_001625305.1 Branchiostoma belcheri | reverse complement strand
GTGACAAAGAAGTCAGATGCTACATTTTGTATGTACAGTATTCACAGGTTCCTTGCACTGGACTGAGGAAATTCCACGTCTACATCTTTTTCACAAGCACAATGAACAGTCTGTGGTTGCAACCTTTTACCATAGCGTGCATGTCAGGTGGGCAACAACAGCCACGTACGGATTGAACTCCCAACCTCTTATAACTTATTCCAGAGGCAGGGTTGCTAACCCAGGGGTGCCAGAGTATACAGTGCAATTTTACGGAATACAGTGCAATTTTACTAATAACGTTGAATCACGTGACTTGGACCCGGCTTTCCCTGCTTTTTCATTTTCAAGATGGCGGACGCCGCCGACTCACATATTTCTGTCTTTTTCGAGCGAATTCAAAATGATCCCTGTGTAGTAACATGCCCTGTGTGTAGTATGTAGTGATTTGACTAAAGGTCTATCTACGAGAACGGCCCAAATTCACTCGAAAAACACAGAAAGATGTGAGTACACTCCGTCAGCGGCGTCTCTGGAAAGCCGGTCCCAGGTTACGTCATAACAACGTCATTAGTAAAATTGCACTGTATTCCGTAAAATTGCACTGTAAGGCCACACCAATTTAATTTCTTGGTTAACGGATTTTTCTAGAAAATAATGGAGCGGGCAGGCGAAAAAAAAATAAAAAATAAAAACAAGGCCTAGGCATCCAAAATGGCCCAAAATGGTACGATAGGAGCCATTAAGTCAACACACCAGGCTGGTTCAAAATTTAAACAATGAATTTTGAACTTTTAATGGTAGCACTGCATTGAAAGATGGAATGACTGTAACAAGTAATAAGAAAAGGACTGTTTTCAACTGTTCAGGGCAAAATATGAGCATTTTGCAGTTGATTCTGAATTTTTATTTTTATTTGCAAATCAGAAAAAAATGAAGAGGCGAATCCGTTAACCAAGAAATTAAATTGGTGTGGCCTTACACGATTTCCATAAAATTTGCAAGCTTTCGCTTGTCAGTCCTTGCTTCATAGACGTCTTTCGCAACACTGGTAGTCAGGGAAATATCTTTAGTGTATGTATCATTGACTATGTCAGCTTTTCAAAACGTTATTTGACTGTAAATCTTTGTAAAACGGAGTAAGATGAAAGGACGGTGTGCATCAACCCCCGCAGAAATGGCCTCGTCCGTTGCCATGGCAACGGGCGTGGTTACGCAATGCAACGTTCGCTGAAAAATCGGACATTAAATCCTGGGCAAACATTGTTCAAAAATTGGGACCTTAGCACTAATCGTTGATTTTTGGTGAATATTTTTCATTTCTATTAAGGTCTCATTCGTGAGTTTTTGTTAACTATAGCCGCCTATGGCAAAATACGTAACTTTACATAGGCCAAAACCCAATAATTTGAATGACAGCCATCTAGTCTATCCAATCAATTTTGAG
>NW_017803846.1:42493-44408 GCF_001625305.1 Branchiostoma belcheri | reverse complement strand
CTAGTATGAATTTGTGTGATTTTTTCTAGATATGCCGATATTTATTCTGGATAGTTGACGATGTTTATGTTCCATTTTCCAAACTTTCGTAACTGGCAAAGTAGCGATTTTTCCGGCAAAGTGGACTATTTGTGGCCATATTCTACAAGCTGTGTGCCTCTCTGCTAGCAGAGGAGGTGTGTAGAAATTGATTTTGTGCTCGAAGGCCCAAATAGAAACAAGACATTCTTGTAGTAACCGGGACACCCTTGCTTGTTGTTATTCTACCACAAGGAAAATATTTGAAGTGACACATGCGCTCAATTCTTTGGTTGATTGTGGTTACCGGTAGGGTGCATGTTCCTCAAACAAGGATTCAAGCAAGGATTTGACCAAAGATATTTAACCTCCTGTTGTTTCAAGTATCGGGGTATAAAGATACTAGAAACAACAATTAAGTCTAGTTACTAGAAAATAGTTGCAGTGCCGTGCCGTCCGTCAAGTTTGTCGTCTTTGATACACGCTTCTTACCTCCCTGCATTCATCGAAGTAATCCTCAAATTTGATACAAACTTACCGTAGAATAAAAGTTGCTACACTTATAGTGCATGCCGTCTTGTCACTGACATTAATAACAATGGAAAACTCTGGTGTGCCGCTCTGGGGGCTACGCAAATCAGGGCAATTGACAAGTTCGTGCCAATTACAGTTTTGACACCCGCGGCCAACATCGGACAATAGGCAGAAAGTTTGAGCTCCCTCCTTTCCTTTTTTCAATTTTTTCAATTTCAATTTTATTAAGAATAGTCAACATAGCAGGGGTACATAGTACTCCTGAATTGTGTGGACTTTCAATATTATTAAGTGTAAAAAACGCACAAGACAATTACATACAGGAGTGGGACATGAAACAAAAGAACACTAAGTCTGCATTTCGCTATTGTACAGTCTGATTGTGCAATGGAGGAATGAGTTGTACAGTCTGTTTGTCCGTGCCTTGGGCACCGTGATTCCCCCAGAGTTCCTCAAACACCTCCCTGTGCTGTCCGACCTGGCTCCTGGTACCAAATCATGTAGTGGGTGGTCAGGGCTGAGCATACGCTTGAGCAGCTTGACAGCCGCAAGTTCACGTCTTTCGCGGAGTGTTGGGAGGTCGGGAACATTCCTCCTTCCACCCAGAGAGATGATCTTCAAGGCTCTCCTCTGCACTCTCTCGAGAGACAGTTCCTGTTTCTTACTACAGCCCACTAAGAGCACGTGGCCGTACTCCAGCACCGGCCTAACAAGGGCTGTGTACAACTGAATGAGGTCAGAGACACTCATTCCTTGTTTGGTGAGTAGTCTAAGGAAGTGTAGTCTCCGCGAGGCTTTCGTCACCATCGAGTTGACCTGCTCGTCAAAGGTGAGACCCTTATCTAAGATAAACCTAGACCTTTTGCTGAGTCAACGACTGGCACTGGTTCTCCCCCAAGGGTCAATGTAGGTGGCACGGGAACACTTCTGCAAAAGAGATCTGGAGCAGTTGGCTCTTCTTGCCATTCAAAGTCATCTTCTGTTCACAAGCCCAAGAGTCAAGGTTGGATGACTCCTCCTCAACTGACATATCGTCGTTCGCCTTCAGTGCCAAGATGGTTCTCGACAAAGTGATGTCATCCGCGTAGCCGACGTTCATAGTGTCTAGGTGGACTGTTCTACGGGAACTCATGAACAGCAAAAACAAGTACGGGGAGATAACTCCGCCTTGGGGTACACCGGATGTCAAAGTGAGCCAGGAGCTCGTTTCCCCAGAAGCCACTACTCTCTGCTGTCTGTCTGTCAAGTAGTTATGAATCCAAGCCACCATTCTGGAGCCGACCTGGAGGTCGATCACAGCCTGGAGGAGCAGAGCATGGTCCACGCGGTCGAACGCTTTTCTACCTCCACGATCGATGACATC
>NW_017803846.1:23473-42473 GCF_001625305.1 Branchiostoma belcheri | reverse complement strand
AAGTATATCTAATACAACTGGGATTTCTAAATCTCCAAATATCATATAGGTCAAATTTACCTTTCAATTGAGAAATGGAGTCATGGGCTTTGGGGTGATACGTTATGTTAGTTGAAAATCTGTCTAATTGTGGATCTTGTACAGTGTTAAAGTCACCGGTTATCACAAGGTTTTCATTGCAATCAGGGAAGTTATCTAATTCATCTGACAAAATAGAAAAAAATTCCGGACAATCATCATTAGGCGCATACAAGTTGACAATACAAAATCTATAATCATCAATACTTAAATCAACAATAATCCATCGACCATTACAATCGATTTTAGTTTGGTGTATACTAGGATTAATATTGTTTTTAAAAAGGATGGCTGTACCTCTTTGACTAGAAGTTCCATGAGAAAAGATAATGGAACCCCCCCACTCACTCTGCCAGCTATTCTCATCAAGCGAGGTAGAATGTGTTTCTTGTAAACAGATAATTTGATATGGTTTATCTCGAAGCCAAGTAAATACCCCCCTACGTTTAAGAGAATCTCTAAGCCCGTTACAATTATAACTGGAAATCTGAACTTCTACCTGGGTCATGGTGGGTTGGGAATGGCATGTGTTGAAGGGGAAACATCTGGGATTGGAGTGCACGGTGAAATCATATCTGTAACAAAATAGAACTGAACAAAGGTAAACCAAACTGAAATATATAAACAATATAACTGAAAGGCTAAAAGAATGATAATATCTGTGGCAAACAAAACTGAACAAAGGTTAACATAACTGAAATACAATAAAGCAGGATGGTTCCCAGAAACAAAACAAAAACATAAAGGCCGCGCCATTCATGTGGGGCATTGTGTGGCTCCTCTGAACTGTGTCATTCATTTACAGTATTCCGCCAGAAGGAAAATATAACAGAAACATAATATAACAAAATATCATAACAATAAAGCAAGCTTGAAGAACTTGTTGATCATTTCCCTTTTCAGCACAAGCAGCACAATAAATTATACAACAACCAAAATCAAATTATAAAGGTAAACAGAATACAAAATCATGTGCTGAAAGGGTTTTTCCTTAATCATAATTCAGGGGTGAAATCTGTTCAAACAAAAAGTAACAGAAACATAATAGGAATCAAAGTTCAAAATCATACCAAATGATAAACAGAGTGAAAAAATGAACTTCTCATCAATATATGCCTACCATTGTAGACATAATATAACAAAATATCATAATAGTAAAGCAAGCTTGAAGAACTTGTTGCTGATTTTCCTTTTCAGCACAAGCAGCACAATAAATTATACAACAACCAAATCAAATTATAAAGGTAACAGAATACAAAATCATGTGCTGAAAGGGCTTCCCCTTAATCATAATTCAGGGGTGACTACCTGTTCAAACAAAAAGTAACAGAAACATAATAGGAATCAAAATCATACCAAATGATAAACAGAATAGTGAAAAAATAAACTTCTCGTCAATATATGCCTACCATTGTAGAGTGGCAGTACCACCTTTATCTTAATTTAACAATAAATACAGAAAATATTTGTGTTTCAATCATTTAATATCCATCATATCAATCAAATATACATGCCACAATAATTCCTGAGCTGTAACATTACTTCCAGGGACAGTGCACATTTCAAAACCAACAAATTCTTAATCTGGGTAACAAAAATAACTGATCAAAAGTTCTTAATTTTGTCTCAGTTTCAAATTCTTATAACAATTCAGAGAGTTCAGTGAGCTTCTGTTCAAACCTGTTTGACTACCATTGAAGTCTTGGTAGTGTCAAATACAAGGTCCACTGCATCCACTTTCTTTCTAGTCTTGCCGTTTACCAGTAGAACCGCACAAGTGTCCTTGGGTGGAACCCAGATGGAGATCTTCTGGTCACTGCGGTTACCCTTGGCCCTGGATATCTCTGCATCGCGGTCAGGAACCAGTTTTCCCCGGGCCTCCTGAAGTGGTCTCGGGAGATGTTCGTGTACGACGACGCCGCTGTCCTTCTCTCTCCCCAGTTTCCTCCCAGCACGCAGGATCAGGTCTCGCTGTTGGAAGTTGACAAGTCGCGCCAACATGGGAGGGTTGGGTCGAGCCTGTGTTGGTCTGGCGAGTCGGTGTACAGCTAACAACGGTTTTCTTTCAGGAATCTTCGGTAAGTTCCGGCTGCATGACGTCATGACTCAAAACACTTGAAACAAAATGGCGGGAATGGAGCGCGGTCGGGATCGGGTGAACCGTGGAGGTAGAAGAAGTTTGCTGACCAGTTCCGCCAGGTGTTGTTGGTATAGCAGTAATCGAAGGAATAACGCGATCACAACAAACCCGGAACCAAAGGCGAAAACCGGCTGTTAGAATCGAATATCCCGCTCCCGGGTGAAAGGTCAAGTTAGACCACGTGACAAATCTCCGGGCCGGCTCGGGAGTACTCGGACATGTTCGGAAGTCAACAAACATGGCGGACACCCAAGCTCGCGAGTGCGATTTCTCAGTTTTCTAACTGCTCGTATCGCAAAAATATTGTCTCGCCTCCATGAACTGAATGGATCAGTGTAACACGGTAGGGTTTATTCAACTAGCAATGTAAAGAAATGGCCAGAAAATCGACTTTTTGTTTTAAGGTTAGACGGCCAAAAACTACATAGAGCAGCTTTAAAATACGACCTTATTTCCAAAGTCAATTAGACAAATAAAAAAACATTTACAAAAACTCTTATATTTCATGGAGGTATGAGATCTCCGAATTCTTTTTTACTTTACTTTCAGTAAAAACAGTGATTGTAGCTGGAAAACCCAAATCCCCAGATGACAGTTCTAAATACAACACTGTTTCTACATGTTCCAACAGAAGGCATTGTAAGATTGCATTGCTGCATGGGGGTATAGACTATTGACAGCGATGGTGAGATAGATCTATTTTTGGTATGGGGAATGTGGTGAAGCCATCTACTGCATTTGCTCCTGAGCAAATGCCGGCCTTTCTAGTTTCATTCATATCTTAATTGTGTTGTATTTTCATATAAATAATTCAATAGACTACAATATGTTTTTAATAGATAAATAAATAACGTTACATGTACAAATGTACTACACGTCTTAACACTACTGTTAGTGTCCTGTCCCCTTTATAATGGCACAGTCCAAAAAGTGGTTGATTATTCTAATAACCAATCACTTTTGAGGTTACGGCCTGATAACCAATGGGAAATGGGGTCTTCTGAGTTCCCTCCTCTAGGAATGGTAGAACCTGACGCCCCAGACATCGAGTTCACTCTAGAAGTAGTGTTTACGATCATGGTATTCATAATAGACCTGTAGTAAGCAGTACCCCCTCTGTCTTGTCTCATCACTGACCATCACACTTGGACACTTTTCATAACAGCAGTGGCAGACTCCTACAGATGTAATCTATAGAGATTGTTCTGTAGTCTAGGAATGTGTGTAATGACCAGATGTGGTTTGTTGTTTTCAGTTTCCAGAAGAACATGACCCACAAAGCCCTGTTCACTATGACCGTGAGTGGAGGTTTATCCGGAATGCTCGAGTCCGAAGGGAAGCTAGAGAGATGCAGAAACGAGCAGGTACAGTACTGTATGCATTTGTGCATCAAGCTGTTACTACCTACATGAAAATGCAGGTTGTTTTCGGCCTGTCTGTGTGTGTGTGTGTGTGTGTCTGTCTGTCTGTATTCCTGCATACTTCAGCCTAACTTCAGAACGCCTTCATGTATTGTGATGATATTTGGTATGTTGGTAATTCTTAGGGAGGCAAAGGTCAAGGTCAAACCTGGGCGTCCTAGTGGGTGACCTTAAGGAGTGAATGTGGAATATTTCTGTCGTAATAGTCAAACACAGGTAATTTACCAAATGATAGGCTTGCTAAGAAAGCGTTCGACACTTCAGTTAATTTGAGAAGACCAATGGGATACTCACGTTAACATGGGTTCCTAAATGTTTGGCTTAACCCTGCAGTTAATGCCAACCGTTTTGGAATCATGCTTAAAGAGCATCTGAAAGACACGTTTCTTTCTGGCTGGTGGGAACAACTTAGAAACACTAGTAATCTTCATAGTTACATATTCTGAAATCATGGAAGATTATCTTACATCAAGTTAGAATAAATCATTTGCAACAACCATAACAAACCTGAGAATAGGCGCACATTGCCTTGAAAATGTTGACATCACAACACACCAGCCACTCAGAGACTGTGTCCCACATGTAATGAAAATATTGAAGATGATTTTCACTTTGTTTTCACACGTCTCACTTATAGAACAGAAAGAGACACACTGTTACAGACTATTACTACCAAGACAAAGTTCACCCTATCAATAGTAGTTTGTACTTTGTAGTAATTATTGTAACTTAAGTTTTGTAGTATTGTTATCTTACCCAATGTAGTAGTACCATGTATGACTGTCGAGCAATAAAGTATGGCAGGGTTTCCTATGCTAAATGTCCGTAGTGAAATACAACAAATAGAAGAGGACATGAAGAGGCTAACAAGGAGTGACTGTCACAATGCCATGGTCCAATGGATATTCTTTAGGAAACCTTCAGATAGTCAACCAAATAGTGGAGAACCAGACTGGCAGTTCATAGCATTCAGGACATAGTAAGGTCCAGTCAACTAAGACAGTATGGCCACCTCCATAGAATGGACAGTGAGAAGTGGCCTAGAAAGATCATCACATTGGATGTGGAAAGCCAAAATTCATGAGGGTGTCCAAGGAAGAGATGGATTGGATGAGCAACATAAGGGGGGACTTCCACCACCTTAACCTACATAATTTCTCAGAGGATTAAAACCCTTAAGAGAAACATTCAGTTAGGCCACACCAATTTAAATTGTTGGCTCTCAGAATCGCCAGATTTTTCAGAATCAAATAAAATTCAAAATTCCTTGTTGAAATCAAGTTCTACAAATTCTGGAGGTGCAGTTTTCTCAAGCGATTTGGCTCAGAAAATAAGTTTCAGAAAATCAGCTGATACAATTACAAAATACGAGTACCGTACCTCGCCATAAGCATGTGGCAGCCACAAAATTTGGCAATGGGACAGAAAAATGTCTGGTCCATGATAGCAGTATTTCCTATGAAAATACAAAACAAAGGGATAGAAACCAATCAAAATTGTGTGCTAATTAATAGATTTTTTCATTCAGAATTCAACAGTTTGTTCTTGAATGTGTGGTCCTAAAGATGGAACAACTTATTTAGAGAAGTAGAACTTTGTATTGAGGTGTGTTTGTTCATTTGATGGCATTTTGATAAGGGACTTGTTTAGAAGGTGAGTGGTGATAAAAAAGGGTGACAAGGTTTTGTCCATTTTTCCATAATTGCTTGCCTTAAGATCCAAGTAGAACATAAATGACTTAAAGACATATTCTGTTTCACTAAATTGTTGAACTTGAAGGCACCGTTGGCCACGATTAGGGGTCATAGTGTGGAACCTATGCAAAATTTTTTTTTAAATGTCAACCTTTTTTTTTCTGGTAGTTCATATCCTGCATGGTTGGCTTGTTTACTTTTTGTACTTAGTTGAAGTGCAGTGTACTCTTACCTTAAGAACCTACCTGCTTGTATCTTCTTATCTCCAGAACAGTGAGTGAAAATAACCAAAGCTGGCAAGATGACATCAGAAGCATTAAATTATGTAATTAAATGTGTTTGCATGCAAGAATAAGCCTTGGCTTGGAGATTCTTTGCCACCTTTATTTTACAGAAGGATAAAACCTGAAGTTGCATGCAGGAAATGGCTTTCATTTGTATCTGGAGAAAGAAAAATGGTAGAGCTTCCCCCTCTAGAGGCGCATCGTGTCGGGTGCTGTGCACCCTCCTCCGGGATACTCTCGATTTCTGGGGAGAACCCTGAATTTTGTTTATACGATCCAGGATTGCTGATGACCAAGACCTTGATTTATGATGATGTTCTCAGTACTATTTTTTAACATCAATAAAATGAAGTAGAAAACTTACATTTGTATATCAATTGTTACCAAATGAATTGATAATAAAATCAATACATGGCTTGAAATAAGATCATAGGCTTCAAAAAGAGTAACATACATAGCAGTTATATATTTTCTTTTTTTTTTGCTTAATTTCTGTATGCATGTTACATGTATGTAATGTTACATGTATCACGAGAGCCCTCGGGCCCTATTTCCAGCCCTGGTTTCACCATCAGACTTCTGAGCTTTTTTTTCCCCTGTCGCTTCATATTTTTAATGAAAAAATCCGAGAACCAACAAATTAAACTGGTGTGGCCTTACAATGACATCATTTATGACATACAATTTTAAAATTACAGAAATCAAAATTATAGATACATACATTTAAAAGTTACAGGTGGAATCATTTCAGAGATTTGTTATCGTTTCAGTCTCTCCGTTCGACACTTTGGAAGTGTGAGATGATTATGGTGTCCTTTCAGTTACTTCTTTCCTGTCACTTGTGACCATGTAGTGCCTGGTGGTTGCTTGCCTGCACCTGGGTTAACAGTTCTCGCTGCTTCCTCTCACTGTGACTGGAGTGTGGGCAGAACTACTGGTGCAGATGTCAGACTGTTTCTGTTTTTATTGAAGATTCTCATGGCTCATTTTTGCACAGTCTCGAGAGCCTTTGTATATTCTAATACTAGCCTTACAAGGGTTGTGTACAAAGTGACATATCTATAGTTGACTTTGATTGTTTTTGCAACCAGTAATTTTTTGCGTTCATTAAATTAAATTTAAAAAAACTCATTATTTATGTCACACATTGTAATATCTGACAGGGTTAGGGTTAAGGGTACATGTACTAAATGTACATGTTCATGTAGCTGTAACAGTATAGTCACAAATTAAAGTTTCTTCCTTTCCACAAAAGAATTTTTAACTATGTACTTTCCTTGTCATACTCGTTAATTGCATCAATTACCTTTTTTTGCAGTTTCTATGCGATTAGATGATCAGATTTTCATCAACCGAAACAAAGGGAATCCCACAGTGCTGAAGTTTCATCCATATGATCCTCATATGGCTGTGGCAGACAAAGATGGAATCAGGTCTGTATGTTCCTACAACACAATCTACTCATTTCTGCCTAGCCCTAGCCCAACGTAGGATTATTGGCAGCCATTGCGCATTGTTAGTAACAATATGTGAACCGGTACATAAAAAACAAAGGAAAAAAAAGGACAATCGAAAAGGGGACATAACTGATTTTATATTGTGCTTTACAGATGTTATTCTGTATTGCTCATGAACATCTCTAAATTACAAAAGCACCCATACCAAACTTGGGGTCATTTGGCTTTCACAATAAGTATACAAAAATGTATGATGAAGCTGAAAATGCACATTGTAACAGTTTGGATGATGGCCAAAGAATGACAATGTCATTGACTTATTGAAACATTTTGAAACAAGTCACAAAAAAAACGAAATTGTTATTATAATGACAATGACAATGACAATGAACTTTATTGCATGTTCACGCCCTACACGGGCCAAATGCACTCAAGTTAAATAACTTGGTAACAAGAATAGAAGAAGCAATTGTTACATTCGTGTGCTATTTCTCTATCTACAGGATCTAACTACAGGATATCTTCTCTCTTTTTGAAACATGTATGAACAAATTTACATAGTTTTTCAATTATATCATAGCGCTTGGATGTCATAATATGTTTGAACAGTTCTATTTTTGGCAAGTATGCAAATTTCTTTTCTAACTGTAAGGAGGGTTTCCGGATGTCATTGTATACCGCACATTCTAAAACAAAGTGTGCTTCATCCTCTATACAGTACTGTTATAGTTACATAGAGTGCAAATTCTGCTGTTTGCGGGAGTCTGGTTGTACCTACCGATTTCGATCTGTAATTGGTGATCACTAATCCTTAATTTTGTCATTGCTCGGCGATGACTGAAATTTTGTACATCTAAATATTGTTCTTTTTCATACGTAAGCTTAATTGTTTTGTAAGTTCTTAACTTATTTCCTTGTTTGCCATTTTTGCTGCATTTGGAGTTTGTTTCTGAGTATAAATATCAGAAGATAATTGTCTTTTAGTCTTTGTTTTAATTCAGATTGAGCAGATGATGTGTTTCTGTCTTAAAATTAATTGATAATTTGTATTCATCCCTTATTTGTTGTAGTATTTGGAACTGGGATGAGGGTGCCCGGACAAACTACTTCAGAAATAACAATGTCGTCAACAGCAGGATCACAGCTCTGGACTTCATTAATTCTCATGACATCACGCTGTTACTGTCAGGATCTGGTCAGTACATGAACAAACAAGAATTCTGAGATTTCATACCTCCATGAAATATATGAGTCTTTGTAAATGTTTTTATTTGTCTCATTGACGATGGAAATAAGGTCATAATTAGCATAATCTAGTTTAATTTATGGTTTTCTAAATTCAAATTACAATATTTTTTGTGTAAAATTCCTTTGTCATACTTCATTTCAACATGTCCTCATTAGTTATGCAAATGACCCCGTACATTAACATAATATATGCATAGTGGTGTTAACCTTAAAGAAACTTACACATGTCACAAGGTATAAAATTCCCATCATTCACCAATAAGGCCTCACAGAATTTTACATTAATTATGCAAATTAGGTCATCATTTGCATAATTGGTATCTGTTGATTTTCCGCCTGCCACAGATTAAATAGATTGTATAAAATGTATAATGTATAAAAGTACTGTTATATAAAACACTGTAATTATAGAAGTTCCTCATTAATTATGCAAATTAAGTCCTTATTTGCATAGTTTGCATTTAATTATGTACAGCTCTCTCTCAGCTACCTACACACCAAAAATGATGAAAATATGTTGTTCCTATCTATAGACTTATTGGCTGTTAAACATTTCGCCAGAAAGTCCCCTGCAGTTCCAGAACAAGCTGCTAGGGGGACCAAACCCACACCACTTATTCCTGACAGAACAAGCTATCTGATACCAAAAAGTCAAGACCATAGCATGTTCAAGACAAAAGATACAAAAACCGGAAGTTCTGCTGCAGCACCAAGGTCATCCACCAGGAGGCCCATATTTGACCTTGGCCTTCGTCTTCCTAAGACCTACCAGCATACCAAATATCATGACAATCCATAAAGGCGTTATAAAGTTATGCTGACTACAAATGTGCGGAAACACAAACATACACACAGACACACAGACAGACGCGCCAAAAACAATACCTCCATTTTTCATGGAGGTAACTATGCTTTTCCTCATCGCATGGAATACCGATATCCCAGAATGCACGATGTAGTTATTAATTAACTCAGTGTTCCTTCATCTCGATTTTGTTTGACATGGAATTATGTTGAGCACACATTCTGACGGATTGAGGAATCGCGCTGGAGGCGTGACAATGCTAGGAGGGTCCATGGCATGCTCCTGAAATGCTATTTCATGCATGTCAATGGCCTTAGTTTAAATGACATCTCTTTTCATTCATACCTTTACACACCACTTTTTGTCAAGCACACCAATTTTTGTCAAGATGACAGCTGAGGCAAAATTTTTGTCTGTCTCAAATGGCAAAATTCCATTAGATGACAGAAATGCGGACACTCGGTAGAATACTGTTGTTATGTGTATGCAAATAAACAATGTACCTTGATCAAATAAACATTAGGCCACTTCAATTTAATTTGTTGGCTCACGGATTCGCCTCTTCATTTTTTTCTGATTTACAAAAAAAAAATTCTGGTTCGGAAACAACTAAAAATGCTCATATTTTGTCCCAACAGTTGAGGACTTTTGTTCCAAGTTTTTCCATCTATCAAATGAATGCAGTGGTTTGATTAAGAGTTCAAAATTCTTTGTGTAAATAATAGCCCAGCCTTTTGTGTTGTGTTCATGGCTGCTGTCGTAGCATTTGAGGCTATAATAGAATGCCTAGACCTGTTTTTATTTTCATTTTTTTTACGCCCTGTCGCTTCATATTTTTTCTGAAAAAATCCAAGAACCAACAAATTAAATTGGTGTGGCCTTAAGCTTGAATTAAGAAAGAACTATAACATACTAGTTTAATGTCCATACAATGTAACATACATAAAAGTATGTCACACCACAACAAAAGATGGAGTGGTAATGACAAAGGTACAAGCCAAGCCTATGAACTTTTGAGGTAATATATTTTTCATTGATCCTTTTCTTCAAGTAATGGCATGTTAAACTTTGTTCTCATGTATAAAATACCTCAATTTTTGTAAAATCAATGTACCTTTTCAATGTCATTTGGCAGGTTCAAAGTAAGAATATTTTTAATTTAAGTTATAGAATTTTTTGGAAATCATTTTCCTGCTTACTTTTGTTTCTATGCATGCATCTCCAGTTATGTTAACTACAGGACTATTTATTCTCCACAGATGATGGTGCTGTGCGAATCTGGCGGGAGTATGGTTGGGACGGGGAGTGTGAACCAGAACTGGTGACAGCCTGGCAAGCTATTTCTGATCTTCTCCCTTCCACAAGAGGTAAGGCATACATTGTATTGTATAAGTAAAATTCTTGAAGTAGAGGGGAAGATCATTCCATACATTCTCATACCTCCATGAAATATGGGTTTGATATGTAACATCTGTGTCCATAATATCACCAGGGTCCATAATATCGCCACCTTGAGAAATAGTGTGCTTTAAGATATTTTTACTGCAACACACCCTAGGTATATACATTTGAGGTGTGCAGGAGTGCATACCAAAAGTATGTTGCAGTAAAAATATCTTAAAGCACACTGTTTCTCAAGGTGGCGATGTTATGGACCCTGGTGATATTATGGACACGGATGTTGAATGTAAATTTCTTCATTAATTACGCAAATGACCTCTGCATTAACATAATATATGCATCGTGATGTTAACTTTTGATTAACTTACAGATGTCCCAAGTATGACATTCCCATCATTCACCATTAAGAAATCACGAATGTTTGCATTAATTATGCAAATTAGGTCATCATTTGCATAATTAGTGTCCATCTGCCATAGGTTACATACATGTACGTTACATGTATGAAAGTACTATAATGTAAAACACTGTAATTATAGAATTTCCTCATTAATTATGCAAATAAAGTCCTCATTTGCATAGTTTGCATTTAATTATGTACATCTCTCTCTCAGCTACCTACCTACCATAAATGATAAAAATACATTGTTCCTATCTGGACTTATTGGCTTTCAAAGATTTCACCCGAAGGTCCCTTGCAGTTCCAGAACAAGCTGCTAGGGGACCAAACCCACACCACTAATGACTGGTGGACCTAATTTGTTTAGTGGCACGGTTGAAAGATCCCGATGGAGTAGTATCTATACCCAGATACATGTATGTATAAGAGTCTGTAATATTTATGGTCTGTCCCTGTATTTTGAAGGGAGAGGGCTGGTTTTTGTTTGTTCGTCCATTTTTATTAAAGACCATCACCTTGATTTTATCTGTTGATCTGTAGCTTCCATAAGGAGCAGAAATTATGTAGTCTTTTAAGACATTCTATCAGACCTGTTTTTGACTTCGATAGAAGTACTAGATCGTCTGCCCATAGAAGACTACTTACAATGTATAGGAATATCTTTCGAGACCACGGGTATTATAGCTCTTCGGTTATACATGTAGTGGTTGTGCCAATACAATTATGGATTTTCTATCTATTCAGGATAGACCTGAGTTCACTGTATAGCTTGGTTTCCTACCACAACATGAGCTGAGCTGTGCAAGAAAAGAATGAATGTTAGCATAGCAACTTAGAGCACAAAATTAAATGGGATTATGATTCACAAAACTGTCTTGCAACATTTAGTAAAGTATTGTATCACAGAGCATAAAAGGTTCACAAGCAGTTTGAAAGGCTATGCATTTCTTAATCAACCTAGAGGTCGGAGATCTCATGCCTTCGTCACAGGGACATTGTTCTAGATAAAGGAATGTTTTTAATACTAGAAATCAATTATGTCTAGAGTACAAAAGAATCTCTGTACTCCTTTTTTTCCCTTTTTTAATTCTACAAGTGTCGCAAAATGTAATGAGCAGATGTAATGAAAGGAAAGAATCAGAACGGGGAGATTTATTGCTGTTTTCGTTTGTTGTTACACTATGTTCTTTTATTCAATTTGCATCCTAACCTTTGTATTTCCACAGTTTATGTTCCAAATCTACAATGTATGCATGTTAATCAGGTTTTTTTTGGCCTTCATGTATTTTATCGCACTTTTGCAATAAATTTAAGGTCTCCAGTGGACGTCATCCATAAAAATTATTTAGTCTGGCCTTACTATTTAAGGAATGACCTGCCTGACGCATGTCCAACTTTTCCTCCCCCCCACAGTATTTATAGGACAGCCCCTCGATTGTAAACAATTGATACCAGATGCGGGGACAGCTGTTCCCCATGTGAATCAATGCAGAGGTTGGTGGGGAAAGTTCATTATATATCTAACACAAAAGGTCCACTGCAGCAACATAGGACCTTCCACGAGGCCCATTTTCGAACTTGACCTTGGCCTCTACAATGGTAGTTTGCCTCCCAAAAATCATGAACATCTGTTCAAATATATTCAAGTTATTTTGCTCACAAGCCACAAACACAAAAAAGTCCACTGCAGTGACGTACGGACCCCCCACGAAGCCCAAACTTGCACTTGGCATTGGCCTCAACAATGGAAATCTGCCTGCCAAAAATCATGGAAGTTGAATAATGCCTTCAAGAGTTATTCCGCTAAATCCGCAGTCACCCACAATGCGGCGAGTCTTCCCGACGAAGACAAATATGGTCTTGAACTTAATTTGTCCAAATTTCATTCATCATCATCATCTGGTCGAGTTGGTGTCTCGGACTTCCATGACCATCTCCCTCCACTTCTCTCGGTCCTCCATAGCTCGAGGGAGGTCAGCTACATCGCAGTGTGTATCGTCGCAGAGTTGTTGTATAAATGTTTTACAGGGTCTGCCTACCCTTGCATGTCCATGCTTTGGTGTCCATAGAAGTACATCACTGATGATTTCCCCTTTACTTCGCCATGCATGTCCAGCAAACCTGAGTCTCCTTTCTCTGATGACCTGAGATAGAGGTCGTAGGTCCCCATATAACTGCTCCTTTGTGGGGTGTTCCTTCCATGAAGTGTTAAGAACTACCCTTAGCATCTTTGTATACGTTCCGTCTAACTTTTTCTCCAGACGTCTTGTGAGCGTCCATGTGTTGCTCCCATACAGCAATACTGAAACTGCAGTCGCTTGGAAGAATTCACGTTTCAGCTTATTTGGCAGGGGGGATTTCCAGATCACTGATAGCTTGTCAGTTGCCGCCCAGGCTTTTCCAATACGAGCACTCACATCATTTTCAGTTGATGAAATGTCACTACCTAAGTACGTGAATTTCTCAACCTGTTTAATGCTATTTCCATCGAGAGAAGCGATGTTTCCGTGTTGGTTGAATGTCACAAACTCTGTTTTTGCCAGCATTGACATATAGACCAATACCCCTTGCTGCTTTTTCTAGGCAGTGTAAAAGAATTTCAGCTTGCTGGATTGTGTTGCTGAAAAGTGCAAGGTCATCAGCAAAATCTGCATCGGTGAGATGCCTTGCAGGGTATCGCCGAGATCTTGCGTGCTCTAGGATGAAACCATTTTCTTGTATTTGGTCGACAGATGTCCGTAGTACATAGTCCAGACACATGACGAACAAATAAGGTGCAAGTGTGTCCCCTTGAAGGACTCCAGCTACAATGTTGAAGGGCTCTGTGTCTCCATCAGGGGATCCCCCTGATGGAAATTTCATTAATCAAAACCATTTTTCTGGCTACTAGCAGTGTAGCACCATGAGTTCCTGTTGGAATAAGTCTCTGTTTGCCTGGGAACCTTGTCTTCTTGTGTGTCCTCAGCCATACAGTGACGAGCCACAGATGAAGTACTTTCCAGCTACTTGTTTATTCACTCACTTGGAGGGTCTGTTTCTTGGTCTCGATCTTCTTAGACTGACTTACTTGTTGCGCATGCGTGTTAGTCTATATGTTAATGCTCTTAACTGTTAACACATGTTATTTATTTATTTATTTATTTATTTATTAAAATTCATCACAACAGTGAGTAGGGACGGGGGAACAGGTGTAACACCTTTACCAGCCCTCGTCCCGATACAGCATACAAATACAATAGATTCAAGTATAAAATAATGAGTGAACAATATGCGAATTACATATACATATACATAATGAAAGAAAAAAGACATGATTTAACAAGCTTAACATAGACAGACTACCGAACCCTCAAATCCTGACAAGACGCGCACTTGCACGCAGTGGACCATGTACAGAGGTTGTCAGGTTCAAAGTGATGTTTGAATCTCTCAACAGCAGATTTCACAAGACAACGCTTAAAAGACAATAAGTCAGACTGATTTGACGTCGAAGCCCCTTTGTTGCGAACTGCGACGTCAAGCTTATTCCATTCAGTTACCAGACGTGGTATGTATGACATCGCAAATGTAGATGTTTTACAACGGCTTGGCATTAATATGCAAGACCGGCTACTCCTTGCTGGTCTGGTGGAAAATGATACATATTCATACACGTTCAGGTCATACATACTTGACAGGGACTTAACGAAAACCATGATGTCGGCAGTCTCCCTCCTGTAAGACAGAGGTAGCATGTTTAGGTACAATAATCTGTCCTTGTAGTTAAGTTCACTGACATTTGCATTGTTGCGAAGAATGAACTTAGTCGCCCGCCTCTGAACTCCCTCCAAGAGGGCCATGAGGTTACGCGACAGCGGTGACCAAACGGGGCAACAATACTCGAGAAGTGATCTGACTAGTGTAACATACAATGCTTTACGTATATCCAGGCTGGAATCGTAACCGACAGTGCGTATAATGAAACCCATCATCGAGTTTGCTTTAGCTACAATGTTTACAATATGCTTGTTCCACAACAAGTCAGACTGGGCAAAAACACCCAAGTCGTTCATGCTACTGACTGAACATAGGGCAATGTCAGACATGTGGTAGGTAAAAGTGATTGGACTCTTGGAGCGAGTCAAGCGGAGTACCTTACATTTAGATGGATGGAATGACATCCCCCACTCGAGACTCCACTCATACATAGAAGAAATATCGGCCTGTAGTTTATCACAGTTACGAATCTCTCTATAGCATTTTGAGTCGTCAGCAAACAACGCTACAGTGGAGTGCTTTGCAGTACAAGGTAAATCGTTAATATACAATAAGAATAGCATTGGGCCCAAAATGGAGCCCTGAGGCACACCAGAAGTAACGGGGAGCCACTGTGAATGGCAGCCTTCTACTACCACCCGTTGCTTTCGGTTAGTGAGGTACGAGTTAAACCATGACAAAAGCTTGCCGTTAAACCCGTACATCTGTAGTTTGTAAAGTAACCGAGAGTGCGGAACGGAGTCGAATGCCTTTGCAAAGTCCAAAAAGGGCATGTCGACTTGCCCACCTCTGTCGAGGATGGAACCCACACTGTGATAAACCTCCAACAGCTGGGTGGTTGTAGAACGCCCCTTAATAAAACCATGTTGGAGATCATGAATTGACTCGTGCAGAATTGGGAACACCATATCGTAAATGCACCGCTCCATGACCTTGCTGACGATAGACAATTAAGAAACCGGACGGTAATTTGAAACGTCTTGCTTATCACCCTTTTTGAAAACAGGGGATACATTAGCCTCTTTCCAGCAAGATGGAACCGCTCCTAAAGTGACAGATTTGTTAAACAGCAAGGTCAAAGGGAGGGCAAGTGCCTGGGCACAATTCTTTAACATAAATGGGGAAATACTGTCAGGGCCGACGGCCTTACTTGTGTCAAGATTAACAAGTGCATCTCGGACTGAGTCAACATTAAACTGGAGGTCTCCGAGACTGTCAACAACTTTGATGTCAATAGTTGGTTTGCTAACATTCTGGTCGGCTGGACTAAAAGTAGAGAAAAAATACTTATTGAACAATGTAGCCTTATCGGCTGCAGCATTAGCAGTAGAGTTCTGGAGGTATACGGTAGATGGCAGAGTTCTGGATTTAGACTTCGCACGTACGAAGGACCAAAACCGCTTAGGCGCTTCATGCAGAGTGGATGATAAGCTGTTAACGTAGTTTGAGTGCTTAAGAGATAGAAGGTTCTTCAGTTTATTGCGAAGTTCTCGGTATTTAGCCCAGTGTGATGGAGAGTTAGTTCGGTTGGCTCTACGCCACGCTGTCCTCTTGCGATTTTGGACGTCACGTGTTTCACCGTCAATCCATGGAGGCGTAGTTGAATCTTTCACCCTCCGCCAAGGCACGAACTGGTTGACTGAAGAAGAAGAATTCCCAGGCAGAGTCAATGTCCTGATACTGCTCGACGGCCTCGGTTAGTTGCCTAGAGACAAGATGTGCCCTAAGGCCGTCCCAGTCGGCTCGCCGGTAGTTAAAGACCTTCCGAGAAAGGCCACGCTTAGGCTGTAGTCTGCAGTGAATACCGAATTCTAGGATCGTATGATCCGTGTCAAATTCGGTCGGAAGCTCCTTGATGGACGACACCTTTTCAGGTATGTTGGTGAAGACTAAGTCTAAGATGTGGTTGCAGTGGTTGGATGGAATCATGTTGTGCTGATAGAGAAAGTGATCATTTATTACTTCGCAAAAGTCAGATTCTTTTCCCCTGTCCGTAACAGCGCAACTGTTCCAGTCAACCTTGGGGAGATTTAAGTCCCCGAGTACACAATACATTCGGTATTCGTCCTTAACTTTCTCTAAAGCTGAAGACAGGTTCACGGTAAATGTTGACAAATCCCCGGAGGGTGGTCTGTAGCAAAGCACGGTGGCCAACTTACCCAAGCCGGGAGGCTGAACTTCGCAGACGAGAATTTCGTCCTTGGGTTCGAGGTCTGGCCTTCTCCGACTGCGTACGTTTGAAGAGACGGCCAGAAGGACGCCACCACCAGCTCTTCCTGCGTGAGTGTGATGACGGTCTTTACGGTAAGTTGCATAGCCGGGTGGGATAACCTCTTGATCGCGGACATCATCGTTAAGCCAAGTCTCCGTAATAGCCAGAATGTCTGGGCAGTTCAAGTGAATCATGTTCTGGAGCTGAACCAACTTATTT
Source organism: Branchiostoma belcheri (assembly GCF_001625305.1). NCBI lineage: Eukaryota > Metazoa > Chordata > Leptocardii > Amphioxiformes > Branchiostomatidae > Branchiostoma > Branchiostoma belcheri. The sequence goes on along the minus strand of NW_017803846.1, from coordinate 25,358 downwards.
CTGTGCGGATTCACTGCCTTGACACTTCTTGCGTTTAGATAAAGGACTTTGAATAATGAAGGGAGGCGAGAATCCTTAGAACTCATAAGTTGAGAGTGATCACCTGTCGGAACATTCCTAGCGTTTCTGGCGACGACATCAATCAGATTGAATTTGCATGAGAATAGGTGATTGCGTTTACCCGGCCTATTACCAACAACAGTGCTAATTGAACGCTGAAGGTTCCTACCACCTCTGCATCCTCTTGGCCTGCCCCGAACCTTCAACAGCCCGAGAAACCGGAGTTGAGACTTCAGGAAGGGATTTACAGGTACATGTAGTGCTGATGACTTCAGGCTCCGAAGAAAACCCACAGAGTACGCCAAGATGCCCTGGGTAGCCATGACACCTCCGGCAAGGTACACTCTCCTCAGTGTCGCGGATCCAACGGGTTTGAAGCAGAAATGATCGCCTCTGGGGGTCTACATCGACTTAGGACGACTGGAGCATGATCACAAGGCGTTCGGACACAGATATTGCACAGAGTGATGTAGAAACGTAAAATAAAAGACGTTTAAACAGGAAAAAGAGCGGAGGTGCAGTGCACCGCGGCCGCTCACAAGCGCCACGTAACCACTTAAAATATAATTATATATATGTTACACCTGTGACCGTATGAAAAAGTGTTCCAAGTTTGGACTCCTGATTACCTTCGTCAAAAGGTTATGTGTGTACGAGGTATAGTCCATATAATTATATTAGCGTTGCTGATTTTGTAATCGGCTATAAGTTGTACTGCAGTGGGGTACATACAGATGCTTGGGCAGTTAGTATCTGGCGTGGTTTTCAGCAAAATAGCTGCATTTTTAGCCTCTGTGGTCATTTTGTGACAATGTGACTAGACAGGATAACATTTGATGTTGTAGACGTTTTTTACAGTTTTTTTTGTCTAGGTAGCTTGTAGTGTTGAAAAAGAAGGTTAAGTTCAAATTTGGGCATTTTAACGACATTCTAAGGTATTGCATTCAGCACTTTTAGGTTTGACATTTAGCTAGCTTTGAATGTAGATCAAGTTACTTGAGCCGGGATTTCAAACAGATATTCAAACAGATGATCATCTGTCAGATGTTTACATGGTTGTTGACTTTTGTCTAAGTACATATTTTCCCAATGCGAGCATAAACAGTAGACCACAGCTTAATGTCCCGTCCTATAAGGACTGCGACTCTTTCCAGCAGCAAGTCAATGAAACCACCAACATGAAAACTCCACAGCACTCCAAACCCGAAAAGATACACCCAGTATTGGCAACAATGACAAGCATCTCGACTTTGTTGGAAAATTTTGGTACTCGTGTAAGGCCATGTTGATTTGATTATATGGATGACATCTTCTGGGAACCCCAAAATTGATGCGAGCGAGCGAAAAAAAAAAGTTTGGCAAAAAAAAAAAGTTGTCTTTATTATGAAATGTATTTGATCCGGAAGGTTGAATAAATGACTAAACACACAGAGTATGGTGTACCAAACAAGAACTTCTTTATTTTCATTTTTTTTACATCTGCAGCCGTCATCCTTCCAGGGACCTGAAGAAACACAGCATGAAAAGCAGCTGTTAGATATCAACCCTTCTAATGTATTAATTTGTTATCCTTAGAAATGTAGTTTCCAAGGAGTTGGTAGATATGATATATGGGCACAAATATGGATGGAAGGGGATGAATACTTAATTTAAATGGATTGGTGCTGATGGGATTATGCTTTTCAACTTAGCACTTTGTTAGAACTGTATTGACAAAGCGCATAAAATAAAAGACACCTTAGTTAATAGTTCGGTGTCTTTATTTACTGACTCGATAGCTTGAACACTCCTCCGTCAAGTTGCCTTGGCCTTTAAAAACACTGCT
>NW_017803846.1:0-23453 GCF_001625305.1 Branchiostoma belcheri | reverse complement strand
TTGTCTTTATTATGAAATGTATTTGATCCGGAAGGTTGAATAAATGACTAAACACACAGAGTATGGTGTACCAAACAAGAACTTCTTTATTTTCATTTTTTTTTACATCTGCAGCCGTCATCCTTCCAGGGACCTGAAGAAACACAGCATGAAAAGCAGCTGTTAGATATCAACCCTTCTAATGTATTAATTTGTTATCCTTAGAAATGTAGTTTCCAAGGAGTTGGTAGATATGATATATGGGCACAAATATGGATGGAAGGGGATGAATACTTAATTTAAATGGATTGGTGCTGATGGGATTATGCTTTTCAACTTAGCACTTTGTTAGAACTGTATTGACAAAGCGCATAAAATAAAAGACACCTTAGTTAATAGTTCGGTGTCTTTATTTACTGACTCGATAGCTTGAACATCCTGTCAATTGCCTTGGCCTTTAAAAACACTGCTGTAGTCGTTTATGCTTGCAAAATTCTCAATTTTTTATCTGCCCCCTCCCCTAGGCCTATATTTCATATATACTAAAAAATCCATGACTGACTAAAAATTAAAATTTAGTCACCTCAAAAGCAGTCTTGGGGCGCGGAACTTCAGCTCCTTCACTGGCCGCCGTCTTGTCCACCTCAATGCGGACGAAATGCCCGAACTGCCGGCAGGCATGGCCGACCTGCAGGCCAGCGTACACCTCCACACCCCTTCCGACTCTCCCTTCATTGCAGAAAAATTGCGCACTGGCCGTTCTTGAAAGGATATCTCTGAAGTTCACCGGCCTGAACTCACTTGCTGTGACCAGTTTCTCGTACAACGTAACGTCACCTTGCCCACAATCGATGGCATACCAATCCACAACTACCCCGCCACCCTTCCTTTGCACTTTGATGCTCACATGATTCGGATGAGATGGAGACTGACGACAACATGAAGTTGACGCCATGTTTTTTTTTATCCACATGTGCAACGAGGAGGTTTACGACGAGAAAGTCGGTACGTTTTGCGATAGGGACAGGGAAAGTGGTATTTTACGACACTAGAATCAATTTACGGCATATATTTGCTCATTTGGAGGTGTTTTGCACGAAGGTCAAAAACTTTTTTTTTGTGGAAACGAGCGAAAATTGATGCGCGCGCGGATGTCATCCATATAATCAAACAACATGGCCTAACGTGTGTTTCTGTACTCCAAGTTACGCATCGCACACATTCTTTGGTTAACATACCAGCAAAATAAAAGTCAAACTATATTCAGCAGCACATCTCGGACAAACCAAACTCATACATGATGAAGGGATGAAGTCATCGACCTCTTGTTACTTTAAATTTGTTTTTCAATGGCTACTTGTTTTCCAATACTAAAGATGTGCAATAAAAGTGAATGTAAGTTTCCATGAGATTGACCAGACTGTTTGGTGATGTCGGGTGTAGGGTCTGGGTTGGTGATGGACTGGGAGCAGGAGTCTGGAATGTTGCTGGCATCTGGAGATGTTCGTCTCATCAGGGTCTGGGACACACAGAAGGAGAAAAAACTACAGGTAACAATCAGTCACCCACACTGTATGCAAGGATACATGTATGTGCACTACTTGTAATTGCATAGTGTGCTAAATTTTTAGTTTGTCTTAAAATACGTTAAAATGGTAGTAAAGAATTAGCCTAGGCTTAGCCAAGTTTTGGTCAGTCCTAGGTTTGACTCATGAACTTCCTTGTTGAGATCACTAGGTGCTAGCCTCCTTCGCAGACTTGTAGGTCGTGGCATTTTTTTTGGGGGGGGGGGACACATGAATTGCCCCTGCATGAACAGGTTAATAGCCTCTATGAAAGGCTGACTTAATCCCAGACCCTTTTTGGTGGCCGACCCCAAGCAGGCTTGTTGGGCAGCGAAACCTTCTCTCCCTGGCAAAACTCCCTCGGCGGCAAAATTGTCTCTCCGCGGCATAACTACTGTCACTCACCAAAAAAAAAAAACCACGCCCTACAAGTCTGAGAAGGAGGATAACTAGTGTTGGTGTAGATTTATAAGTAAAGGATTTTGTCTTCATTTTCCAAACTCATTTGTCATCATGATAGTTTGACAATCTCTAAAGCTTCAATTATCATTTGTTTGTATTTCGAAGTTATTTTCATTTGCATGATTGATGTATCTATTTATTTATTCGTTGGTTTGGCTGTTCAATCCACACAGCCAGGTTAGGAAGTGGCTATTATAAAGGGCCAGGTACATTTTATAGGGGTCAAATGTTATATTAAATAAAACAATTTTCAGAAAGGTGCAAAATGTTTCTGGATTATCATTTGCATTGAGAAAAATTATTTACCAAGATGAAAGTAGCAAAACAATCAAGAAAACTCATTCAAAATGCATTCAAAGACCCTACCAAAATGTCTAACAATTAACAATAATGATATTATTACAGCTCAGTTGTCTTTGTTGTTTCCCCTCTACCTCTTGCTCAAGTAATGTTAACTAGTCAGGGTATTTATTTATAGCTCGTTCTCATTGAAATGTACAGAAAAGTGGTAACAGATGATAAGACATTATACTTTGCCTTTTTTCTCAAAAAGATCGTCAGTTATAGCTTCAACTTTTATATCTTTTATTACATCTATAGGAGCAAGGGAACATACATGTAAGTAGGGGTATTTAAAAACTGGGCAACTTTCTTAATACTAGTAAATGTACTAGGTAAAAGTTTACTACTAGCATTGAAAGTAAAAACAAGCAATGGTTACCGAGGTTACAGTCAACTGTAAAACATTTTGTTCAGCAAAGCTGGCTACAAATGACAGCAATCACTCCTTTATTATTCCCTTAGAAACCCAGAAAATGTCATAAAAATGGTAATTTCTTGTCTTATATGCGACTCTTTGAAACTTGAGCAGTAATGAAGGTTACAAAATCTGCAGTAACGGAGGTTACAGAACTCTCCAAAATGACGAGGTCTATGTCTATGCCATGTGTATCTAACTGTGTGTGGAATTTTGAGCCTCCATGCATCTACTAAATCTAAAGCCAACATCATGACTGGTGCATGCAGGTGATAAAATGTAGGTTTGATTGATGACTTGGAAGAAATTATCACAGCGGGTTGGATTTCTCCCCCTAAAAAGTGGCTGTTGCCTGAGAAGACATGAAAAATTTAAAAAGCAGCCTAAAACATAGCACTTTAATTACGACAGTAGTTGGTGGCTGTTGTGGCCGGATAGCCAGGCCCTAGGCCTCTGACTGATCAAGTCACATCGCTCCTGTCAATATTCTTGTACGTTGTGCGAGGTAGAACATACTGTACCTGTCACCAAGTTCTGTAACCTCCATTACCGCTCAAGTAAGACAGTCATGAAGTTTAGATAGAGCCACATACATGTATATGACAAGAACTTGCCATTTTGATGACTTTTAGCTCAGTTCTCTGGGTTTCTAAGAGAACTACATGTAATCAAAGAAGAAAGGAGCGTTTGTGGTTGTTTGAAGTCACACTTGCTAAACAAAATATTTTACAGTAATGACTGTAAGCTCTGTTACTGTTTTTTATTACTTCCAATGTTAGTTACTTCACCTGTTTCCCAATTTTAAAATGTCCATACTTATGGTCCCTTGCTCCTAAAAGATTAAGCTAAAACAGTAGATCTTTTAGGAGATTTAAAGCAGGTGTTACCTCTGTAACGGTAACAGAGGTAACACCTGTAACAGAAAAGACATAACAAGAGATTGAATTTCCTTTTCCTGTGCACCATAAACATAATAGTTGGAAATAAAGTAGAAAACATTTGTATCCAAAGTAAAATAACCCTCAGTGGCGTCGACAGACTCCAATATTCTGCCCTTCTTTGAGATATTGATTTCGCTTTTTTTTTTTGCTACTTCTATACACTACAATACACTTAGCTATTTTCATGTGTTTATACATATGCATATTTACCAGCATATAGTGGGCTGACAGAAGTACTTCCATAGATACTGATGCTTAAACTAATGGCTTTTGAAGTTATGTCAGGAATACAAGCTTTATCATGCACCTACTCATTCTGATATTCCAGTGATTTTTCTGCACCAAAAATTGCGTTGGTTTAATGTCTTATCAAAGTGCCTGAATTTTCTGTAACTTCCCATGTGCATGGCAATGAAGCTGTCATTTTTCAGTAATCATTAATTGAGATGTTTTCCTAAAAAAATGAGGTATGTGTGCTTAAAAAAAACGTTCATCAATTTTTCAAATCTAAAAATCACTATTTTGTACATTTCATTGAGAACGAGCCTTTTAGGGTTAGTCTGAGTGTCAGCCTTGTTAGCTTTCGTCTGCTCCCCAAGATCCGCTCCCCGCCAGAGCGGACAAAGGCTAAGAAGGCTGACACTCAGGCTATTTTAGGGTGACTTTCTTGAATAAATATGATATCAAATGATTTTTCTGCCAAACACATGAAAACTTAGTTTCTTTTTCTATTGTTTCCCAGTCCTTAATTTGGCGTCGTATGAACCAATCTTAGTTTTTTCGTTAATCGTGGTGGTTGTTGATACCAATGTTTCTTGTAATGATTTTCTCAACTTGAGATATGGAAAAAGGAGTATGGCTTACACAGTAAGAGATTTATAAGGTTACCATTTAAATAGGAACACCTTTCAATAAACAAGCAAAACAAATAGTAGAAACTAATTGAGTTATCCATTCCACCTGGATCCGTGGGTCTTGTGCATGAGACAGAAGGAGAAAAACAAAAAGGTGGTGGAGGGGTAGCAGTGTATACCAAGAAGACTATTCCATCAAAAGCTCTTGATATTGCTGTTCCGACTGACTTGGAGTGTGTATGCGTTCAACTGCAGCCATACTAGCTTCCTCAATCGGTGTCGTCCATCGCCCTCTGTGCCGTTGATGACTCTACCCATGGCGACAAACTCATGGATTTCCTGGCAGATGCTAGTGAAGAAGGTCGTCCTACCCCTGAGACTGTCAGACTTACGGTCGTTTGGATTGTGGGATCACTGAGCATGACTGCATGGGGAGAGGTCTAGACTATAGTGAAGTCCACGCAACCAACAAATGTTCAGCCTTCTACTCCACCCTGTGCAGTGCGATTGAGAAGTACATTCCATCTAAGACTGTCAGACTACATGAAAGACACAAGCTTCGGCATCACAAAAACACGCACCATTGAGACCCTGTGACCTGCCCACCTACCTCCCTGATCCAGCTCCACCACAGGTAGTCTCGGTCTGGGACATGTGGAAGAGACTTCGGAACCTGAAGGTTGGCAAAGCCACTGGCTCAGATGGTATCTCCCCAAGAATTATAAGAGAATTTGCATTCAAACTGAGCCAGCCTCTATGTGATATCATGAATGCCTCTCTGTGCCAAGGTGAGGTACTGGACTTGTTCAAGGATGCAGATGTGGTACTTATACCTAAAGAGATGCCACTGAGACTGGAAAAGCTAAGGCCAATCTGACCCATATTTGCTAATAAAAGTTTTTCTAAAGAAAGTTTTGTCCGAGACTGGTACTTACAGGACATCCTTCCTAACCTTCCAGTTTGGATCCCTCCAGGGCTGTTCAACAGTGCAATACCTTACACGTCTCATACACAAGATTCTTCAAGCAGCCTACAGACAAGGCCACCTGACGATACTTGTCCCCACTGACTTTTCCCATGCATTCGACTACGTCCACCACCAGACTGCCATCTGCAAGTTGGTGGAACTGTCACAGAAGATAGACTTACTTACTTAGACTTACTTAGAAAATAGACTTACTTACTTACTTCCTTAGACAGAAGATAGAATGGGCGCAAAAAAGATCACTAAGAGTAATACTTGGCCCCGAATATGACTGTTACTACATGGCTCTGAACACTACTGGCCTTGCTAGACTAGACACCAGGTATGATGAAATGTGCCTAAGGTTTGCTCATTCTCTCACAAGCAGTGAGAAATACCGTGCCCAGCTGCCATCACAGAGGGGGGATATCCACAATAGAACACTCAGCAACAGTATGAAACTGACACAGTTTAAATGCCGGACACAACGTATGCTAAATAGTACATTACCTTACTGTGTCCGCCTGCTGAATGACAGTTGATGTTAATTAATGTTATAACATAATTTCAAGTCTTGATAGTAATGATTTTCTAGGATTTGTAACTTCCTTTAATTCTTATTTGTAATGTATAATGTTGATAAGCCATTTGTGTACAGAAACCGCAATTCAGCACTGGTGGTTTGAATAAACCATAAAGCATTCTCTAATTGGTTCTCAGAGTTGCCTGCTTCATTTTTTTAATCATTTTATACAGTTTTTCCATCCAATATTCTATTAATGCATCGGTTTGATAAAATTCATTGGTTGAATTATATACCAGCTTGTGTATGTTGACTTCACGGCTCCTAGCATGGCTTTGGGGGCAATCTGAGGAAACCTACATGTAGGTCTTTTTTTTCACCCTGTTGCTTAATATTTTTTCTGAAAAAATCCTAGAACCAACAAGTTAAATTGGTGTGGCTTAATGATACAGCCTAATTTCACCTTGTTTGGCCACAGGACATCCCGACAGGTGCAGACAGCTGTGTGACCAGTCTGGTCAGTGACTCAGTGGGGCGGTCACTGCTGATAGCTGGCTGTGGAGATGGGTCAGTCCGACTCTTCGACAGGAGACTGGGGCCTAATGAATGGTCAGCAGAAATTCTTAAAGATGAAAATGTTTTAGTATAAATATTCAAGCACAATAGGGCAAAATAGAAAGTGTTTGGTTAGAATGAAAACAGAGGCGGAAAAATGGTTTGGGAGGGGGGTAGATATGTACATAATATTGAAGTTTATTGCAAGTTCATGTCCTAGGTAACAAAGACATGTACAAACTTCCAGTTTCGGCAGGTTTGAACTGCCAGGCAGTTACCACATTGAAATTATAGCAATTTACCATTAATCATGTAAGGCCATACCAATTTAATTTGTTGGTTCTCGGATTCGCCTCTTCGTTTTTTTCTGATTTACAAAAAAAAAAAAAATTTTGATTCTGGTCCTGAATCAACTGAAAAATGCTCATGTTTTGCCCCCAACAGTTGAGGAAAGTCCTTTTCTTTCTAGTTGTTACAGTTTTCCCAGCTATCATTGCAGTGGTTTGATTAAAAGTTAAAAATTCAATGTTTAAATTTTAACCCAGCCTTTTGTGTTGACTTCATGGCTCATTCCGTAGCATTTAAGCCTATAATATAATGCCTAGACCTGTTTTTTTTTTTTTCGCCCTGTCGCTTCATATTTTTTCTGAAAAAATCCGAGAACCAACAAATAAAATTTGTGTGGCCTAAGGTAGGTCTACATTTACATAATCTATATATTAAGATGTTCCTCTCATTTTCAATTGCATATTAAGTGTTTGATAGGACCATTATGGAATACAGCAGATTACAGAAATTCCTAATTGATTATGCAAATTAGCTTCTGATTTGCATAAATCTAATTATGTCAAGCATCACTTAAGCTACCTATGTACGTAGCAAAAATCATCCTCCTTTAAAGATTCTTATTATAAACAAACTGCCCTGCATTTCCAGAACAAGCTGCTATTAGTATTAATGTCACTTCTTCCCTAGCCCAAGAGCTACAGTAACTGTATCTACCATCCGAAATTTGTGACCGTAGGATGTCTAGATCATGAGATAGCAAAACCGGAAGTTCTGCTGCAGTACTATGGCAAGCTGCAGGGCCAGGGGGCCCAAAATCTAATCATTTCGGAATCCGGATTTGGGTCCACACACCGAATATCACACCAATTTGATTTTATGGATGACATCCGTGCACGTATTAATGTTCTCAAGGCCACACCAATTTATTTCCTTGGTTAACGGATTCGCCACTTCATTTTTTTGCCAAATTGACCAAAAAATAAAAACAGAACAAAAATCCATACTCTCAGGTTTCAAATAAACGTACCGGTTTATTTTTGAGGGCCCGAAAATCCACCCGGTACGTTGTAATTTTTGAAAATGTGGGCATTGTTAACAGCATCAAATATACATTGCTTCAAGGAAGAAACATTTTTCTGTGTGCAATTTGTTCGGAAAGCTAGGTTGCCCCTTCAAACACAAACACACACACACACACACAGGCCAAAAACAGTACTTCCATATGGGCTCTGAACAGAGCACTGATTTAAACCTCTGTTTGGAACTTTGATATTCAACTGGTTTCAACTTTATTCATCTTTTCAAAGTCTTGACAGCTGACAGTTTGTTAGTAAAACAGTGAAGATTTTTATCTTGCATTTTATTAAATAATACGAATTAGTGTAAAGGGATGTAACAGAAGTTGCTCTGTAATTGTCCTTTCAGTTCAATAAGTGTCCAATGTGCCCTATAGCATTTTGAAACTTCTTTCCTCAAATCTTTGGACTTACACTAGTACTGTGACATTACATGTGTCTTGGACTCTGAAAACTTGTCAAAGCTATAAGGGCTCCATAACCATGTAGCAAATCATGTGCAAGTATTTTTAACCAGAATGATCACATTTCTGCAAAAGTACCTATCAGCACCACTTCTAACATTTGTATAGAGTTGCCTCTGACATGATGAAGACAATAAGAGTATGTAGTGACAATTTGAAGCAATGATTTTGCCATACATGTATACACTGTTGCCTGTTTCATTCTCCAGTCGGGTAATGACCTTGAGAGAACACACAGGCTGGGTGGTGAAGGTCTTTCTGCAGAAGGGAAGTGAAGGCAACATCATCAGTGCCAGGTCTGACAGAAATGTTCTACTTTCTATATTACAAGTACAGGTCAGGATGTATCAGGATAACAACAGGTTAGGATGTATCAGGATGGGTAAGAATATATGAGGACAGGTTTGGATGTATCAGGATGGGTAAGGATGGATAGGATTGGGTATTCATGTATCAGACTGGGTCAGACTGAATGATAACAAGGGAAGGATATCATAAACATGTAGGTACATTATACAAGTGCAAACTAAAATAGTAAAAGTAAAAGATTTGAAATGCAAGGAGGCTAAACACCTGTCGACTACCAGGTACTATGGAATGGGAATAGCCACAACTGTCTGAAGTAATTGTCTTGACTGTGATGTAAATTAACTCTAAATGATGCTGAAGTAGAAGTCTTCATTAACCTTAGTAATATGTAGTTTATATTTCATTTAAACCATTCAGCGTTGGAGGTGATCTGAAGTTCTGGGATCCAAGGTTCAGTGAATCTGTCAAGACAATACAGACATCACAGGGACTGTCATCATTTGATGTTCATCCTCATGCAGAAATATTTGCATGGTAAGGCTACATGTACATCTACATGACTTTGTATAGACTACATGGTATAGTTGTATAGTAATTGTTTTTTTTTACCTCATTTCCTAAATAGCAACGTATATGTTTAATATTATCAAATATTTTTTTAAATATTTTTTTGTTAATGGAAAATTAATAGCACTCATTTCAGAATTCTCCATTTTGGATGGGGATTTGTCTATTTTTGCCCATGAGGTAATGAGCTTTAAAACGGTTTATGTTTGATTGTTTAAGTTTAAGAATGTTCAAGTCCATGATAGGAGAGGAAATGAGCTATTCTTGGCGCTAAATGTTTGCACTGATCGAGTCTGACTGAGCCTAAAGAAATGAACTTTACTCTTTGACTTGAGTTGAGTTTACAATACTACATCAACAGTTTTCCTTGCCATTAATTTTTATCTGAGATTGAAAGACTTAGACCAAGAGGCTTCAAGTAGAAAACAAAGGTGTTTCAGATGTCTGTTGCAGACCAAACCAAACCAAACCAATAGACTTCAACATACTGCTAATCTACTGTGGTCAATATTTTGTTCATCATAAGGCCACACCAATTTAATCAAATAAAAATATGAAGCCACAAAACTTAAAAAAAAAAAAACAGTCCAAGGCACCCCATATGAAGGCTGGAAATGTTACAATATGAAGTCAACATACCAGGCTGGTATATTATAATGAAAACAAAACGTACATGTATCCCCACCTCAATTAGACTCTCAAATAAACAACATTTAAGTTCAGCAAGTGAAAGTACTGAGAGTTCTAGGTGTGATTCTCCAGGCTGATCTGAAATGGAACTCGCACATGGACTCAGTATGCACTAAAGCAAACCAGCGCTTGTACTTTCTCAGGAAACTCAAGCACTTTCACCCTGCCAGTGACGATCTCCTGATGGTGTACACCTCCTACATGTAACGTTACATCCGCCCTATCCTTGAATACGCCGCTCCGGTTTGGCACTCCAGACTGCCCAACACACTGAGTGACAGAATTGAGAAAAGTCCAACGCAGAGCACTACGAGTTATCCTGGGTGCTGAATATACTCCACTGCCTGCTCATATCTGGGACTGCCAACTCTCTCCTCCCAGCGTAGAACACTGACAGAGACCTTTGCCCAGTCTCTTGTCCGTTCTGGGCAGCTTCAGCACATTCTACCACCCACCAGAGGAAGCATCAGTGGCCGTCAGACCCATTCATCACATAAACTGAAACCTTTTGTACGGCCGTACTGGACGGTATACGAACAGTGCATGTCGTTGATTGAACTTTTGAACCACAGTGACACATTATACTGCCCTTGACCATTTGTACCACCTGTTGACAATTTCGAATAGAATTGGTTTTTAACTTGTCACAGTCACTGATACTCTTTTACCCCATATGTTTATGTTAATATGTTCCAATCATGTCTCTAGCCTTGTTCAACTGATGGCGGGAGGTACAAGAGGTCAGCATTGGATCTCCAGTCGCCGTGTTGCTTCCGTAGTTCCCGCGGTATGCCCGCCTCAAACGCTAATGTATGTCCTCCCTGACGCAAGTCGTGCATGCAGAGTGTAATAGCTTTTGTGGAGGCCTGCTTGCTGTACAAACCGGGCTAGTTCTTTGGTGAGGATCGAGAGCTGGTGCCTCTGCTGGTGCCGGGTACTGTTGTAGCATGTTGGCGTAAGCCGTGACCGGGCACAATTGAGAGTCCAGGATCGTGAGGATAGGAACGATGAGGTCTCTCTCGTTGACTTGGATGGTTTTGGACCATGTCTGACGGATAAGCAGATCTTCTTTGGTGTAGCGATTATCACAACGCCGGAAATGCTTGGAGGTGTAGAAACTGTTGAAGGACGTGGGCAACTCTCTCCTCCGAGCGTAGAACACTGACAGAGACCTTTGCCAAGTCTCTTGTCCATTCTGGGCAGCTTCAGCACATTCTACCACCCACCAGAGGAAGCATCAGTGGCCGTCAGACCCGTTCATCACATAAACTGAACCCTTTTGTACGGCCGTACTGGACGGTATACGAACAGTGCCCTACCTTACATGATTGAACTTTTGAACCACAGTGACACATTATACTGCCCTTGACCATTTGTACCACCTGTTGACAATTTCGAATAGTTGTGCTGACATTGGTTTTTAACTTGTCGCAGTAACTGATACTCTGACAAATACAATTCTCTAGAACCTTTTTACCCCATATGTTTATGTTAATATGTTCCAATCATGTCTCTACCCAAATTGTAAATGCATGTTTATGTAAATACATTTTAATCATGTCTATATTCGAATTGTAATGCCTGTTTATGTAAATATGTTTTAATCATGTCTCTGTTCGAATTGTAAATGTCCTAACGCAATTCAGTTTTGGCTGCAATGTTTGTGGCAATGGTATTGAAATAAATAAACCAATCATTAACTGTGGAATACTTTGAGAATGTGACATAAAAGGAGAACTGGGTTCATTCTCTGCTTCACTTCGATAGAACTAATGATCTAGGTCACTATGGCAAATGGCTGTCTAAAGCATGGTTTTAGGGTAATCTAAGCAAGAGTCTCGGAAATCTGGACTGGCCGATACATACAAAGTGAACAAAGTAAAACTAGTCTACACGTGTATGCTAAATGACAGACTGGTGAAATTGAATGCTAAAGGGTATGTATGTATGTAAGTCCCATAACCTTAACGGTCGTCGGGGCACCATGACAGCCAGCAGCATGTCTGGACTTGTCACGATGGCTCCTTAGGCTTATAATCTTGGCGGCGCCTATCTCCTCTCCAAGATTAAGGGTACTAGTGCACAAAAAATTGAGAACTTAACACAACTTGACAGGTAAGATAGCTACAGTCTGTTGTGGGGATGGTGGTGGTCTCTGGCAGCGCTGTGTTAAGAACTGGAGAATGACATACATGTACATGTAGTTCTGTACATGTCCCGACAAGCTCTCGCCCATGTCACGTGTTTAGAGTCTCGTGTGATCTTGTGAGAGTTCTCGTATACAAATTCACTCATAACAACCATACCATAATTGTCTCACTCAAGAATAAACGGCAGAGTTGTACTTGACATCTGCGTTCAGTTGATGTGTCAGCATTACACCACTGGATGTCAAGGCCAGGTTGCAGGCGCCAAGAAGACTCTGGTGAGGGGTTGGTCGTGGCCCAAAGCCATGCAAGTAGCAAGTCACAGACCCTGCAGGATGAGATGCCGCGTCCTCCAGGATCTCCAGTCGCCGTGTTGCTTCCGTAGTTCCCGCGGTATGCCCGCCTCAAACGCTAATGTATATCCTCCCTGACGCAAGTCGTGCATGCAGAGTGTAATAGCTTTTGGGGAGGCCTGCTTGCTGTACAAACCGGGCTAGTTCTTTGGTGAGGATCGAGAGCTGGTGCCTCTGCTGGCGCCGGGTACTGTTGTAGCATGTTGGCATAAGCCGTGACCGGGCACAATTGAGAGTCCAGGATCGTGAGGATAGAGACGATGAGGTCTCTCTCGTTGACCATGTCTGACGGATAAGCAGATCTTCTTTGATGTAGCGATTATCACAACGCCAGAAATGCTTGGAGGTGTAGAAATTGTTGAAGGACGTGGGCACCAGGTTCAATCTTCTCAGATATGCGAAGAAACCGATCAAAAGTGCTGTCCAAGTGGTGCCGTCCAGATTTGTCAGATCCAGGAACTGGTGTGCCTTCAAAAGAAACTCTGGAGTGATGGGGTGGTGCTCTTTGGGTCTGTGACTGAGAGTCCTTTTTAATCCTCGTAGGGTTTGCTGAAGTTCAAATTGTTGTAGACTGAACTAATGGTGACAGTGGAAGTGGTGTAGTAGCTTTACGGCGGACAGGTAGTGTGATAGCACAAGAGGAGATGATTGGTGGCGGGAATGGGAACCTTCCTGAAGAAGCAATATATCTTTGAAACTGAGTCCGGCTTCAGAGCGGGTAGGTGCTGGTGAGTGCTTGCCACCTCGGAGGGCGCAACCCGAGGAACTGTTGCTGGAACAGCCAGTTGCAACAATATGTGCAGGGTCTGCGTGTGGTAGCCATCTTTTAAGTTAGACACAAGGGCTTCTGGGATGGTCGACCTTTGACCAGTGACGTCACCGTCATGGGGGTAGACGTAGATTCCGACGTTCCGTGCTCTATGCCCAAGTCGACTTTCATCTGTTCTATCCGCTTCGAAACGTCGAGAATCTCATTACTCAGCTGCTTTTCCAACTTATCGGCCGGAGTAGAAGGCCACTCGGGGTCATCCGCGGGTGACATGCCGTACTGCGCGGGCACTCGTATTTTCCTCTTCCCAGCTCTCAAACCTCAAATTACCATGGACAATTGAGATAACAAAGGAAGGGTTGACGTTTGAAAGATGCAAATATCTTAAAAATAGTGTTTGTGTGGGATTTAGAATGCAGTGGAAATGAAAAATAGTTGATACTTGACACGCACTGGCGACTGACATTTGTTGTTACAGGATAAATTTTATCCTATTTCATTACGTTATATAAACAAGGGAATCGACAATGATTTATAGAACCGTGAAGAAGTGAAAGGCAAGGTTGCCATCATCAGACAGGAAACTTGAAAAATTATAGAGAAAATTACTTTTGATAGTTTTGTATTTCAATGGACCATTCTTCCTGAAGTTTTCAGACTTTCCATCATCACTGTTTATTCTCCTCTGTCTCAGTGGCTCTGCTAACCAGTTCATCAGCCTGTACACCTTAACTGGGGAAAACATCAGCACCATCAAGTACCATGATGGCTTCATGGGGCAGAGAATAGGACCAATCAGCTGCCTGGCTTTCCATCCACACTGGGTGAGGAATATTATATTTGTTAGTTAATGTAGTGCTACCAATTGTCATCCGATTTGAAATAGCATATTTTGGAGATGCTACAGTTGCTTTCATTCATTCAAACCTATGCAAAAAACAGACAAAAAAGGGCACCATATCTCACCTTTCAGACGCTCTGGTCACAAAACTCATCTTCATCTGGTAGCACATTTATAACAAGAATTTGGAGATCTCATACCTCCATGAAAAATGTAGAGCTTTTGTAAAGTTTTTTTTAATTAATCTCATTGATTATGGAAATAAGGTAGTAATTACCATAATCTGTTTTAATTTATGGTTTTTCTAAACTAAAATTACAATATGTTGTGTGTGAAATTTGTATCCTTTGGCAATGTTTCATTGCAACATGTTCTCAGTAATGCCCTCTAAATTAACATAATATAAGTAACATACATATGTCACAAGGTATGAAATTCCCATCATTCACCATTAAAGAATCATTGCATTTTTACATCGGTTATGCAAATTGGGTCATCATTTGCATAATTGGTATCTGTTGATGTTCCACCTGCCATAGATTAAGGTTCCGGGTATCAGTTTATATCTGACCGGGGATCTATGGTGCGCAGTAAATCGCAGGATCTGAGCAGTTCTGAGCAGTTGTCATTTTTCAGGAAAAGCTATCTGTCGTAAAAAAAAAGTCATACCACGTTCAGGACAAAAGATACAAAAAACGCAATTTCTGCTGCAGTACCAAGTTCAGGCACCAGGAGGCCCATATTGACCTTTGTCTTCCTACGACCTAGCATGCCAAAAATTAATATGAGTAATTGTCGCGTTCAACCGGTTATTCCACTTACTCATAGATACTGTGTAATGCATTCATTAGTGAAGGAGAGTGGTGGTTGTCACTTGAAACGTCCAGAAATTATCTCCGTAGTTTATCTAGTACTAAAACTTGAATTTCCTATGGGTATTGTTTAGGGCACACCAATTTAATTTGTTGGTTTGGTTGTCAGTTTTTTTTTGAAAAAATATGAAGTGACGGGGCTAAAAAAATAAAAACAGACTGAGGCATCCTTTGATAGCCCCAAATGCTATGATAGGAGCCACAAAGTCAACATAACAGGCTGGTTTGTAATTCAACCAATGAATTTGGGTTCCACGTTGAATGAGTTTCACAACCCCATACCATCGCCAAATGATGTTAACCCTTCGGGTTGTCGAATTATACAATTTTAATCATTGATTTCGCAAAAAAAGAAGCCTCATTTGCATGGACTACATCAGTTGATCATATTCTCCACCCAATGACAGCCTTACGCCAAAAAGCAGTTACTCAAGCAACTGGATATGATTTTGAAAACGTCAAACGTTTCAGCTAGTATCCACTAGCTTTCGTCAGTGACTGAGAGACTAGAGGGGAAATGCAGGTTTATAAGCACAACCTATTGATTGATATGCAAATAAAGGGAAGACAAATTTTTGGAAGTCAAAAATGGAACAAAAGTCAGACAAGTCAAGACAAGAGGCAAATTAGTCAGAAAGCTCATGTTATACAGAACAGGAGCTTAAGTATTGTCAGTCCTCCTATGTCATTGCTTTTAATTAAGAAGATTCATGACTAAGGATCATGCTTATATTGTTGTTTATTGCTCATAAGATGTGGTTTTGCATAATACACCTCAACATGTCTAGATAACCCAAAGTGGATGGCAATGTGTAGTATGTGCCCAAGATTGGGTAGTTCATGACAGGTGGTACATGTAGCTCTACGTTGGGGACTGAAAAATCCTTCACAGAAGTTCTTTTATATTAATCAATTTGATTTTCTCCTACAGGTATTTTTCCCAATATGAACAAAATTCGCATTCAGTAAAATTGCATTCTCCCTTTTTGCTTAATACATGTATGTTCATGTGATGACCATTGAGTTTTTAATAGCGGACAATACTCATATAGTTGCCTTTATGTACCTACATATCCTACTGTGTACATTTCATCATTGCAGCAGTAAAATTAAAACAATGGTCCAGATCATGTATAAATATTTTTGTGTAATCTATACACTGGAATAAAACCAGTGCAGGTACATGTAGACATCGGAAGTACTGCCACAGCTCCATTTTTACCTGCACTAACCTGTATATGCTGGTGGTTTTATCATGCAAATGGTAGTAGCAAAAAATTAGTTGTTACATAATGAAATAATCAAATCATCATTATCAAAAGCCAAATGATGTTATTTTCTTGCAGGTTCACCTTGCTGCTGGAAGCACAGACTGCTTTTTGTCTGTGTACGGGGAAAGGAAACGGTGACATCACACATCAATTTGGACCCATGGACATGTCTAAGTATTTACTATAGATTTAAATGAATGATGTGAATGTGAGTTATAGGACCTTGTTTTTCCTGATGTTGATGATGTTGAAATAAAAATCCTGTCAGCTTATTCAGTTTTCTCCCAGTTTCCCTTTTCCCATTTACAATGTGATGTTCATACAAAAGTCTGATGGTTATTTTTACCGGAACATCTAAGGACAGCAGTTAAGTCAAGATAACAAAATCACAAAACCTTCTAATACATTGTATTTAATATTGTGGTATTATTCATTAGTCATTGCCTTCCAAAAAGAAGCCAATCCCCCAGTATTGTATGAAGAAACATCAGATAGATTTATAGACTATATTCTATTACATTTTTATTGCATAAGTGGAATTGCCCTACTTAATGTTTGTTTCTCCTGCAGAAGCCACTGGAATGTATGGCCATGGTTACATGTATGTGATGTTCATGATTGTACGTTTCTTACTGTATTTAATGAAACATGATCATTCATATCTGAAAAAGTCTTTAGCAGGATCAGACATTAAAAAATGTTTCTATTTGATAAAACAATCTGTGTCTTGTACATGAAGTTTGCAGTAGAGAATTGTTTAAGGTGGACCAAGCACATTTATCATATGGTCAGTTGAGCCTTGCACAACTAAGTTGTTACAAGCTTGTCATAATTGTTTGTATAAGTAATTTTGTATTTTGTAATCTATAACTCTATTATGATGTGTTTATGTTTATGTATGTATATGTGGGGCCCGTCATCAGCTTGGCTGCCAGGGCTTCCGCTGTATTGCCATGTTTGTAATTCTAATAATTTAAAATCAAATAATTGTTTGTAGATAGCTTACACGATGATTGACACTATCAAATGCTAATTATGTCATTTGTTGTCTAATTTGTAGTCAATGAGGAAAGTTTATGTCATGATTGGACTTTATACCTATACTAAGGGAGAGAGGAACGTCAATAGATACATGTATCAAATGAAGGCCTAATTTGCATTATACTAAGTACTTAGATACCTTGTTGATAAATGAGGGGAATTGATAATATTTTTTAAAGTTAAGTAGAAGTTAAAATGAATAGAATATCATTTCTGCAAAATACTGTCCTCATCAGCTCACATGAGAAAATGGTACAATTATAGCCTTCTTTGCTGTGATTTCAAACCCCCATGAAATATGAGTTTTTGTATTTTTTATTTGTCTCATTGACTATGGAAATAAGGTTGTAATTAGTATATTACCATAATCCTGTTCAATTTATGGCTTTCTAAATTCAAATTACACTATTTTGCGTGTGAAATTCCTCTCCTTTGTCATACTTCATTTCAACATGTCCTCATTAATTATGCAAATGTCCTCAACATTAACATAATATATGAATAGTGATGTTAAACTTTAAGTAACTGACAAATGTCACAAGGTATAATATTCCCATCATCCTCCAATAAGGAATCACAGAATTTTCACAATAATTATGCAAATTAGATCATCATTTGCTTAATTGGTATCTGTTTATGTTCCTCCTGCCATAAATTGAATAGATTACATGTATATAAGTATATGTTATATAAAACAATGTAATTATAGAACTTCCTCCTTAATTATGCAAATTAAGTCTTCATGTGCTTGATTTGCATCTACTTTTTAATATCTCTCTCTGAGTCTCTCAGCTACCTACATACCAAAAATGAAAATATGATGTTCCTATCTGGACTTATTGGCTTTGAAAGATTTCACCAGAAAGTCCCCTGCAGTTCCAGAAGAAGCTGCTAGGGGGACCAAAACCACACCACTTATTCTTGACAAGAAAAGCATTTTTGGGATAAAAGATACAGAAACCGGAAGTCCTGCTGCAGTACCAAGGTCAGCCACCAGGGGCCCACATTTGACCTTGACCTTTGTCTTTCTAAGACTTACCAACATATCAAATATCATCCCAATCCAAAAAGGCATTCTGAAGTTATGCTGACAACAATGTTGCGGAAACACACACACAAACACACACACACACAGACACGCTAAAAACAATACCTCCATTTTCATGGAAGCAAAAAGCTTAATAGCACCTACACTAAGATGCTGCGGGTAGTGTATTACATACCTTGGGGGAAGTACATCTCAAACAAACAGTTGTATGGAACATAGTTACTGTAGTAAAAACTATCACCACAGTATTGATTGATTGATTGATTGATTGATTGATTGATTGATTGATTGATTGATTGATTGATTGATTGATTGATTGATTGATTGATTGATTGATTGATTGATTGATTGATTGATTGATTGATTTAAAAAACGCTGGCTAAGCCTCGCGGGTCATGTGACTCATGGTAGAGAACCAGCTGAATGACTCTTACTCCAAAAGAAGGATCAGTCATCCAACCACAACTCTCAAGAAACTCATAGAATCTGAAACTGGTTTACAAGGACCTGAACTTCTGTCTGCAATGAATGACAAACAGCACTGGAAACAGAACTTCCCCTGCATTACCTCAGGAGAAGAGCATGAACAAAGGCCTTGTTCATATGAAGTCAGTGAAGGCGCTTTACATTTGGTTTCCCCCGAAGAGGTTTCAAGTGGTCCAATCTTACGCTCCAAATCACATTGAAAGCGCCTCGATCCCAAGCCACTTCTAGAGGTGGTTTCGAATCGGTTTTCCCGCATCGCGATTTCCGTCTGAGTGCAATGTGATTTCAATGTGGTCATGGATTACGGGGTGATATTTCTTTATTTATATGCAATACCAAATTTTACGTGGCAGCAACTTAAAGAGCAGTAATGGTCAAATAATGTGTCCGTTCTAGGGCGAGCTCTGGCGGGACCTCGTCGGCATTCGGCCGTGATACGCTGGGGGGGGGGGGCACCGGTAAGCAGGTCGTTGATCTCAGACATTAATAGCACGCTACCTTACGTGTTTTCATCAAACAACAATGGATGCAGTTTCAGAGAATCGTGATCGGGCACGGTTTGAGAGGAATGTATGGCTGTGGACCAGATGTGAGGAATGCGAGTTACCTGAATCGCTGTTCGAGTGGTTTCATATGAACAAGGCCAAAGAGGAAGAAAAACAAGCTTCATTTGCATCAGAATGCATACTTAAACGTTATCAATTATTCGCAGGTGGAATTTGGCTTTTTGTCGTTTTTTTTTCTCAAGGGTCATCCAAAATCTCTACTTCAAGCACAAGGTAGTCAACAATCAACATGCAAATTGGCATTACATGTACCTGTTTAGGTCATGTTTAGGTACGGAATTAATCTTGCAAATAAGGTCATTATCTGCATAATTGGTATGAGTTTCCTCATCGTACATCCTTACAATTTTGAAAATAAATTGTTCCATTTCCATTTAAAGATTTCGCAAGAAGCTTCCCTGCAGTTCCAGAACAAGATGCTAGGAGTACAAAACCCACACCACATATTCCTGACAGGAAAACCTATCTGTCACCAAAAATTCAAGACCATATCATGTTCAGGACAAAAAATTAGATAAAACAGAAGTTCTGCTGCAGTACCAAGGTCAGTCACCAGGAGGCCTATATTTGACCTTTGTCACCCTATACCCAACCAACATACCGAATATCATCACAATCTATTAAGACCTGACGTTATGATAACTGCAAATATGCGAAACACAGACACATACACACACATACAGACCAAAACCAATACCTCAATTTTTCATGGAGGTAATTATTGTATGCACCATCGTACCATTATTGATACCAATTCCTTATGAAACGTTCAGCTCCTGTTGCTTACATTGTATACATGTACATGTTGTACGTGTAACTTGTTAACGTCTGTATCTGCTCGGGATGTTGCTCGGGATGTTCATTAAGTCGGGAACTGGACGGGGACACTTATTTAGCATTTATTTACATGTTACAGACACGTTTCAGAGTAAATCAAAGTGTCCCCAGGCTAATCCCGTGAAGAAACCTGTTGTAGGACGGTTGGTTTCGCTCCCCATGCTTTAAGCATTCAAATGCGCTATTCTGACTAGCTGTACCAACATAACGTGGATACCCCGGATATTGATCGAGTAAACTCTTGACTTGAGGTACGAGCACTCCCGATGGATATCCTGACCACTTTTGCTAGGGCTGACTGCAGGTTAGAACCGGCTTGTCTCCTTGGAATAACCTTCTAGCCAATCATCAAGAAGTACAGAGTTTGATCACCACCTGCCAATCATGTAAGCGTCTTGGATGTATAGCTTGGTCTCTCCCATCTTCGGGAGAGAGAGACCAAGACGTCGTCCGGCCACCTGGGTCTGAAGCATCCGTCTTCTCCGACCAGGAGTTAGTAGCTTTCTAATGGTCCTATAAGTGCATCTTTAGTGATTTACTACCTCTGTGGATCGAAGTCATCGCCTCACTTCTGAACTTCTGATTAGGTATGTGGTACTTGTTGGGTTTGCGACTGTTCACAATATTTCAACTTACAGCCGGAGTTTATTTGGTGTGTAACGTTTTGTATGTACTTGTAGGTTCTCCCTAGGCGTTATTACTCATGTGCTAGCTGATTCTATTGTGTCACAACTGTGTACATGTACTATAGGACTATTAGAACCTACTTCTTCTTAGACGGTATTTAAGATATATAGATTCTTGTACTTGGTTCGAAGTTAAGTGAATAAATCTTCCGGTGGTGCGATCGAATCCCATGGCCTGTGTTCGTTCTTCTAGTCTAGTTATACCTTAGTGAGAGTACGGATGACGCGTCGAACTTGATCTAACTGTAAATCCTCCTAGACCGACGAAAACATCTGAAACCACTAAAACAACTGTTACAATAACACTGACTAGGAATTGGTCGGGTACACTTATTTTGCATTTCTGACATGTTTCATATTTTGCAAGTACATAAGATCAAGAACAAGACAGTGTTGCCCCCTATCTTCCTTGTTATTCAATCTTGTAGTTGAAATCCGGATCCTTGCTACGAAAATACGACAAACAGACACGGTTAAAGGTATTGAAGTAATGAATAGTGATAGCTTACTAGAAATAAAGATTAGCCAAGTAGCAGATGATACCACTCTTACGCTATCTGGCGATGATTCCATAAGAGAGGCATTGGGGATTGTGGATGAATTTAGTCTTGTGGCAGGTCCCACTCTAAACCGTAACAAGTGTGAAGGTATGTGGGTCGGGGCTAATAGAGGAAGAAGGAATTCTCCCTTCGGAATCAATTGGCCACACAAACCGATTAAGTCACTAGGCATCTTCTTTGGTTTGTCTGAGGAGGAATGTGAGACTCTAAACTGGGAAAAACAGTTGAAAAAATTGAAAAGCTACTACGAATGTGGCAGAGAAGGAAACTACAGTATATGTAGGTGGCGAATTATACCTTTACGCTTTATTGACAAGCTAGACAAAGGCTTTCTAGTGTTTCGACTTAATTTCAAACGAAGATCTGATGCACCTTCTTTGTTAACCCTCCCCCCATTCTACAGAGATGTAATCCTCTCATGGCATGAACTGGGAGGTGGAAAAACTGATTTTGATGATGTAAGGAATGAAATAATCTGGTGCAACGAAAATTTTAGGCTGAATCACAAAACTTTGTACTACAAACACTGGATAGACAGTAGCATTATTTTTGTTAAAGACATATGTAATACTAGTGTCTCAGACTTTTGGTCACTCAAACAGTTAGTCTGTCGAATAACGTCTGAATCGTTATTCGACAGACTCACTGTTAAGAATAACTGGTCATGCGAGTACGCCAGTGTTAACATGCCAGTAGGGCGAAGATGGCTCACTGAAGAAAATATTGTCAATTCATGTCATGATAAGACTTTACTTTGGTATAACGAACAACGTAAAATACCCGAGGTATTTACTAGTACATTTTTGTATTCCACGTATGTGACTTACAACAGTGTTAAACCTACCGCACAAGCATACTGGGACTCAGTAACCCCTAAACTGGATTGGAGAAAAATCTGCAAATTTCAAACCTCTAATCTTAAACACAACCAGTGTGGCGGGCAGTGAAAGAATCTTGAAGATAGGGCCCAAGAATTTTTGGGAAAAAAGATGTGTGAACTCTAAGCTGCGGAAAGTAAACTTTAAAACCCTGCACAATATTCTACCCTGTAGGTACTTACTTAACAAATGGAATGTAAAAGACGAATCAGGAAACATTTCTAGTAATAACTGAGTAATTTGTAATACTGTGGAAAATTACGAACATATGTTTGTGAAATGCAATAGACTTAAGAACTTCTAGAATAAATTTTCTTGCATTCCTAACGTCCCTCTGAGGTGTTAGAATTGCAAGAAAACTACTCCCGACCTTTTAAAAAAATTTCCGCACATTATACGTATAAAAAAAATTTGGTCGGTTTTTTTCGTGCAAAACCTATGATTTAGAGCCTGAAACGCGTTATACAGGCGAATTTTAACAAAGTCGCTATTTCTTTTGGAAATGGTCGGGAAAAATTTTCTTGCATTCCTAACGTCCCTCTGAGGTGTTAGAATTGCAAGAAAACTACTCCCGACCTTTTAAAAAAATTTCCGCACATTATACGTATAAAAAAATTTGGTCGGTTTTTTTCGTGCAAAACCTATGATTTAGAGCCTGAAACGCGTTATACAGGCGAATTTTAACAAAGTCGCTATTTCTTTTGGAAATGGTCGGGAAAAATTTTCTTGCATTCCTAACGTCCCTCTGAGGTGTTAGAATTGCAAGAAAAATACTCCCGACCTTTTAAAAAAATTTCCGCACATTATACGTATAAAAAAAATTTGGTCGGTTTTTTCGTTGCAAAACCTATGATTTAGAGCCTGAAACGCGTTATACAGGCGAATTTTAACAAAGTCGCTATTTCTTTTGGAAATGGTCGGGAAAAATTTTCTTGCATTCCTAACGTCCCTCTGAGGTGTTAGAATTGCAAGAAAACTACTCCCGACCTTTTAAAAAAATTTCCGCACATTATACGTATAAAAAAAATTTGGTCGGTTTTTTTCGTGCAAAACCTATGATTTAGAGCCTGAAACGCGTTATACAGGCGAATTTTAACAAAGTCG
>NW_017803845.1:271168-273372 GCF_001625305.1 Branchiostoma belcheri | reverse complement strand
GATACAAAAGGTACACCTTCAATACATATATTTGTATTCATAAATAATAATTGTTGTCAAATTTCTGTCGGGGTTGTGGGGGTTAACATATTGAAATTCATACCAAGCCATTAAGGTTTCACTTGAAAAGGAACTTATTTTGAGATGTTGTATAGATTTTTTTAATCTGGAAAAAGGGAAATAAATCTGCTACAACAGTCGGGTGCACTCTTAAAAGCCATGCACTTAACCAGCTTGGATTATAATACAATTTTGGTACCCATAATGCTTTTCTTGTGAGTGCAAATTCATATCAGTAAATAAGACTTAAACCGCCATATTCTACCGAGTCATATATTGCTTTTCTGCTATCCTTTCTGGTCTTCCATTCCATTTTTCGCTCATAATCTATAAATAACTTGCTGTCTGGTATACAATGTAGGGAGGACCTGAAAAAGTTGGGTAAACTGCGGAATGATTAGGGAATTAATGATTGTTACTTTACCATACAATGGTAATTTTTTTTCCTTTCCAGGGTCGCAGTGATACAATCATCTATCTAATTTAGTTAGAAGAGGGTCAAAATTTGAGGAGACAATAGTGTTGATATTCATGGATATTCTCGGAGCAATTTCACATTTCCATTTACCCATTGAAAGGGAATGTGAGTAGGCAGTCTAAAGTAGCTGCTTTTTAATGATCCAATTCTAAGTTAAGTAATAGTTACAGGTTGTTGTATTTTACATGTATGTGTGGCAACAAGCAAGTGTATATACGTCTGTGTTATAAGTTTGTAATATGTTTTTAAGACTCCAGGAAAAATAGCTTATACTCACTAATGGAGATCCTTCAAATAAACAATAAACAAGTATTTCACACTTATCAGCATTTGAGGAGAGGCCCGAAATTTGTGAAAAACTATCCAGATCTTGGACAAGGGCGTAAAATTTTAAAGCAGGTTAAGTTTTTAATAAACGGGGAATCTGAGTCATCTGCATACTATCTTTCATGCGTTGTGATTGGCTAGTCCATATACCCTACCTACATAAGGAGAAGGCGGGCTGATTACTGCGCAGAAGCGATAGACTCATCCCCACAGCCGGACGCTCGGCTCGGCGCTCCGTGAGCAGGCGGGAGAAAAACCGTGCAAGACAGACTGCCAGCCTTCCAGTGGTACTTCCCGGGCTCCAGGGGCGAGCGAAGGCTCGGGGGGGTGAGAAGGTGGAACGTTAATGTGCATTTGGAGGTTTCCCTTGTTTTTTGTTGGTGCATTTTGGAGTTGTAATGGATTTGGAACTGTTAGCAAGTTCGCACATGTGTATGAGAGTTGTCTGTCGTTGCACGTGCATTGCCTCTCGTCATGCTGAGGTCTGTTCTTCTCGCAGACGGAGGGGGGGGGTGTGCTCGGGCAGTATTTTTGGCGTACAAGTGTTAGCACATCTCGGTAAAGGAAGATATCTAATTTGGATGTGTTGTAGATGTCACAGGTACCGGTCGTGCCGGGAGGGGGACCCGGAGGAGGACCGCCGGGAGCGGTGCAGCAAGCCGCCGGGGCTCAAGGAGGTGGACCGCCGGGAGCAGTGCAACAACCCGGGGCTCAAGGAGGTGGACCGCCAGGAGCAGTGCAGCAAGCCGCCGGGACTCAAGGAGGTGGACCGCCGGGAGCAGTGTAGCAGGCCGCCGGGGCTCAAGGAGTTGGACCACCGGAAGCAGTGCAGCAGGCCGCCGGGGCTGAAGGAGGAGGACCGCCAGGAGCAGTGCAGCAGGCCGCCGGGGCTGAAGGAGGTGGACCGCCTGGAGCAGTGCAGCAGGCCGTCGGTGCTCAAGGAGTGGACCGCCGGGAGCAGTGCAGCAAGTTGTATTTGTAACAAGCTAGTCGAGACCGGATAGTGGATTCGGTCAGGAAAAATTGGTGTATGGAGAAGCATGCTCTTTACTGCAAATGGTGCAGGTATGTTGGTATACATGTACACGGGAATGGCCCATGATTATGGAACATGGTACGATAAAAGTTTTCAGATAAGCTCGTCGTAATGCCATGTTAAACGAGGGATAATACTTACAAGAGAGTACAGGCGGGAATGACCGGTTGATATGCAAATTGGATACAAGTCAGGACACGTGCGGTACACGTGGGATTGGTATGTCAGGCTGTAGCGAGTCTGACGGTAACGTAATTTTGCGATGTTTATTACAAAAAGTGGATTTTATGGTGTGATGTTGTA
>NW_017803845.1:270893-271148 GCF_001625305.1 Branchiostoma belcheri | reverse complement strand
GGCCAGTGCAGCAGACCGCCGGGGCTCAAGGTGGTTGAACGCCGGGAGCAGTGCAGCAGGCCGCCGGCGCCCAAGGAGGTGGACCGCCGGGAGCAGTGTAGCAACCCAGGGCTCAAGGAGGTGGACCGCCGGGAGCAGTCCAACAACCAGGGGCTCAAGGAGGTTGACCACCCGGGAGCAGTGCAACAACCCGGGGCGCTCATGGAGGTGGACCGCCGGGAGCAGTGCAACAGCCCGGGGCTCAAGGAGGTGGAC
>NW_017803845.1:242354-270873 GCF_001625305.1 Branchiostoma belcheri | reverse complement strand
CAGCAGGCCGCCGGGGCTGAAGGAGGAGGGACCGGCCCAGGAGCAGTGCAGCAGGCCGCCGGGGCTGAAGGAGGTGGACCGCCTGGAGCAGTGCAGCAGGCCGTCGGTGCTCAAGGAGTTGGACCACCGGGAGCAGTGCAGCAGGCCGCCAGGGCTGAAGGAGGTGGACCGCCTGGAGCAGTGCAGCAGGCCGCCGGGGCTCAAGGAGGTTGACCACCGGAAGCAGTGCCCCGGGGCTCAAGGAGGTGGACCGTCTGGAGCAGTGCAACAGCCCGTGAAGTTCAGGACCTCCGGATGGAGTGTTGTGAACAGCTGTTTTTTTTTTTTCGTCGAGACCGGATAGTGGACTCGGTGTATGGAGAAGCATGTTCTTTACTGCAAGTGGTGCAGGTATGTTGGTATACATGTACATGGGAATCGACCTAGGGGCGTGTCACCGCGCGCACCACAGGGAGCACCCCTGCAAGCCCTGTTTGTATGGTTTTCATTACGTTTTGAGTCCCGCGGGGTGCCAAATCGACAGGTCCGCCCCGTGTAAAGACACAAACATGTGAAATGATATAATTAGAATTTGGGTTGATCTATGTGTGTTATGACGCTACACTCTCACAACTTAAACTTGAATATTGTACATTGCTGTTTGGAAACTCATGACAGACCAAAACGTTCCTTCCCTAAATAAAAATCATGACAGTGTCAACAACCCTGCCAACAACCTCCGTCGCCATGTATGTTTTCATTGCCAGTCTTGTTGGGTTTAAGGACACCAAAGTTTCGCTCATTTCGCATTAAAGGCGTGTTTTCTTGGGTGGGTATGACATAAATAAAATACAACACGTTGTATTCTGCATCACCCACGGTCCCAGCCCTCCCGTACTCGAAACGATACGATGCGGTAAAAATAGCCTAGTGCGAAAAGGGTCGTGGGTTCCCACGCACCTCTAATCGTCCCCTAAGGCACCTGTCTGTTTCAGACAATAGACAAATTCTTGATGGGTGAGCTCATGGTTCAAAAGTCAAACTCCTGCTCATCAAAGATCAGAGAGGTTTTGGCAGTAATTCGATAAACACCGTACCTCGACAGATGTCTACATTTCCCCTCTAACTCAGAGTATAAATGTAAGTTTGTTAGTGGACTTAGACTGATACGAGTAACCGAAATAGTAATTTCTCGATCAGTTTTCACCCTAGTTACGGACGAACTTACTCTACTTACGGACGAAATCCTTCTGAAAATGGAGTTCTCAAGCTCTCAAACATGACGAGGGAGGAATAAACTTACCCCATGTTGACACGTGGTCTCTCTTCTCACGACAGCGCGCTGTAGGCAGGTAAGACTCAGACTGACTGCAACGTACAAGAAACACGTCAACGTGTCAACGTGTAAAATCTGTATCTGTGTCTGTATCTGTATGGTCCTGGTATAACCGGTATAAACGCCCTTCGTTTTAACACACCAGCTTGACTTCACGTGATTCCCAGGACCTTTCCCATTGGTCCGTTTGAATTCGTATCCCATAATCACTTAGGTACTGCTACTTGGCGACTTCGGGCTCTTCAGTGCTCGTCAGGGACGCCGTCTGTGAGGGCCTGCATGCCCTTTTTCGTAATCAGGCTTTTTTAGTCTTCGTAATCCGTAGGCAGGCTCCCAAAAATCAACGTAATAGTACATTAGCCACAAGCGTAAAGTCGTAATCAGCTTTGAGACTTTAACGTGATTCGTAATCGGCGCCGCGGCGAAAATTTTGCGCAATTCGTAATCACTACACCCCCATGCAGGCCCTCGTCTGTATGTTTGAAAAGATAAAGCCTCGAGTTCCGTCTCATGATCACATCCTTGTTGTCCTGTCACTACCAACTATTTTTGGGGTGTAAGACAGTGTTTGGGGGTTACTCACTCCACAAACTGGAGTGAGCGACACCGTATCTATTGTTCTATTCTGTGCTAGTTATGCAATTTTGGGGTTAATTCCAAGTGTTTGTTTTGCAACAGAACACAATGGAAAAGTACCCCATTTTAACATTTGCATTTAACACCTCAGCTAGGAAGTGTGAAACACGTGCATTGTTTACGGTAGGAACGTTACTGAATATGTTTCATTCCATAGACTCGATTTTGTGTACATACAGGGAGGTTTGATAGACTTAAACGTCTAGTCAAGGGCATTATTGGCCTAGTACAATACAATCTAGCGGCCCACAGAATGACTAGCACCCGGAGAGCCGATTTACGCACCCGCCCATGGTCCAGGCGGCAAGGAAGCGTTTCACACATACCTGTATAACCCGTTTTTCACCCCTTCTTTCTCTTTTATGACTTGGGTGTGAAATTGGTTTTACACCACTGTATTTACATAGAAACAAATTTACATAGGACGCCCGTGTTCTTTGTTGACGAAGATCCATACCTGTGGTCACCTGTGTGTATATATCTAGGTTTGTAAACATGGTCGGTAATATCAGGGCACTGTGGCGCGAATTTCCGGTCAAACAGGTATGTATATAATGAGGTTGGGGGTTGTAGTAGGATAGACTTGTTTTTATGTCGCATATTCGACACAGTATGGACATGCACAACCAGTCTTCCAAGTCTTGTAATCATACAGTTATACTCTCTAATTCGATCTGCTCGTCGATACTAGGTGTTGTAAGCATAATACTCTACCATTTTGGAATCCCGATTGTTTACGTTGTTGGTGACCTTAACAGGTCACGGACCTTTGTCACAAACTGGAACAACAACCCTAAAATTCTTCGTGGCCTCAATCGTACCCAGTCTATCGTGGTTGGAACAGGCTGTCCTCGGGGCTCTGACAGTTTTCCCCCGTCCAGCTCAACAGACCGCCCGGTAGGAGCGTTACGCCTGTAGGAGTTGCACGAACTCCAATCGTGTAAAACCTACCGAGGAACCTAACTGAGTTGGGCGGGGAAGAGATCCTGCAGTCCCGAAGAGTACCCGCCCCAACCGCGTTATACTAGACACCGCGACAGGGCACAGTCGGGACAAAACTAAAGTGTTGAAAGGGTTTTGAGGGTCCAGGCTTGATTTAACATATCCCACAAGTGGCAGAAATACTAGGTATGGCCGAAATGCGTAAAAAATGATATGTTATACCTGGAGAATTACTTCCGGGTTTGCCTCCGTTGTTGACAAATCCTTGAGCTGCCACATACGTGAGAGGTCAGGTGTTTAGGGTTCAATACCCAGCCCAAAAGCCACGTTGAAAGTTCGATGTATCTTTCCATACAATCCTGTATCTGTTTGAGTATCCTAAGTTTGATCACATTATCCCAACAGCCAATCAGCAAGAAGAAACTGCTGATGAGTAAGTAGGTCATGTGTGCCAAATATGGTCATGGATACCATATATGGTAAAAACCCAAATAAAACCAATTTAAAAGCCTGTATAAAAAATGGATAAATCACTCAGCAGGCCCTGACCTGGAATCCACAGGGTAAGAGGAAGAGGGGTAGACCAAAGAACAGCTGGAGAAGGGACACGGAGGAGGAGATGAGGAGTATCAGCACCAGCTGGCAGGACCTGAGGAAGAAGGCCCAGAGACGAGTGCAGTGGAAGAACATCATCGGTGGCCTATGCCCTGGCAGGGGCGAAGGGCCTAAGTAAAAGTAAGTATAAAAAATGGAGAGAAGAAACGCCTGAGGGTATTTGACCACGTTACCTCCATACCAAATTCGACGTTTTGAACCTTTGACTTTCCAGCCTTGGGAGGATTTGGGTGGGAACATCAGAGGGTTTTGATTATGCACACGTGCACATTCCAACAGGTGCTTTGAACCACGCCGAGAAAAACAAATATGAACGTCGTATGACTGACCAATGAGACCTACATTGTACACATCCATTTAACGTGCACCATGAACGGAAGAAAACGCGGCAAAATTGACTCCTTCAAAGCCGGTCTCAACCCAGGAATGGTCAGTTAAATGTTACAGAAATACACAGCTTTTACGAAACAAAAATTTTCACAAATTATTGAATTTGACATGTTCATACTCGCTATGCTAGGGAATAACGTCAGCCAAATAGTTTGTTGCTTACCTGTACGAAAAACGAAGTCATCTCCAAACCGCGCACTTCTTCCTGGCTATCTCGCCATTTTGTTGTCTTCCCCCAAATTCTCCAGGTCAGAAAATCCGCATTTTCTCCTCCCAACACCACGAGAATGGTAATAAACGTACTGCAAAAACTTCCCATGTATCTACCATGTAGTTTAGAGAGACATTCTGCCAACAATGACTTGAAAACGTACCAGGAAAGTTGTACAAAAATAACATCCCTGAGCTTTCCCGTCGTAGCAAAGCACCATTTTGAACGAGCCTCGTGATTTTCTTTACACAGGTGTTCTAAACGGCCATATCTAATAATTTGTAATATGAAGCTGCTAATCTGATTAAGAAGACAACTTCGACCATTACTAGACATTTCACAACAAATTTTCTCTTTTGTATTGTAATGCTGCTTTTCTTTCTGCCCACTAAGTATACACGGCTTAGCTGCTACCGTGCTCTTTTCGTCACTCTATCTGCACCTTTAAGTCATTGTGAACGCCCAACGTCCAAATAAAGTGGCTGCACCTGGCCGTGTCACGGCGGTCCTAAAGCGCCGCCCAGTGAAGCGTGATTACACTGCAGCCACCGGCTTCAATCCGACGAACGTACAGGGCAGACGTCACAATTGCGCTGCGCAGTGGAGGCCAAAAAATGGGAACACGATTGTAGTGCCTAGTTAATACCTTTTAAAATCCTTTTTTCTCTTGAAAATTTTGGTCCATTTTGGAGATTTTTGGGCTGGAAGGCACAGGTAGGGTCTAAACTTTCCTACATTGGTCAAGTTTTGTTTATTTCACCAGTTTAGTGGGCGTAGTGAGAGATGTGAGTGGTTAGGTCTTGTCTGGCCAGGCGGATGGATACCAAGGAAAAAGTAGGTCAAAGTTGAGGTTTGTTTACTATCATCAGCTGTGGTGGGAATTTGAGGTGGTCGACCCCCTGTTTTCTTTCTATATGTGGGAAGCAGACCCTTGTGGCTACCTGGTGCAGAAGAATTTTTGAGATTGGAGTGTGGGTAAGTACTTTCATGAGGTGTTGAAATAGTGTATTTAAGCATGTGTTCCTATGGCAAGATCTAATAGTACTGTCTGCCCTACACGACCTAGCTGCATCTGTCCATGGCCATTACCTAAAGCTAATGGTACCTCAGCTCAGGAGAAACGTGTCTAGCAGCGAAGCATGAGATGATTATACAAGCTTTAAATGAAGAAAAGAACATGCTCCCACGGCCACATGAGCACTGATCAGTTATGCCACGCGACTTAATTTTATGGATGACATCCTCTGAAGACCCCCAAACTCATGCGCGCGGGCAAATAAAAAAAATGCCGACCAAAATAAAAATGTTCCTAAACCTCAGGAATACAAAGCTGGTATTGGGAATTTGCGGCAGTACTTAGCGAGGTATACGACAAGCCGACACATGCTGGCTTTTTGCGGAATTTATGATTATGAATCGGCAGTATGAGTCGTGAAGCTTCGGTAGCCTGGGTGCCCGGCTCTGTATTGCCGCTAATTATAATTAATTATAACTACCATGGACTTCCCAGGCCCTTCAGTGGTCTCGTCTAGTTTTTACACAGCATTCTAAATCCATGTCACCTCACACAGCAAGGTATTGCCTTATAAATTCTACTTAGTATTTGCAGCACAATTTTTAACTTAACGCTATTACTGATAGCTGTCATTTTTTCACTATTGTCTACTTGTATCAAAAGGAACACGATTAGTTACTGTTCAATTGGCTGATACAAAATCCCGCCATTATCCAAGTTGGCTTTAATTAGTACCCACCTTCCATGGCGATCAGCCTAGCGTCTGTCCAGCCGTGAGTGAAATTTCCCGCCAGTACTTATAAACGTAAGAACCACTGACGGGCCGTGAGGTAGGGGTAAACTTTTGAATGGGAAGGATTTGTGCAACGCCACTTGGCAGAAAGGTGGTCCAGAATGTTTGCCGGAGCATGGGCTACTTTAAATTTGGCGGCACAGCCTTTATTGTTATTTTGCAGACGATTTTCGTGTCGACTGTGAGCTGTGCCGCCATTGGGGGCTAAGCAGAAGGACGAGGGCAAAGCAGAATTGCGCCGGGGGCGTAGAGGAACGACGGGGGCGAAGCAGATTTTTTGCGGGGGCGAAGCAGAACGGGGCGGGGGCGAAGCAGAACGGCGGGGGCGAAGAGGAAGGAGTTTCATGGGGGTGAACAGGTACATTACAATTACGCATCGTACCACGCAGACCAATTCAATTCACAATGTTAACACAACCCTTAAAAGTGGATTCTTTTCTGAAGGAAGTACTCAGAGGGCTGAAAAAAGGCCTTGAAATTGTGGAAAAAAGGTTTTAACATTTCTGCACAAATCTGACTACCGTGGCCCCTAATCCTCCTATCCAAATAATTTTCCTTGCATCTTTCATCTTAGGGCCTGGCTTCGAAGTCGAAGGACTTTCATACAAAATATACAATGGACGGACTTCCTCTGATAACGTATCCATGTAATCTTCTAGCAGCTTAGCAACCAGAAGATTATTGTGGGCGTAATTATATTATATAAGTCAAAACGGAGAAAAAGGAGGTATCGGTAAACTTCTGGGATATTTCATGTTCGGTAAGCAAGAGTAGCAAGAAGAATGAATGAATTTTAAGATTTTGCACGGTCTTCCCGTCAAATATGTGACCACCAGAACGAAACCTGAACCAATTAGGGTATATTTTTGTGTGTTCGTACTAAATATTCTAGCAAAAGTCATTTGCAAGAATAATTCTAAAGTATTTTGCTAAGCCTGTTTGCATGTCTTGTGAATGGTCTGCGTAGGACGACAGAGGTCCCTGTCGTGTCATTGTTACGTACGTGTGCAACATTAATATATACAATTGATATGGCCTCGACGTCAGTGTCAATGGTCGATTATGACACTGCCATATTTAAGCTTCGGTCCCAATTGCGCCGGTGCCCGTCGGGGATGTAGCCCCGACTAGCCCCGGTCGAGCTCATGAGTCGGGCGAGCATCGGCTGTCATGGTCACAATTAAAAGTTTCCTTCAGTAGCATTTTGTTAAAAATTTTGTCACCCTCTTTGGTCGGTCTCCGGCAGGCACCCGGCAGGTACCCGGCAGATTCTCTGACGATGTCTTGTACTGACCTATACGTAATGCAGAATTCACGCTTTTGTTATGATCATTTGATCTATGACGTCACACTGACGTCTCACTGGTCTGTGACGTAACAAATGTGTCCCGGTGGATTGCCGGCAACCGGAGGGGTACCTCTTGGTGTTCTCAAGGCTCGGTCACGGCGTCTTTTTGTCAGTGGGACCCGAGTAGAATTTAAGTCAGAATTAAATTCTTCTCGGGTCACCACCGGGCCGAAAAATAGCCCGGTAGCCGCAGGGTGTCCTGCGGGGCCACGTAGGGGTCACGCCGGAAAGTCCCATAAAACAGCCCGGAGACTACCCAGCAGGGCCCCTTTTTTTTCAATCGGGACCGAAGCATTACGAGTGCCATCTGTCGTAATGACAAAATCAGCTCTGAATGATACGAAGAAAAAAAAGTGTCTTCAAGACTCCCGTCTAATCTAAAACAGAAGTCTTTTCATATTTCTCACAAGATCTACAAAGAGCGGACTCCTTCTGATAAAGTAATCTACATGATCTTCTGGCAGCTTAGCAGCAAGATAATTATTGTGGGCGTAAAGAAACGGACAAAAAGCAAGTAAAAGTGGTGATATCTTTTAGATATTACATTTTGGTTAAACAAGCTGGTACATGGTGGCAACAAAATTCTGGTATAAGGTGGAAATACATGATCACGATTTCTAAACAAATTTTTAAACACATAAATACGGGTTTTATCACTCATTTTTTTTCAACTTCTAGCAATAACCGACAACATCTTGACTTTGTTTCGGTACTTGCGTCTTTTGTTACTTGATGTAAAACTTTGAAAGGTACGTTTGTTCCTAACAAAAGAATGCTGAACGTTTTCCTCTCTTACATATCGTGTCCTTTTGAACATTTTACCTCGTTGAGCTTCATAAAGAATATTATCAATGTGTGCATGTAAAATTTACTAATTGGCTAAAATTCAGGGGAAAATTCAGCATGCATTGGACAATGTACACTGTATGCCATTTTCAATATTCCGCATCCGAACTGGCTGGGGTCTCAAAGCATTGCTTTGATGTTATTCTTTTATTGAGCGGCTTCAATCATCTCTAATCTCAGATTACGGGATCTGGGTTCAGATTACCTTTTGTCTAGGACTCTACGTGAGTCGTCAACAGCCTTGCAGGAGTAGGACGTGTTTTTTTTCGCTGTCCAGAAACCATCATGTTGGAAGAGGAGCAACAGTCTCAGGATGGTGACACTAGTAAGCGTTTACAATTTGGTTATCATATAAACTTCAGTAAACTTTTTTTTCAGAAGTTTTGGAGAAAAAAAAAAGAATTTCAATCTTTTTTTTTGCCATCAGTGGCCCATATCGAATTGCCGTCTGGCATTTAGAAATGTTTATTCCTTGTATTTCATTGTTTTTTTCTTCTTCTTCCTTCCTTGTTACTTTACGATTAGACGAAGATAAGCATCCTATCTTCCTGTATGAATTTTTCTTTATTTCTCTCAGGTGCCACACCCATGCAGCAGCCTGAGCCTTATTGGCGATCACGTGCGGACGCCGCTGCCAAATTACCCAACCCAATGTACGCCTCCAATGCAGGTACATTAATTACAGTCTTTTTTCATGTTTGCATCTTCAACCTTGTATTAAACGCCTCAAATTATCTATGGATAACTGCATGTTTTTTTTTTCAATTCGTTAGGCGCCACACGTATGCGGCAGCCCCAGTCATATTGGCAATCACTTGCGAACGCCGCTGCGAAAATGTTCAACCCTATGTACGCCTTTAGTTCAGGTAAATCGTTCATATTCCCTATCTTCTTCGTTTTGTGTGTTCAAGGCCCAGTATTTTTCACAAATGACTTTTTTTATATCTTTGTTGTTTTTTTTTCGCCCAGCAGACTCACCAACGCACCAGCCCCAGACTGATTACCAGGCACGTGCGAGCAACGATGAAAACACACCCGAAGCCACGTACGCCACCATAGCAGGTAAAACGTTTTAAAGAGGAATTTGGAGGACCCAGGGTCCTCCACCAATAAGGAAACTATCCCCTGTGAGGATCTAGTAGCTAAATTGACCCCGCACATCCTCCCAACATCATAAATGGATTATAAGCCACGGGGTGTCTGAACCCGACTGCCAGTGGAAACAATGGGAGCAGACGACAGTGATTTGCATATTACCTGACGTTTGAAGTTTTGAAAAATGTTGTATTTTATCTTCACTAGTTTTTCAACAAAACATTGCCATACAAGGAATGTACAGTTGCAGCAAACCTAAACACAATCCATGTAACATTTACTTGGCAGTTGTTATACACGATAAGGCCCTACAGTTTCCAATTTGAACAATTCCAGCAGAGATGAGCCTCTGTCAAGCTTCCATGTTTGTTTCAAAAACTTATATCTGTAATCACAAATTGCACGTCTTATCCACAGCCAAACTAGATTTCTATTGATATGATAGTTGTATGTTAACAAATATACAATGTAGAAACATGTAGAAACACATTTGGCGGCTTCTTGCATTATATTAGAATCCAAGTCTGAAATGCTGAATAGATGAAGTCCCAGTTTTACCAGGATTGGCATAGTTACATGCCTGTGTAGTTATTAGTCCATATTCTTGTTGTTTAGTAAAATATTATATGTACTTTTCATGTACATATCCATGTCTCCACATAATGTTGAAGAGGTGTACTTGGTATACTATCTCAGCCTAGCTCTCCCCATGTGTTCACCACGGCTGCCAGCTGCAGAATGAGCTGTGAGAGTTTACAGTACCCGAATTTATTGGGTGGTTTTATAGTCCAACCTTCCTCTTTAACCCAATCTAGGATGGGGGGGGGGGGCTAAAAGTGCCCGCGCCAACTTTGATGTCACGTAGCGTCTGAACGGCTAGAGCTAGAACGGCCAAACTTGGTGACTTTTCCTTTTTGTTGGCAACAATTCTGTATCATTGGAATAGGATAATTATTTTTTTGTGTTGCCATGGCAACGGGTTTCTGACAGGCATTTTTTGCTAAATTTAGTAATTTTAGTTTCAACAATAGAATTTTATGGGTTTTATGTTAAGTTACACATGATTTCTAATATTAATAACATCTCAGATAATTATATGTAAATTCTATAATCAAAAATGCATAATTTATGCTAATTTTATGACGTCATTGGCCAAAATTCAAGATGGCGGACCATATCATTAGTACAGCAATTTACAGGTTATTTTCCTTAAAATTTCATCAAAACTTCCATTTCTTTTTACAAGAAAGGTCCCACCAAGCCCAAAAAAGCCCGGTCTAGATAGGGTTCAGTTTCTTTCATTTCTTGTATCCTGTTTTGATATGCTTTGTGATTGTAACCTCACTAAAGCTAATTGATTCTTTTAAGTAGTTACCGTGATTGGCCTGTGGTACTATTCGCGTACTTTGGTAGGTTTTTGTTGAAAACGTTCTAAAAAGTTTATCAAAGTAATTTCCACAGTTTCGTAATGTACCAAAAGAATTTTTTTAGCATGAAAGTTAATCTATGTCCGTATATTTCATTGTGACAAAATGAACGTTAAGGCCAACACTGAGTAAATTGGGACGTACCCAAATTTTCGGCCGACTCCGTCCGACATTTTTTTCCAGACGACCCACCCATGGACCAACCCCAGGCACGTGCGAACGACGACGAAAACACACACGACGCCACGCACGCCTCCGTACCAGGTAAAACGTTTCTTTTATTGCATCCTGTTTTTTTTTCGTTCCTTGGTGATTGTAACTGCACTAAAGCTGCTGGTTTCTTTTAAGTAGTTACCTTGATTGGTCTGTGATGGTATTCCGGTACTTTTGTAGGCTTTTATTGAAAACTTTATTAAATATATACTTTAAAAATAGTTCATTGAAAGTAATCCACATTTTCGTAATGTACCAAATTATTATTTCAAGCACGAAAGAAACCACTATAAACATGCAAATTCTTTACCTTATAATGCTGAGGTCACATTTCCAAACCGGGGCCCGGCCGGGTAGTTTCGAATTACGAATATTCAACAACTTATATTAATAATATATTTAAGTACATGTAGTACCCATTATTGATTTTCGAAAACTTTTTTGTGCTTTGTTGTTGAGGTCAATCGTATATAGCCCCTATGTTGTTAAGTCCATGAAAAATGGAGGTATTGTTTTTGGCGTGTCTGTGTGTCTGTGTGTGTCTGTGTGTGTCTGTGTGTTTTCGCACATTTGTAGTCAGCATAACTTCAGTTATGAAATCTCTGAATTCTTGTTCGTTTTGTATGCTAAAGGCTTAATTGTTTTCACAAATGACTATATTAAATCTTTGTAATTTTCGTCCAGACGACCCACCCATTAACCAACCCCAGACTGATTACCAGGCACGTGCGAACGACGATGAAAATATAAACGACGTCACACACGCCACCATACCAGGTAAAATGTTTTAAGTTTCTCTCTTTTCTTGCATCCTTAGATTAGGTTCTGACTTGCAAAGTCAATACGATAATGCTATTTTCCCCTTCTGATAATTTTGCGTATTTCATACTCATGACATGTGTAAATTTGTTTAAACTCAGCATTGCTATGCGCAAATGTGGACGTAAGCAATAACCTGAGCGAAGTATGTTTTTCCTACCAGACGGCGCGTATCCGGGTGGAGCGAGCGGCCGCCGTGGTGTCTGTAGCTTCCTCCGCGCCCGCCATATCTGTCTGGCCGCCGGCATCGCCATGCTACTGAGTATGGGCGTCGTGGGACTCGCCCCTCTGACGTTCAGCAACAAACAGGTAACGGTCTTGTACCATTAAACTTTCTGTTCAGCTGTTTTTCTTATTACCTCCATGAAAAATGAAGGTATTGTTTTTAGCGTGTCTGTGTTTGTGTGTGTGTGTGTGTGTGTGTGTGTTTCCGCACATTTGTAGTCAGCATAACTTCAGTACGCCTTTATGGATTGTGATGATATTTGATATGTAGGTAGGCCATAGGAAGACAAAGGTCAAGGTCAAATATGGGCCTCCTCTTGGATGACCTTGGTACTGCAGCAGAACTTCCGGTTTTTGTATCGTTTGTCATGGACATGCTATGGTCTTGACTTTTGAGTGGCGGATAGTTTCTCCTGTCAGTAATAAGTGGTGTGGGTTTGGTCCCCCTAGCAGCTTGTTCTGGGACTGCAGGGAGGGAGTTTTGGCAAAACCTTTCGATAAATTGCCAAAAAACAGTTACTCAAGCAACTGGATATGATTTTGAAAACGTCAGACGTTTCAGCTAGTATCCACTAGCTTTCGTCAGTGACTGAGAGACCAGAGGGGAAAGCAGGTTTATATACACAACCTGTTGATTGATATGCAAATAAAGTGAAGACAAATTTTTGGAAGTCGAAAAAGGAACAAAAGTCAGACAAGTCAAGACAAGATGATGCAAATTAGTCTGAAAGCTCCTGTTATACAGGACAGGAGCTTAAGTGTTGTCTGTCCTCGGGGCTGGGAGTGCCAAATCCCAAGTGCCGGAAAGATCGACCCGTAGCCCCCCTTCCCTGTTGAGGGTGGGGTTGTACATTCTTTCATATATTGCCTCTTTAACCCCCGTTCCCACCAGCGTGTTTCGCGGTCTAAGACATCCGTGGACTCGAGTTTGAAAGAGTGACCCTGGTTGTGTTGTAGGTGGTGGAGAATAGCTGAGGAGTAGCCGTTGGCACTAGGTCGGCAATGTTCTTTGTACCTTACTTTAAGCGGTCGACTTGTCTCTCCGATGTAGGTGTTGTTACAATTGGGCTCCTCACATTTGAGTCTGTAAATAACATTCGCCTTGGTACCCTTGTGAGGTCGGTCCTTAGGGTGTACCAGTCTTTGTCTGAGGGTTGAGTGAGGTTTGAAGTTAGTGGCTATGTTGAAGTCTTGGAAGATCCGTCGGAGTTTCTCAGATACTCCTTGGACATACGGAATAGTGATGTTAGCCTTGTTTTTGTTGGTCAATGGTTTGCACTTCTGGGTTTTCTTAGACTGATCTGAAGGTTTGAGCGCTTTGTTTTTAGATAATCTTTCGATAAATTCACTTTTTTTAAAAATTATTATAACAATGTATTTTTATGATGTTTGGTATGTGGGTAGCTTAGACAGAGATCTACACTATTAGATGCAAATTATGCAAATGATGGATGCAAATTATGCAAATTCAAGTGTTTTACATCATGGGACTTTCATACATGTAATGTTTATAATCTATGGAAGGTGGAATATCAACAGCCACCAATTATGCAAATATGAACCTAATTTGCATAATTAATCTGAACATTCTATGACTCCTTTGTGGTAAATGATGGGAATTTCATTCTTGGACNACCGTAGAAACGTACGAAGTTTATGGAATACATAGGATCCTTACTAGAAACATACGAAGTTTACGGAATACATGATCCTTACTAGAAACATACGAATTTTACGGAATGCATACGATCAATTACTAGGCTAGAAGCCTGTGGCTATTGACAGGATCGTCCTGTCAATAGCAGAAAATATTGCACTGCTGACAGGATCGTCCTGTCAATAGCAGAAAATATTGCACTGCTGACAGGATCGTCCTGTCAATAGCAGAAAATATTGCACTGCTGACAGGATCGTCCTGTCAATAGCAGAAAATATTGCACTGCTGACAGGATCGTCCTGTCAATAGTAGAATAATTTGCACTGCTGACAGGATTTTTCCTGTCAGCAGTGCAAATTTTTCTACTATTGACAGGATCGATAAGATTTTGGTATTTTTATTTCATACTGGAAATTTTGGGGTGGGCGCTGGTTCGTGTAGGTCTTATGTAGGTGTTATTACTAGTATGTATGCTATTAGGCCATTTTTTACGATCCTGCGCTGCGGCCCCTGCAGATCGTCGTGCATACATTGATCCCCCGCTCGGTAGCGCCCTTTATTTCGGCCAATTTCTACTATTTTTCCAGCGATCCGCGGTGCCTGGTAGAGGCTAGTCGGGGCGACAGTAAGCCATTACGGCCGGCGCCGCGGGAATGACACAGCGGCCCACCGGCGGGTACGAGACAGCGCGTCGGGGTGAAAGGATGGCGGACAAGGTCTACTCGAAACCTTACCCTGCAATCAAGAACAGCCACCGTATAAACAATATGGCCTAGCCTGGATGCCATCCGGCTAACTACAGCAGTGCTATAGACGAATTCCAGCAAATTGACTTCCTTCAGTTATTTAAGTAGAGACGTGTGTTGCTTGGTCCATGAGGGGACCCCGAGGTGATAGCTTAGTGATGAGTGAAGGGGTCCCCCAGGCCCTGGGGTCTCCGATCAGCCGAGTAGGCGGGCAACACAACAGTACGGTATTCCCTGCGTAGTCTCCACCAGACTCTTTTGCAGGCTGAATAAATAGTCGACCCTCTATGGCCGACCAACTCCCCTGGCTAGCTATACTCTTTTTATGCCGATTTCTACAATTTATTCAGACTTCAAAAGAGTCTGGTGGAGACTAAATAGATCTAAATCGTAAATAGTCACTGTTACTTCTAGGTCCTCCTTTCCAGTCAGTTGTAGAACTGTATTGCGCGTAATGTCATCATCATATTAGAGTAGAGTAGAGTAGAGTAGAGTTGTTCAGGCCGGGTAGGAGTCCTGCTCCAATATTGAGGAGACATAAATGATAACTTTATTGCACAACAATAGTACAGCGTACAAAGTATGGCATCTACTGGTACATAACATAAATTTCAACTATACAGACAATGCCATAGAATTTGTGGATGCCCTTTCCAATGCCGGTTTCGATTCCATTGTCATGCAAGGATCCAAGCAGATGTATAAAACCGATTGGAGACCTCATGAGCTTGTCGTTATAATGGGTAGAGTAGAGTGAGTAGAGTAAATATGTAGCATTTGTGAGCTATTACTATTACACGTTTTATAGTTATATGTTGCTTACCTTTTTCCATTTGATTTGTTGAAGTTGTTGAAACAAGGAGGTCTGATTTTAACCTCCTTGGTTGAAAGAATAAAGGATAGAGATCAAACTTCTTTTTGTCTTTTTTATTGTCATCTTATGTAAACACAACTGCCTTCGTATTTCAGACAGCTTATGCGTGAAATTCACCTGTATTTATATTTTGAGCATGTCTAGTTTTGACATGTATCTGCTGGAGTACTCTGTAATGATAATAACTAGCTGTTAACGCGATGATAGCCGCCATCGTGAAACGCCTAATCTACAGTACAGTAGCATATGCCTTCTGACTGAAAAAAAATGAAAACATGGTTAAAAAAAATGAAAACATGAAGAAATCATGTCAATACAGCCCAAAATGGAAGATTTAAAAA
The DNA here is from genome assembly GCF_001625305.1 of Branchiostoma belcheri. Lineage (NCBI taxonomy): Eukaryota > Metazoa > Chordata > Leptocardii > Amphioxiformes > Branchiostomatidae > Branchiostoma > Branchiostoma belcheri. Next base: position 255,365 of record NW_017803845.1, on the reverse strand, counting down.
ATCCTGTCAATAGTGCCAAAAATGGCACTGCTGACAGGACGATCCTGTCAATAGTGTCAAAAATGGCACTGCTGACAGGACGATCCTGTCAGCAATGCAGTATTTCCTGTTATTGACAGGATCGTCCTGTCAGCAGTGCAGTATTTTCTGCTATTGACAGGACGATCCTGTCAGCAGTGCAGTATTTTCTGCTATTGACAGGATCGTCCTGTCAGCAGTGCAATATTTTCTGCTATTGACAGGACGATCCTGTCAATAGCCTCAGGCTTTTATCTATAGAAAGGTGTTGTTTTTTATCTGTTGCAAGGCACGGAGGCAGAAAGGCTTGTTTTGCCGCTTTATTGTAAATGACCGCAGGTGACCCCGAAATAGAACGCGGGTTCGATTCGAATTGCCCAGATCGAACACGATCGAACACAGTTCGGGTTCTATGACATGTGGGAACTTTGCAGCCCAGATTTTACCACCGTGGTGATGGTATTCCGGTACTTTTGTAGGCTTTTATTGAAAACTTTATTAAATATATACTTTAAAAATAGTTCATTGAAAGTACTCCACATTTTCGTAATGTACCAAATTATTATTTCAAGCACGAAAGAAACCACTATAAACATGCAAATTCTTTACCTTATAATGCTGAGGTCACATTTCCAAACCGGGGCCCGGCCGGGTAGTTTCGAATTACGAATATTCAACAACTTATATTAATAATATATTTAAGTACATGTAGTACCCATTATTGATTTTCGAAAACTTTTTTTGTGCTTTGTTGTTGAGGTCAATCGTATATAGCCCCTATGTTGTTACGTCCATGAAAAATGGAGGTATTGTTTTTGGCGTGTCTGTGTGTGTGTGTGTGTGTTCGTGTTTTCGCACATTTGTAGTCAGCATAACTTCAGTTATGAAATCTCTGAATTCTTGTTCGTTTTGTATGTTAAAGGCTTAATAGTTTTTACAAATGACTATATTAAGTCTTTGTAATTTTTGTCCAGACGACCCACCCATGGACCAACCCCAGACTGATTACCAGGCACGTGCGAACGACGATGAAAATATAAACGACGTCACACACGCCACCATACCAGGTAAAATGTTTTAAGTTTCTCCCTCTTCTTGCATCCTTAGATTAGGTTCTGATTTGCAAAGTCAATACGATAATGCTATTTTCCCCTACTGATAATTTTGCGTATTTCATACTCATGACATGTGTAAGTTTGTTTAAACTCAGCATTACTATGCGCAAATGTGGACGTAAACAATAACCTGAGCGAAGTATGTTTTTCCTACCAGACGGCGCGTATCCGGGTGGAGCGAGCGGCCGCCGTGGTGTCTGTAGCTTCCTCCGCGCCCGCCATATCTGTCTGGCCGCCGGCATCGCCATGCTACTGAGCTTGGGCGTCGTGGGACTCGCCCCTCTGACGTTCAGCAACAAACAGGTAACGGTCGTGTACCATTAAGCTTTCTGTTCATCTGTTTTTCTTATTACCTCCATGAAAAATGGAGGTATTGTTTTTAGCGTGTCTCTGTGTGTGTGTGTGTGTCTGTGTGTATGTGTGTGTTTCCGCACATTTGTAGCCAGCATAACTTGAGAACGCCTTTATGGATTGTGATGATATTTGATATGTAGGTAGGTCGTATCAAGACAAAGGTCAAGGTCAAATATGGGCCTTCTGTTGGATGACCTTGGTACTGCAGCAGAACTTCCGGTTTTTGTATCTGTTGTCCTGGACATGCTATGGTCTTGACTTTTGAGTGGCGGATAGTCAGGAATAAGTGGTGTGGGTTTGGTCCCCCTAGCAGCTTGTTCTGGGACTGCAGGGAGGGAGTTCTGGCAAAACCTTTCGATAAATCAACATAGAAACAATGTATTTTTATGATGTTTGGTATGTGGGTAGCTTAGACAGAGATCTACACTATTAGATGCAAATTATGCAAATGATGGATGCAAATTATGCAAATTCAAGTGTTTTACATCATGGGACTTTCATACATGTAATGTTTATAATCTATGGAAGGTGGAATATCAACAGCCACCAATTATGCAAATATGAACCTAATTTGCATAATTAATCTGAACATTCTATGACTCCTTTGTGGTAAATGATGGGAATTTCATTCTTGGGACATGTGTAAGTGAATCAAAAGTTAACATCACGATGTATCTATTATGTTAATGTCTAGGTCATTTGCATAATCTAAATTTACATATCAAGCCCATATTTCATGGAGGTATGAGATCTCGGAAATCATGCCACGTTCTCATTCTGCTTTTAAGGAGGGTACAGGAAATAATTTTCTGCAGTTTTCGTAAGCTTGCTTCTTACGTTCGGTATTCTGACGTACGTAAATTCGTTTGTAGGAGATATCTCAATTGTCGACAATTGTGAAACGCGACTTGCGCCGACTGTCCACCACTGTCAACGCCCTGAAGCGCGACCAAGCCGACATGTCCGCCATTGTTGACGCCTTGAAGCGCGACCAAGACAACATACGTCAACTGTCCAACACTGTTGACGCATTGAAACGTGAGCTGGACAGCGAGCGAAACCGAACCGCCACCTCGGAGCAGCGCCTGAACGAGAAGACTTTGCGTAATTATGAAATATTTATCAGCTGTTCTGTTTGCTCTTTATGTTGATCTATTTGAAAACGTCAGATAATGCAGGCCACTATTACATGTGTGTGAGTGTTTGTGTGTGTGTGTGTGTGTGTGTGTGTGTGTGTGTGTGTGTGTGTGTGTTTGTTTGTGCGGGTGGGTGGTTGGTGTCGCCTTTAAGACTAAGTCATTTAATTCATACACGTCCGAACGACGATGAAAACACACCGGAAGCCAAGCACGCCCCCATAACCCGTATGAAATTTACATAAATAAAAAAAAAAGAATTTGATTTCATTACTTTTCATAAGTGAACTTTAATTCATATAGCATATGTATACATGTACATAGCATATGTATACGATATGTCATATTAAATATTCGTATTTCGAATACAGCGCCGAGTGTATATTTATTTTATGTACATCATGATTTTCAATATGACCCGTCTATGACCTGTTGCTAATATAAACCTTATTTTCCAGCATCTTGTCCCGAAGGTTACACAATGTGGCGTGGAATCTGCTACAAGGCCTTTAACACATCCAAGACCTTCAGCGAAGCGGGCGCGGCCTGTCGTGCAGACGGCGGCACCCTCGCCATGCCCCGAGACGCCGAGACCAACGCCTTCCTCATCTCCCTGTACATGTCCGTGCGCGATGAGTTCTTCTTCTGGATCGGTCTGCACGATCGGTGCGAAGAGGGACGGTTTGAGTGGATGGACGGTTCTGCACTTGGGCCGTACAGCTCCTGGGGTCAGGGACAACCGAGCAACAATCAGGACCAAAGCGACTGCGTCGCTTACTCCGGATACCTATCCCCATGCCTAAAAGACAAGTGGTACGACGCACCCTGCGACGCTGAGTATTACTACATATGCCAGACTGTTCCAGCAGGTACTCACTGTATCCGCATAATTTTCTGAAACCCTTCCTCCATCTAGTATTTGCCACCACCATTAGTTTAAAAACAGTAAATTCAGGGCACCCGTATCTGTGTTGGAGTTGGGGTGGTGGTGGTGTGGTTGTGTATTTCAACCTTTAACTGCATATGTTGCATGTATGTTATCATCACCATCATCATCATCATCTTTCATCCTCCATAATAGAGGTGGAGCATACAAAGTTAGCTCGCCAAAACTGTTTGTCATACATCACATACATGAGTTCATGTCCCTTCAGTTTCAATAAGTTTCTTAAGCGTAGTGTTTGGGCGTCCAACTCTTCTCGTACCGGTATCAGGATTCCAGAGTAGAAGCCTACTGGCTGGTTCTTCACTACGTACTACATGACCGGCCAAGCTTAGTCGTCGACATTTGACTACTGAAGTTACATTTGGTATGTTTCCACCACGGTGTATTGAAAACCACTCGCAGCATCTTCGTGTATGTTCCGTTTAGTTTTCTAGAATGCGACATATTCATGACCAATGATTCTGACCCATACAAAAGAATTGTTTCAATACATGCCTTAAACACTTTGATCTTAGTTTGTTTTCTAATAGGCGCTTTCCAAACCTTATGTAATGAGTAAAGAGCACTCCATGCCTGTGCGATCCGCACATCCATGTCATGAACACTATCAGAGTACCCCCCTAAGTATTTGAAATCCGCAACACATTCGATTTCAGTGCCATCAGTGGCAAAAAGTAAACTGTCAGTAGTAGGGTTTAGATGCATGAACTTTGTCTTGGAAGCATGTATGTTATGATTTTCCAAATGATCCATATTTAGCCTGTTAGTTTTTTTTTCTCCGTCTTAAAGACAGAAAAATCGCTGACAGAAAAATCCACAAACAAACAAATAAACAAACCTGTACACTCCCTGCCTAGGGTTGAGTTTAGCGTACATGAAAAGAAATCTCTGTTCATACGGACTCAATGGCCCGGACAGTCTCAATGGCCCATAGTGTATATACATCCATACATAACATGACCATTGAACATAACATGACACAACACATCTAAAGAAAACAAACATCGAAGTATGTAAAGATAAATAAGCCACTCACAACGCCTTTTTCTCACTTGTAAGTGTTTTAATGGTTCCTGGTCTTTGCCCCAAAGCCAGGCGGGAATAAAACTTGCTTGGACGCTTGAACGCTTTCGGGAACCATTTTGTTCTAACCAACACTCAAATAAGTTATAACTTCAAATGTATGGTTTTAGGGAATATTTTAGGAAATTAAGTGTACTTTGTTGCTTTGTTTAGTGCAGGAACATCAGGAATGTAGACCGAGTACACAGTGTGTTCTGTATGGTTGCGTGCTTATTCACAAGGAAACAAAACTCAGGCCGTGTTCATGTGAAGTCAGTGAAGGCGCTTTACATGTGGCTTACCCCGACGCCGGTTTCAAGTGGCTCCATCTGAACACTCCAAATCACATTGAAAGCGCCTCGATCCCAAACCACTTCTAGAGGTGGTTTCGAATGGGTTTTCCCGCATCGCGATTTGCGTCTGAACGTGTGATTTCAATGTAACTTTGCCTGGTCATGAATTAATGGGTGATATTTCTTTATTTATATGCAATACCAACTTTTACGTGGCATCAACTTAAAGAGCAGTGATGGTCAAATAATGTGTCCGTTATAGGACGAGCTGCACCGCCTCTGGCGGGACCACGTCGGCATTCGGCCGAGATACGCTGGGAGGGGGGCACCAGCAAGCAGGTCGTTGACCTCTGACATTAATAACACTCTACCTTGCGTGTTTTCATCAAACAGCAATAAATGTAGCTCAGGCGAATTGTGATCGGACACGGTTTCAAAGGAATGTATGGCACGTGGACCAGATGTGAGGAATGTGAGTTACCGGTTTGGGTGACTTCACATGAACAAGGCTTCAGTGGCTTTATAATGAAGCGCGAGATATCTTGCTCCACCTGTCAATGTGTCATCCACGGGCCTCCCACTCGACAACGTCGACACAGCACAATACTAAAGTAATGTGCAAATTAAAGTGATTTCCATTCTGGGTATGGAGCAAAGTCTCGCTCGTGAATCCGTGCAGAGTTATCCTGAGGCAATGCATTAGCCTTGGGTTTAGGGCAAGGTTGGCATGCAAGGGAGAATGTGGGGAATATTCCAGTTCCAGCTTGTTTATCGGTTTACGTTAATTACAATCAGTTTGCCAGTGCTGTATGCTGCAGTTCCCTTAGATTGCTGCCTCTCCCAGCAGAATTATAATGAAGTTTCTTGACAAAACAAAAGTACAGTGACTTTCGTAAGGTCTTAAACATGTAGACATATAGACAGATACAACGAAATAAACCTACATACAAGACAATATATGAATCAGGTTATACTATTTGTTCTAAGGTCTTTTTTGTATTTGTACACAGTAAGGGTTATTACCTTCTTGAATGAAATTGAATTTATATTTCTCGCCATATCACAGGTTTTGGGGGGGATGTTTCTTTTGTGACAATTCGCCTCCTCAGGCCTTTCGGTCAAATGAAATGAGCTTAGATTTGACAATCAATCAATCAATCAATCAATCAATCAATCAATCAATCAATCAATCAATCAATCAATCAATCAATCAATCAATCAATCTTTATTGCGCAACAATTGCAATGGACATGATGGCAGACATTTTGCTTTTCAGTCACAGGTCTGGAAATCGTAGTCTGGTGTCCAGCGCTAGCCTTGTTAGCTTCAGCCCGCTCCCCAAGATCCGCTTGGCGGGGAGCGGATCTTGGGGAGCGGACTAAAGCTAACAAGGCTGGACACCAGGCTATGCGAAATCAGAGATCTAACCAGTCGCAGAAAATTACACTGATATGGTGTCAAAGAAAGAAATGCAAAATGACGTCAACAGACACAAACATACATGATAGAAAACAAACAAGTGAATAAAATCCCTTACACAAAACATTACAGAAAACTATTACATGTATCACACATTTAAGTTATACAAAACGACCAGCATCATATAGTTGAAACTAAAAAAATATTTGAAGCATTATAAGCTTGAATATGCTGCTCTTTGTTCTTTCTTATGAGCAACAAAATTTGTTCTGTCTTGATAGAAGAAATATTGAAGTCTTGATTTGAAATATCAATAAAGACAATTATTAATATTCTGTGTGCAAAAAGCCACAGTTTGCCCGAAAACGTGCCTTTCGCATGCATGGTAACATAAGCCTTTCCTTCTCAGTCCAAAGACCGCATGGCCGAAGGTTACCTCAAAAGCAATTCCCTAGGGAACGCATTCGTGCAATTTTTGAAATTCTTTCAAAGCGATCGTAGTACTTGCACAAATGCCTCCGCCCCAAAGGCGTCGCCAAAAAAGAACTTAGCTGATATCTACCGTAACGATAAAAAAGGACATCACAGATGCCTACATCTTTCTCTATATTTATTGACATCAAACATCAATGTCCATATCCATATATAGTATGTATAACAGTAGTTTACAGTAATTCCTTCGGTAGTCGATACACGTTGCGTAGGTGTGAAGTGCCTGTAATTATACTTAGTTCTTCTCCATTTCACCATCTTGGTTAGCTGGCACTCTTACGGTACAATATAAACCCATCCACACCAAAACCTTCACAGCATCCGTATAGTTAGACATGACAACAATAACGTCGATGAAGGTCAGACATCCAGGTAATAAGATACGCCAAAAAGCAGTTGCTCAAGCAACTGGATATGATTTTGGAAACGGTCAGACGTATGTTTCAATATTAGCATACTAAAATACATAAACATTTCAGTACTTGACAATAATACTGTCATCAGACTACACAAAAACAGAGATTGTGTTCCAATAGCATACAGAATCAGACAATTTCAATACTTGACAATGATATTGTCATCACACTACACAAAAACAGAGATTGTGTTCCAATATTAGCATACAAAATCAGACAATTTCAATACTTGACAATGATACTGTCATCAGACTACACAAAAACACAGATTGTGTTCCAATAATTTATATTAGCATACAGAATCAGACAATTTCAATACTTGACAATGATACTGTCATCACACTACACAAAAACTGAGATTACGTCTCCTTGCAAGTATGCATTGCCTAAATATAGAATATTAGATGCTAGGTGTTTAAGGAACATGCTAGAATATACGATTATTCATTGACGAAGACCTGATATATATAACATAACATTTAAAAATACCTACTACATTGCAAAGTGCGGATAATCTATTGGCATTTTGGAATTTATTCAAGACGTATTCTAATGTAGAAAACAACGTTACAAACACCCTAAAGCAGCACAGAAAGGGAGATATTACACTGAACCATTAACATTGCATCAGCTCACAGACTTAAACATTTCTCTCTCTGCAAATAGCATCAAACGTGAGCGTACAGTATGGAAACTTGCAGCTTGTTCCTTCACTAATGATTACACGAACACCACAGTCACAGAATGATAAGAATTTTAGTCTTTTCACAAAAATCACGGCACACATAATGCAAAGACATTGGAGATATTTAGAAGCCTTGCAAGTCTATTGTCTTCTTGTCTCGATGATTATCGAGGATAGATTATATTTAGCATAATCTTCTTTCAATGGTGGTCTCCTCTACCCAACAGAATTTCATTTGATCCCTAATCGTGCAAAGGTCTTTTAAGTTAACATAATCTATGCATTGTGAGGTTCAAACCTGGGCTCATTGTGCCTATAGCCGGGCTCATTGTGCCTACATAGCCGGGCTCATAGTGCCTACGTAGCCGGGCTAGTTGTGTCCATGGTCGGGCTAGTTGTGCCCATAGCCGGGCTAGTTGTGCCCTTAACCAAGCTCATGGTGCCTTCATAGCTGGGCGCGGCTCATGGTACCCATAGCCAGGCTCATGGGGCCCATAGCGAGGCTCATGGTGCCTACATATCCAGGCTAATGGTGCCTACATAGCCGGGCTCATTGTGCCTATAGCCGGGCTCGTGGTGCCTACATAGCCGGGCTCATGGTGCCTACATTGCCGGGCTGATGGTGCCTAAATAGCCGGACTCATGGTGCCCACAGCCGGGTTCATGGTGCCTACTTAAGCTAAGGTCCCAATTGGGAAAAGGGGCCCTGGCGGGTAGCTCCCGGGCTGTTTTTTACCACTTCCGGGCGGGACCCCGACGTGGCCCCGCGGGGCACCCTGCGGCTACCGGGCTATTTTTTGGCCCGTCGGGGCCCCGATAAGAATTTAATTCTGAGTTAAATTCTACCCGGGCCCCGCTGACAAAAAGACGCCGTGACCTCATCGTGAGAACACCGAGAGGTACCCCTCCGGTTGCCGGCATTCCACCGGGACACATTTCTTACGTCACAGACCAGATGAACGGAATAAAGGTGTGTACTTCGTAAACCCGGGTAAAATGTGTGACCTCACAGATCAAATGATCACAACAAATACGTGAATTCTGCATTACGTATAGGTCAATGCAAGACATCGTCAGAGAATCTGCTGGGTACCTGCCGGGTGCCTGCCGGATACCGACCAAAGAGGGTGACAAAATTTCAAACAAAATGCTACTGAAGGAAACTTTTAATTGTGACCACGACAGCCGATGCCCGCTCGACTCCTGAACCCGGCCGGGGCCAGCCGGGGCTACATCCCCGACGGGCACCGGCGTAATTGGGACCTTAGCTATAGCCGGGCTCATGGTGCCTACATAGCCGGGCTAGTAGTGACCAAAGCCGGGCTCATGGTGCCCATAGTCGGGCTTGTTGTGCCCATAGCCGGGCTCATGGTGCCTACTTAGCCGGGCTCATGGTGCCTACATAGCCGGGCTAGTAGTGCCCAAAGCCGGGCTAGTTGTGTCTACATAGCCGTGCTCATGGTGCCTACATAGCTGGGCTCATGGTGCCTAAATAGCCGGGCTAATAGTGCCTACCTAGCCGGGCTCATAGTGCCTACATAGCCGGGCTGATGGTGCCCATAGCCGGGCTCATGGTGCCCATAGCCGGGCTCATGGTGCCTACATAGCCGGGCTCATGGTGCCTACATAGCGGGGTCATAGTGCCTACATAGCCGTGCTCATGGTGTCTACATAGCCGGGCTCATGGTGCCTACATAGCCGGGCTCATGGTGCCTACATAGCCGGGCTAGTACCGCCCATAGCCGGGCTCATGGTGCCTACATAGCCGGGCTAATAGTGCCCAAAGCCGGGCTAGTTGTGCCCATAGCCGGGCTTGTGGTGCCCTGGCTGGTGTGGCCTGCTTCGTTGATGGGCTGCAGTGGAATGTCCCGCCGCTGGGAGGCGCCCTGCCGGCGGGACAGCAGGCTGACGTGGTCGCTGTTGGAGTAAGGCTCCTCCCCCTGCGGCGCGACGCGGGCCCGCCGGAAACAGCGCGGGAAGGACTTGCGGAAGGCCTTGCGAAAGTTGCCCCCCATGAACGCGTAGACGAAAGGGTTGACGGAGGAGTTGGCGAACGACATGCAGTGGGCCCAGATCTTCACACAGGACATGGAGAAGTCCAGCGGGAAGGCGTTGCCATGGTAACTCTTCACCAGGTTCAGGATCATGATGGGCCCCCAGCAGACCGTGAAGCACACGACCACCACCAGCACGATCCTCGTGGTGCGGCGCTTCTGCTGCATGGCGTTCTGGTTAGATCTGTGGACACAAACTAGTTTGATTTGATTCGATTTATTAGACTGTATATACAGCCAGGATTGCCCAACTAGCCGAAGGCTGTTATAAAGGGCTAGCCACAAGAAGAAAAAAACAACAAAATTACATTGTCGGCTACACTTCAGGTTAACATACTATTACAAAACAAATGTTGCGATCTACTGACACAGACAGTTCTGGTTCGATCTGCAGAAACAAACAGTTCTGGTTCGATCTGCAGAAACAAACAGTTCTGGGTGTCTGGTTAGATCTACAGAAACACACAGTTCTGGTTAGATCTGTGGAAACACACAGTTCTGGTTAGATCTGCAGAAACACACAGTTCTGGTTAGATCTGCAGAAACACACAGTTCTGGTTAGATCTGCAGAAACACAGTAGTTCTGGTTAGATCTGCAGAAACACACAGTTCTTGTTATATCTGCAGAAACAAACAGTTCTGGTTAGATCTGCAGTAAATATGCAAATAAGTGAGGATAATTTTATGACGTCTAAAAAGAAGCAAAAGTTACCTGCGGGGCATGATTCGGTCCGTCTCGGTGAGGCCGCCGTCCGGAGCGATACGGGTCCACAGACGCCGCAGCATCTGGCTGTAGCAGGCCGTGATGATGACAACCTGCAGACAGAGGGCGTAGAAGACATTCATTTAAACCTCGGTCACAACCCGCCGTACGTGCTTCTGCGTGCTGTCTACGTGCAAAAACGTGGGCAAACGTAGGTCATCCGTGCGTGGTGAGTACAACCTCCGTACGGAATCCTACGGATTTGGGAGCACGCAGACACGCCGTAGAACTTTAAGTGCATGTAAAACTTTTTCTATGTGTGGTCTGCGGATTCACCACCCGGGCGACGCGCGTGCCCGGTACGTACCGTACGTAAGGCGCACGTGTGAGTACGACCTCCTTACGGTAAAGTTGCAATCGCACAGAGATCGTACGTTGTAAGCACGTACAACTCCATACATTTATTCATTCATCCACCCATTCATTCATTCAGTTATGTTTTCTGTATCTGTATCTGTATCTGTATAGCCGGTATAACCGCCCTTCGGCGTAACACACCAGCTTCGCGGGCATACGGCGCGGCGGCAGCTGGCTACATTACACAAATCGACTTGTTACACCTAAAGCCTCGGTCACAACCCGCCGTACGTGCTTTTTCTCCGTACGTTTTTCGGGAGGCTACGTCTGCTACGTTTTTTCTGAAAACGTGGGGAAGGAGTGGCGTCTACGCACGTCACTCGCACGGTTGCGCAAAGTGTAAGAGCGGGGACTGCACGCCAAGTTTGGCCGTGAGGGGTTGCGTGCACCGTACGTTGCGCAAGTGGTAAGTGAGTTGTACGTGCTTACAACGTACGATCTCTGTGCGATTGCAACTTTACCGCAAGGAGGCCGTACTCACACGTGCGTCTTACGCACAGTACGTCCGGGGCACGCGCGTCGCTCGTACTCGCACGCACGGGTGGTGAATCCGCAGACCGCACGTAGAAAAAGTTTTACATGCACTTAAAGTTCTACGGCGTGTCTGCGTGCTCCCAAATCCGTAGGATTCCGTACGGAGGCGGTACTCACCACGCACGGACGTCCTACGTTTGCCCACGTTTTTGCACGTAGACGGCACGTAGAAGCACGTATGGCGGGTTGTGACCCTTGAACATCTTACTCTAGACATTGCTTAAATCTATCTAATAACAAGGCTGGCATGATGCGCTCAACAGCAAGCCGAAAATGGATGTACATGTCTCGTTCGTCGACTTCAGTCGCGCGTTTGACACGATCGACCACGGTAGTCTTCTGCATAGTCTGGCAAGAATGGGAATCAGACGGGACCTGTGGAGTTGCGTGAGAAGTTACCTGAGTGACCGTATGCAGCGTGTCCGGTGGGATTCGCGTATTTCTGCCCCTCGACCAGTGCTAGCTGGAACACCTCAGGGAGGAATCATCTCGCCATCTCTGTTTGTCCTAGCTATGAACAGCCTTGACAACAACATCCCACAGAGTGTTACACCGGTCAAGTACGCAGATGACTTAACGAACTCGGAACTTCTTATGGGATCACTACCAGGTCAAATGCAAGTAGCCATAAATGAAGTCGACACTTGGGCTAAGTCCTACAGTATGGCAGCAACGTAGGAAACCAAAGACATGGTTATTAGCTGTCGTAGGGAGTCTGTGACTTCCCCTCCACTCACGCTCAACGGAGAGACTATAGAGAGAGTTCCTGCATTCAAACTTCTAGGGGTGATCGTCAGTAACGACCTGTCGTGGGGTGCACACGTTGAATACATGTTGTCCAAGGTCCGACCTCGCCTTCACTACTTGCGACTGTCCAAACGAGCGGGGCTTCCAGCAGACGTTCTGTTACAAATTTACAAGACATTTGTCAGACCAGTGCTGGAATACGGATCACCAGTGTGGGGAGGGTTACCTCGCGGGTTGGCTGACGAGCTCGAGAAAGTACAGAAAATCTGCTGCAGAATCATTGGAATTCCTTCCGGTCAACTGCCGACCCTGGAGGAGCGGAGACGTGAGGCATCCGTACGTGAACTCAGGAGGGTGATGGCGGATGACACTCACCCTTGCCAACAGTTCCTTGAGCCGGGTAGACGGACAACCTACCAACTACGCCGTCAGACTTCCAGCTACAAGATACCACTTAGCCGTACAGAGAGACATAGACAATCATTTATCCCCAGATCACTCAACATCTTGCAGCAGTGAGGGACACTATAGACTTTTATAAAAAATTTTATTGCCTCCTTGTATTTGTATTCTTAAGTTGTTCCACTCAATTATTGTCTATATTTTAATGTGTTATCCAT
>NW_017803845.1:241466-242334 GCF_001625305.1 Branchiostoma belcheri | reverse complement strand
TTAGATAGAGCATTACGGTCAAGGTTAGAGAGGATTATATAGAGCATTACGGTCCGTGTTAGAGAGTGTTAGATAGAGCATTACGGTCCGGGTTAGAGAGGGTTAGATAGGGCATTACGGTCCGGGTTAGAGAGGGTTAGATAGGGCATTACGGTCCGGGTTAGAGAGGGTTAGATAGAGCATTACGGTCTGGGTTAGAGAGGGTTAGATAGAGCATTACGGTCTGGGTTAGAGAGGGTTAGATAGGGCATTACGGTCCGGGTTAGAGAGGGTTAGATAGGACATTACGGTCCGGGTTAGAGAGGGTTAGATAGAGCATTACGGTCCGGGTTAGAGAGGGTTAAATAGGACATTACGGTCCGGGTTAGAGAGGGTTAGATAGAGCATTACGGTCCGGGTTAGAGAGGGTTAAATAGGACATTACGGTCCGGGTTCGACAGGGTTAGATAGGGCATTACGGTCCGGGTTAGAGAGGGTTAGATAGGACATTACGGTCCGGGTTAGAGAGGGTTAGATAGAGCATTACGGTCCGGGTTAGAGAGGGTTAGATATATAGAATACAACACGGGGTATTCCTATCGCCCGAGGTATCGATCCGACTCGCGGGAGGGCCGGGACCGAGGGCGATGCGGAATACACCGTGTTGTATTTTATTTATGTCATACCCACCCAAGAAAACACGCCTTTCAATGCAAGATGAGCCAAAAGTTGGTGCCACTAAACCCTAAAATGCAACAACATCAATTCCAACGTCCGGATTCTGTATTCGAATTTTCGAAAGGGGCACAAGCGGGTAGGGCGAAACGCGTTCGAATCGTTTTATGGAAGCCATGGAAGCGTTCGATAACGGGTTCCGGACCGGGCCGTC
>NW_017803845.1:216214-241446 GCF_001625305.1 Branchiostoma belcheri | reverse complement strand
AATCATTATCCCCAGATCACTCAACATCTTGCAGCAGTGAGGACACTATAGACTTTTATAAAAATTTATTGCCTCTGTATTTGTATTCTTAAGTTGTTCCACTCAATTATTGTCTATATTTTTAATGTGTTATCGATATTTTATACAATACGTCATTATCGGATATTTCTTTTAACACTAAATCTTTTTAACGCTAAAATGTTACAATTGTTATTATTAATATGGAATTACATGTGACTTGCAACACAATTCAGGCTGTTTCAGCCTGCAATGTTGTTTTGATGAATAAAGTTTCAAAAAAAAATAACAATGCCTCTACTGTATTTGGTGACAATGAGTTATCTAAACAAGGTGAAACTATTGCGGTTTATAGCGTCCACTACTACCATCAGTACTACCTAACGTACCGGCAGGATGTAGGTACTACCATCAGTACCACGGTCAAACGTACCGGCAGGATGTAGGTACTACCATCAGTACTACCCAACGTACCGGAAGGATGTAGGCAGCAACGAATGTGTAGGTCATGTATCCGGCCTCCCAGGTGCTGTTGGGGTAGAACATGGAGCAGTAAACCTCCCCCGGACCGTAGAAGTCGTACGGCTCCAGACGGGAGAAGATCGCCATCGGCAGCGAGCCCACGATCGACCCTGGAGGGGGATAGAGAGGGTTAGATAGGGCATTACGGTCCGGGTTAGAGAGGGTTAGATAGGACATTACGGTCCGGGTTAGAGAGGGTTAGATAGGACATTACGGTCCGGGTTAGAGAGGGTTAGATAGAGCATTACGGTCTGGGTTAGAGAGGGTTAGATAGGGCATTACGGTCCGGGTTAGAGAGAGTTAGATAGGACATTACGGTCCGGGTTAGAGAGGGTTAGATAGGCATTGCGGTCCGGGTTAGGGAGGGTTAGACAGGTCATTACGGTCCGGGTTAGGGAGGGTTAGATAGAGCATTACGGTCCGGGTTAGAGAGGGTTAGATAGAGCATTACGGTCCGGGTTAGAGAGGGTTAGATAGGACATTACGGTCCGCGTTAGAGAGGGTTAGATAGGGCATTACGGTCCGGGTTAGAGAGGGTTAGATAGGGCATTACGGCCCGGGTTAGAGAGGGTTAGATAGAGCATTACGGTCCGGGTTAGAGAGGGTTAGATAGGGCATTACGGTCCGGGTTAGAGAGGGTTAGATAGAGCATTACGGTCCAGATTAGAGGGGGTTAGATAGAGCATTACGGTCCGGGTTAGAGAGGGTTAGGTAGGGCATTGCAGTCCGGGTTAGAGAGGGTTAGATAGGGCATTACGGTCCGGGTTAGAGAGGGTTAGATAGGGCATTACGGTCCGGGTTAGAGAGGGTTAGATAGAGCATTACGGTCCGGGTTAGAGAGGGTTAGATAGAGCACTACGGTCCGGATTAGAGAGGGTTAGATAGGGCATTACGGTCCGGGTTAGAGAGGGTTAGATAGAGCATTACGGTCCGGATTAGAGGGGGTTAGATAGAGCATTACGGTCCGGGTTAGAGAGGGTTAGATAGAGCATTACGGTCCGTGTTAGAGAGGGTTAGATAGAGCATTACGGTCCGGGTTAGAGAGGGTTAGATAGGGCATTACGGTCCGGGTTAGAGAGGGTTAGATAGAGCATTACGGTCCGGGTTAGAGAGGGTTAGATAGAGGGTTGCTCACCTAGCCACACACCAGCGCTGACGACTTTAGCCATGCGCGGTGTCCGCCACTGTTTGGACTTGATGGGATGGACGATGGCGAAGTAGCGATCCACTGACATGGCGGTCAGGGTGATGCAGGTAGCCGTTACCGTGATCTGTGGCAACACATCATCGTCAGCATAAAACACGGATCATCACCATTAACACACATTATCCCCACCATAAACACACATCATCATCATCATTGAACTCTAACCCAAAGATGGATGTCCACGCAGTCTTTGTCGACTTTACACGTGCTTTTGACACGATTTGTCACGGCCAACTGTTAAGAACCCTGGCGGACATGGGCATTAGACGGTCCTTATGGATGTGCATTGACAGTTACTTGGAAGGCAGGACGCAGAAGGTCAGTTGGGGCCAGTGTTTCTCCAAGTCACACGAGGTCCGAGCAGGTGTCCCTCAGGGCGGTCTACTGTCTCCGACACTGTTTGTTATCTGCATCAATTCCCTGGATGCGACGTTGCCCAAGTCCATCATTCCCGTTAAGTATGCGGACGATTTGACAACATCTGAACTACTAATGGCCTCTCTTCCCGGGGAAACTCAGAAAGCACTAGATTCCATTGTGGAATGGGGTGAGTCTTACTGCCTCGGAGTAAACGGCAAGAAGACCATGGATATGGTTATTAGCGCACGAAAGGAGGCTAACGTTCCAGTTCCTCCACACCCAACTATAGCAGGCTGTGAGATACAAAGGACTACTTCCTTCAAACTCTTAGGAGTGCATATCACTGCCACTCTCACCTGGGATGTACATGTACACTACATGGTGAAAAAGTCCCGTTCTAGTGTCTACTACCTTTCCGCCGCGAAGAAGGCTGGACTCCCTACTGAAACACTGATCCAGATTTACTTGACTTTCATACGTCCTCTCCTGGAGTATGCCAGCCCCGTGTGTGTGGTGGGGGGGGGGTCTACCGAAGCACCTTTCCGACATGTTGGAAGCTGTACAACATCGCTGTCTAAGGATCATCGGAACTCCTAAGGACGCTCTGCCTTCGCTGTCCAGTAGGCGTGACACAGCCACACTGAGAACATTACAGAACATTCTTCAGGACAGCAGTTCTCCCCTGAACGAGTTTCTCATCCCGCCGTGTGACAACCGCTATAGTCTACGGAGAGAGGGCCGCTTCAGAGCAACCAAGAGCAGAACCAAAAGACATGAACTCTCATTTGTCCCCAGAGCACTGAAACTGTATTACCACTCTGGCAACTGAACATGATTCTTACAACTCCATGTCCAACTTACTGTTTCCTAGCTATATGTAAATTATGCATTAATACTTGTTCTTCGAGGAAATACTATATATTGTCAGTGTGAAGTGTTTTTATCGATCTACTCTGTGTATTTTAAACGTTGTCAAATATTGGCTCAATTCATGTTTTTTTTAAACTTTTAACATGCCATGCCAATATGAATAAAGCTGAATCTATCACCATCAAACAGACATCATCATCACATGGCGATCAGGGTGATGCATGTAGCCGTTAACGTGATCTCTGTCAACATATAATCATTATCATAAAACACGGATCATCACCATAAACACACATTATCACCACCATAAACACACATCATCATCACCATCAAACACACACCAATTGTGACCACAACAACCGGTGCCCGCCAGGCTCCAGGGCCCGGCGGGAGCCGGCCGGGGCTACATCCCCGACGGGCACCGGCGCAATTGGGACCGAAGCATTATGACGTACCTGGCTACAGGATGTGACGTACCTGGCTACAGGATGTGACGTACCTGGCTACAGGATGTGACGTACCTGGCTACAGGATGTGACGAACCTGGCTACAGGTGGGACGAACCTGGCTACAGGATGTGACGTACCTGGCTACAGGGTGTGACGTACATGGCTACAGGATGTGACGTAGGGGCTATACAGGATGTGACGTACCTAGCTACAGGATGTGACGTACCTGGCTACACGATGTGACGTACCTGGCTACAGGATGTGACGTGCCTGGTTACAGGATGTGACGTACCTGACTACAGGATATGACGTGCCTGGCTACAGGATGTGACGTACCTGGTTACAGGATGTGACGTACCTGGCTACAGGATGTGACGTACCTGGCTACAGGATGTGACGTACCTGGCTATAGTAAATGACGAACTTGCACATGAACTGTCCGAAGACCCAGCTCGTGAGGGGGTAGGTACTGGCGGTGAAGGGCACCACGAACACCAGAAAGGACAGGTCCGTCACGGCCAAGTTCAGGATGAAATAGTTCGTCACCTGTGAGAAACAAGCACAACCTTTACTTCATTTCACTGCCGCGGCAGTGATCAAAATGTACGCTTCAAACCGCACATCTACACCAGTGTGAATTTACCTGGACTATAGAAGTAACAAAGAAGTAACAAAGCATCTGTCTAATAGAAAACAAAATGAAATAGAACTTATAGATTTTTCTTGCTATAATATAAGTTAACACCCTCCCTGAAGTAGATCTCTCCTGCTAAGAATTTAAACCCTCTTGTACCGACAGTCAACACCTTAATCTTGATTTATCATGTCAGATAACGTTGAGCGTCCTGCAGCAAATGTTGTTATTGACTGGCAATTGATTCTTATAGAGTCTATCTCTCGATGGTCATACTGTCTAGCCTCTGCTTTGATCAGTAGCCATGTAGTCGTCCTCAGGGTATATATAAGGAATACAACACGGGGTATTCCGTATCGCCCGAGGTATCGGCCCGACCGCGATGCGGAATACACCGTGTTGTATTTTGTCATACCCACCTAAGAAAACGCGCCTTTCAACGCAAGATGAGCCAAAAGTTGGTGCCCCTGAACCCTCAAATTAGCAACATCAGTTCCAACGTTCGGATTCTGTATTCGAATTTTCGAAAGCGGCGCACGCAGTTATGGCAGAACGCGTTATCGAACGTTATCGCGGCCCGGGTATGATATAAA
Source organism: Branchiostoma belcheri (assembly GCF_001625305.1). NCBI lineage: Eukaryota > Metazoa > Chordata > Leptocardii > Amphioxiformes > Branchiostomatidae > Branchiostoma > Branchiostoma belcheri. The sequence continues at coordinate 236,793 of NW_017803845.1, read as the reverse complement.
ATATATATGCGGCCGTCGGGCGATCCGACTCGCGGTTGGGCCGATACCTCGGGCGATACGGAATACCCTGTGTTGTATTCTATATTTATACGTATCTGGTACTATACAGCTGCTATTTCCAGGCAAGAAATTATAAATCGGGGTATTTGATACTTCTCCACGATGTAAGACTATGATGTGTTGGGTTCTTTAACCTTACCGTGTGCATCTCCTTGTTCTTGAGGATGATGTAGATGACCAGGTAGTTCCCCACCAGTCCCACCACCATGATAATAGCGAAGAAAAGCGGCACTAGAAAAGCCTCGGGTCCCGGCTGCCACCAGACCTGCTCGGTGGCGTTCTGTGCATTCCCGCTGCTGATCGTGGCGTTCAGGTCTCCGAAGAAAACGGGCTGGGCAGTCCCGGGGAGAAACGTCCATGGAGTCGAGGATACCGTCGGCAACTCCATCTCCGCGGAGAAATGCGTTAGACTCTGTATCCCGTCATCTGTTGGGGAGCGAAAGGAAATATGATATGGTACGTCAATCCACGAGTTTCCCATCCCCAGAATGCAACCCTCATTTGCATAGGGCTGGAAGGCATCGGAATGATCCTGTTGACGTTAAACAAACTGCTTTTCACTGTGTTTTGAGGTGTTGGGGCATGTTATGCTCAACATTAATTAAATTACTATGGGTTGAATCTGACAACAAATAGAGAATGAAGTTTTAGTGTTCTTTTCAACATGGAACATGTGGTTTGTACGTTACAGCATCGATATAAGTTACCACTATAACGTTACAAACCACATATTCCAAAAAAATTCATTCTCTATTTGTTGTCATATTCAACCCATAGTAATTTAATTAATGTTGAGCATAACATGCCCCCACACCTCAAAACACAGTGAAAAGCAAGCTGTTTAACGTCAACAGGATCATTCCGATGCCTTCCAGCCCTATGCAAATGAGGGTTACCCCCCGCGTTGCATTCTGGGGATGGGAAACTCGTGGATGAAGGTTAGACATCCAGGTAATAAGATACGCCAAATAGCAGTTACTCAAGCAACTGGATATGATTTTGAAAACGTCAGACGTTTCAGCTAGTAACCACTAGCTTTCGTCAGTGACTGAGAGACCAGAGGAAAAAAGCAGGTTTATAAGCACAACCTACTGATTGATATGCAAATAAAGTGAAAAACCATTCTGGTCTCTCAGTCACTTCCGAAAGAGAGTGGATGCTACTTGAAACGTCTGACGGTTTCCAAAATCATATCCGGTTGCTTTTAAGCAATTGGATATGATTTTGGAAACAGTCAGAAAAAGTAAAAGTAAAAGTAACTGCTTTTTGGAATATGATACGGTATCCAGGTGTTTTCCAGAGCAAGCGGGACGCATTTCCGTACTTAAGATTCATCAACAATCTAATTAACTGATACTTGACGACAACGAATGACAATGTTGAAAACTAGAAGAGAGTGTAAACAAAGCTATCACGGCGAGTGAAAACAAAATATCCCCGCATTTGTTTTTGCTTCGTTCAGATTTCAAAATCAAAAGAGTCGCGTGCACAGAGGATTCCAACTCAACAAAGGCCCATCTTTCCTATCGAGCTTTTGTTAACTGCGAAGCGAAACTTGATAGCTCAGGGGAAAGTACGCACATCGTAAACGACACGCTCCTGGATTTATAAAAGAAGCAATAACCTGAGATCTTGATTATTACAACCTGCCCCGCGTATTAGACTTCAGTAAAATTTGTGCGCCCGTCTTAATGTTTGTTGCAGTGCGTTTGAACTTCATAGCTTTCAGCACCATTACTCGTCATGTAGCCCTTTTTAGGAGGAAGATTGCTCGTCATGTTGCCTCTTTTAGGGGAACATAACTCTTCATGTTGCCCGTTGTAGGAAGAACATAACTCGTCATGTTGCCTGTGTGATGAGGAAAGACGTGGTTAAGGCCGCTGGGAGCTGCTATCGTAATGACCAGACTCGCCGACGTGCGTCACGAATGAGCGGATTGTGCACGAACTGGAAAACAACCAGCGGCGCAAAAATGCTTCCCACGATCCTCAGTTCCGGTTACTTATTAAAATCCCTATCAAAGGTGCCGAGGAAAACTGTGTCCTAAAAATGTGACGGCGGACTTATGATATATTAGTAAATAAATAGTGGAGTTTCCAACGGCAGAATGAACAAATTATCATTTTGCCGAGGAAATACGTCAAAGTCGTGTCAATATCAGCGGCAACACAAAATTACCTTTACGTTGTGAATGTTAAGATATGGGGGCTACACCAAATTACCACTATACATGCTACATGTTATATGCCGTTAGGGCCAGGCTACACCAAATTACCCCTACACGCTACATGTAAGATATATGCCTTTAGGGCCTGGCTACTCCAAATTACCCCTACACGCTACATGTAAGATATGGGGCTTTAGGGACAGGCTACACCAAATTACCTCTACATGCTACATGTTAAGATATATGCCGTTAGGGCCAGGCTACACCAAATTACCCCTACACGCTACATGTAAGATATGGGGCTTTAGGGCCAGGCTACTCCAAATTACCTTTACATGCTATATGTTAAGATATATGCCTTTAGGGCCTGGCTACTCCAAATTACCCCTACACGCTACATGTAAGATATGGGGCTTTAGGGCCAGGCTACTCCAAATTACCCCTACACGCTACATGTAAGATATGGGGCTTAATTAGGGCCAGGCTACACCAAATTACCTTTACAAGCTATATGTTAAGATATATGCCTTTAGGGCCTGGCTACTCCAAATTACCCCTACACGCTACATGTTAAGATATGGGGCTTTAGGGTCAGGCTACACCAAATTACCTCTACATGCTACATGTTAAGATATGGGGTTTTAGGGTCAGGCTACTCCAAATTACCCCTACACGCTACATGTTAAGATATGGGGCTTTAGGGCCAGGCTAAACCAAATTACCTTTACATGCTATATGTTAATATATTTGCCTTTAGGGCCAGGCTACTCCAAATTACCCCTACACGCTACATGTAAGATATGGGGCGTTAGGGCCAGGCTACACAAAATTACCTCTACATGCTACATGTTAAGATATGGGGCTTTAGGGCCAGGCTACACCAAATTACCTTTACATGCTATATGTTAACTAAGATATATGCCATTAGGGCCTGGCTACTCCAAATTACCCCTACACGCTACATGTAAGATATGGGGCTTTAAGGCCAGGCTACACCAAATTACCTTTACACGCTACATGTTAACTAAGATATATGCCTTCAGGGCCAGGCTACTCCAAATTACCACTACACGCTGCATGTAAGATATGGGGCTTTAGGGCCAGGCTACACCAAATTACCTCTACATGCTACATGTAAAGATATATGCCTTTAGGGCAAGGCTACTCCAAATAACCACTACATGCTACATGTTAAGATATGGGGCTTTAGGGCCAGGCTACTCCAAATTACCCCTGCATGCTACATGTTAAGATATGGGGCTTTAGGGCCAGGCAACAACAAATTACCTTTACATGCTACATTTTAAGATATATGCCGTTAGGGCCAGGCTACACCAAATTACCCATACACGCTACATGTTTAAGATATATGCCTTTAGGGCCAGGCAACTCCAAATTATCCCTACACGTTACATGTAAGATATGGGGCTTTAGGGCCAGGCTACACCAAATTACCTCTACATGCTACATGTTAAGATATATGCCTTTAGGGCCAGGCTACTCCAAATTACCCCTACACGCTACATGTAAGATATGGGGCTTTAGGGCCAGGCTACACAAAATTACCTCTACATGCTACATGTTAAGATATGGGGCTTTAGGGCCAGGCTACTCCAAATTACGCCTACACGCTACATGTAAGATATGGGGCTTTAGGGCCAGGCTACACCAAATTACCCCTACACACTACATGTAAGATATGGGGCTTTAGGGCCAGGCTACACCAAATTACCACTAAATGCTACATGTTAAGATATATCACTATGCCGTTAGGGCCAGGCTACACCAAATTACCCCTACACGCTACATGTAAGATATGGGCTTTAGGACCAGGCTACACCAAATTACCTTTACATGCTACATGTTAAGATATATGCCGTTAGGGCCAGGCTACTCCAAATTACCCCTACACGCTACATGTAAGATATGGGCTTTAGGACCAGGCAACGCCAAATAACCTCTACATGCTACTTAAGATGTAGGCCTTTAGGGCCAGGCTACACGCTACACGCTACATATCCCTACACGCTACACGTTAAGATATGGGGCTTTAGGGCCTGGCTACTCTAAGCTATCCCTACATGCTACATGTTAAGATATGGGGCTTTAGGGCCAAGCTATATCAAACTAGAGGTCGGAGATCTCATGTCTTCGTCAGAGGTACATCGTTAGAGAAATTAACATGCGTATTCTTCACTCTTTTTAATAATCAATTTGGTCTTAAGAACAAAAGAACCTCTGTACTATTTTTATGGTACAGAACACCCTGAAACGGTTTGCCGCAGATTATACAGATGCGTCGTCACCAGTGTTAGCCCCCCCCCCCTACGTTATTTGAGTTTGGACTGTTACTGGAAAAAAAACGTTCAAGAAATTCTTACTGTGTTGAAAGTGTCACGACAGCGCCGCAAAATATAATAAGAGAAGATGTTATAAAGGAAAGAATCAGAACAGGGTGACTACTGCTGTTTTGTTAATTTGTATTTATGACAAATAGAAGACTTGTTTCTTGTGTTCTTTGTGTCCTAACATTTGTACTTCTACAGTTAGTATATTCCAAATCTAGGCATCTCGTTTTTCGGTCCCTTCGTGTTTTTATTTGCGCGCTTGCCTTAAATTTAAGGTAATTAGATTTAAGGTCTCCAGTGGACGTCATCCATAGCAATTACTTGGTGTGGCCGTAGAAAATAACCTGACATATGTCCAACCTATCCTCCCCCTGCTGAAGTTATAGTACAATCCCTCAATGTAACGTCATTTGATCCCATCCCATTATGGGGTTCCCCGGCTATATCCAGCTGTCGGCTGTCTCCAAGCAGATGTAGGTGGGGGATTTCTAAACACAAAAGGTCCTATTACGGGGACATAACGACCTCCACGACTCTCATCTTTGAACTCAATCTTGGAGACCACCACAGTAACATGCCTATCAAATTTCATTAACTTCCATCCACACATACAAAAGTTATCCTGCTCACAAGAAAAATTAACAAAATGCCCCCTGTAGTCACAACGAAACCCCCCACGAAGCTCAGTAACGAACTTAACCTTGGTCCCGACAATAGTAAGCACCACACCAAGAATTACAATCAACATTTTACAAATACTTGAGTTATCTTGCTAACAAGCCACAAACACAAAAGGTGCACTAACGTGACGCACGGACCCCCCACGAAGCCGAAACTTGTAATTGACTTCGGCCCCAACAGCGGTAATCTGCCTGCCAAAAATCATGGACGTCGAATCATGCCTTCCAGAGTTATATCGCAAAATCCGCAGTTCCCCACACTCCGGCGAGACAATTTCATAGTCCTTCTGACGAAGACAATTACCCCTACATGCAAAAAAAAAACAACAACAAATAATCAACTGGATACGTGATCAGAGATCGTACGTTGTAAGCACGTACAACTCACTTACCACTTGTGCAATGTACGATGCACGCAACCACTCACGGCCAGACGTGGCGTGCAGACCACACTCTTACACCTTGCGAAACCGTGACGTGCGTAGATGCGACTCCTTCCCCACGTTTTCAGAAAAAACGTAGCAGACGTAGCCTCCCAAAAAACGTACTGACAAAAAGCACGTACGGCGGGTTGTGACCGAGGCTTTAGTTGACCCTAACCCTAACCAAGACTGACATCGGTTTCCATTAGAATCGACCTGCTGCAGAATCGTTCGTATCTTCAAGCGCAGAGCCAGACGCTGTTTCTGAACGAGTATCTGCCGAACACGCTGCAATGTCAAATAGATTTTGTTTACAAACACATGGGGGCACAGGGTGACGTCATCACGTCCCGTCCTTCCTCTGCAAAAGCAGAGCTAAACTCTCCCCAAAATATGTGCGCACGCCAGTCACGTAGTAGAGACAAGAGCATGCCGTTAACTAAATGATGTGGGATTTCTTTACAAATCCCGGCTGTACGTATTGAGGCGGGACAAAAAGAGCGCAGCGGTAACCAAACGATTCCTTCTTTTCAAAGTCAAGCTATAACTACTGAACTCCTGGTCTATAAACGACTTCCTCGTTTATAGACTTGTGAATTTTGTGCTGCCGTTTCTAAGATTTCCTACTGCTATTGGCAGAGCTGCATTATGATTAGTCACGTCCCAACAACTCGCCCCGGTTATTATTGCTGCAGCGAGCTGCTGTGTAATGACCGGGCGGAACATTTACCTTGAATGTAACAAGCTCAAGTTCTCCTATAGAGGCCCTATCCCCTGGAACAGGTTTTAGTACCACATGATATAAAGATCTGCCCGTCCATGTCTACTTTTAAAATGAGATGTTAAAACTGGCCTGACCTCTTACCCCTCCATACCAACAAACTGGACTGGACATTGACATTGACTGTTTTACACAACAAAACACAACAGTCACAAACAAACAGTAAAATTGGGATGCAATACATAATGATAATGACAAGGATAACTGGACTGGACATTGACTGTTTTACGGGTACTCGCAGACACCCAGTAGGGTGACGGTCAGGGTGAGGCGCCCCTGCCCATTGAGTAGCCAAAGCCAGTCATCAGTCAGTCACAACGACCTGCACTGTATCCCAGGATGATCCTCTGACCCAGTGCCTGAGCCCTTAACTTAATGAGGTTTGGCACTAGGACGAAGAAGAAGAAGGACTGGACTGGGCAATTTGTACTTTTTGTTTTTATCATTATTTATTAATGTTATTGGTTAGTTACTGGCTTTTCTTTATTATCCTTGCCATTATCATTATTTATTGCATCCCAATTTTACTTAAACCTTAAAATAACAAGAATTCGGAGATATCATACCTCCATGAAATATATGAGTTTTTCTAAATGTATTTACACAGTACACTACAGTACAGGACGAAATAACACAGATTTTTGGTTTCAAACACACAGTAGCACCTTTGGCCTGGATGTGAACCTAATTCATCAAAACCGGGCAGCCTCCACCCCGCACATCTGTTTTCCCTGCCACCCCGCACATCTGTTTTCCCGGAAGTTCTGCTGCAGTACCAAGGTCATCCACAAGGAGGCCCATCGGCTTCCAAAGACCTAACCAGCATACCAAATATCATCACAATCCATAAAGGCGTTTTGAAGTTATGCTGACTACATGCGGAAACGAACGCACACACACACACACACACACACACACACACACACACACACAGACGCGCCAAAAACAATACCTCCATTTTTCATGGAGGTAAAAATTTGTTAGATAGAACGCACATCCTCACTAGTAATAAAGATGTCCTTCGCTGTACCGATAATTGCATGGCATTTTACCGAACAGAACGTAAACGTGATGATGATGACATCGTCAGCCGAAGATCCCCGAATCTTCTCTCGTGACATCCGGAATATCGAACCAGTAAGCAAGACAAACGACCCGAGTCGCACCAAGTTTTCCATCAGGCTTTCCCATGCAGGGATTTTCACGGCAACACTCGCCCGTTTTTCTCCCAGTCTCTATGTTAGGACCGGTGTAATGGCCGGGTGAGTAGAGTACTCGCCTTGCATTCGATAGGTCGTTAGTTCGATCCCTGGCCGAGTCATACCAAAAGACTTTAAAATGGCACATACTTCCACGGCAAATGCTCCGTGGAACTTCATTCGCTAGTGCCCCCATTTCGAACATTCTCAACAAGGACACGTCTTGCCACTTTCACTGAAGCAAATCACCCTCTCTTCCTCCATTCTCCACCTCTTAGGAAGAAGTTCCATGCTGAAAGCTTCTTTCCAAGAACAACATCACTTTGGAATAAGCTACCTCGTGATTGCTTCCCTTAAACTCTTCATGTCTAAGGTCAACAAACATCTGTCCACTCTGGGCATGGCTGTTTCTTTAACCCAAAACATTTTAAGTGGCTCCCATGAGCCTTGTTTTGTGGTGACCGATGAAGTTAATAAAACAAAATTCTCTGCTTAGCATTTAGAATTTGGGAGCTGGCGTCGTGTGGCGTAGTGGAACATGGCTATGAAACGGGGAGACCCGGGTTCGATTCCGGGTTGTACCCGAACAAGTCCGAACATGCGCCCCGAAGTTGTGCCCTTGGCAAAGGTACACGACTTTCCTCACTTCACTCACGTGTAAATGAGTACCTAGCTTCGGTTAGGGACGTCCCTCGGATAGGACGTAAACTGGAGGTCCCGTGTTTGGGGAAAGCCACACCTCAAACAGGGAAAGCCACACCTCAAGCAGGTAAAAGAACCCACCGCACTTATCGGAAAAGAGTAGGGGCATGCCCCGGTGTGCGATGGTACAAATTCTACCGTCTGGAAGTTGGTGATCCACTACAAATCACCCGGACGGAGGCCTGGCGAACCCCGTCTGTATCAACCAAAATCTGGGAGAGGAGATAGGCACCGCCAAGATTATAAGCCTACAGAAACATCATGGCAAGTTCAAGAAATGCTGCTGGCTGTCATGATGCCCCTATGACCGTCACGGTTATGGGACTTACATACATACATACATACTATGATTGAGCAGAATGTGCTGCCCTGGGAAGATCAAGGTGAGTTTACCTGTCAATAGAAGATGTACAGGTGAGGTAACCTGTCAATAGAAGATTTACAGGTGAGGTAACCTGTCATTGGAAGATGCACAGGTGATGTTACCTGTCAATAGAAGATGTACAGGTGAGGTTACCTGTCAATAGAAGATGTACAGGTGAGGTAACCTGTCAATAGAAGATGTACAGGTGTGGTTACCTGCCAATAGAAGATGTACGGGTGAGTTTACTTGTCATTAGAAGATGTACAGGTGAGGTTACCTGTCAATAGAAGATGTACAGGTGAGGTAACCTGTCAATAAAAGATGTACAGGTGAGGTAACCTGTCAATAGAAGATGTACAGGTGAGTTACCCGTCAATAGAAGATGTACAGGTGAGGTAACCTGTCAATAGAAGATGTACAAGTGAGGTTACCTGTCAATAGAAGATGTACAGGTAAGGTAACCTGTCAATAGAAGATGTACAGGTGAGGTAACCTGTCATAGGAAGATGGACAGGTGAGGTAACCTGTCAATAGAAGATGTACAGGTGAGGTTACCTGTCAATAGAAGATGTACAGGTGAGGTAACCTGTCAATAGAAGATGTACAGGTGAGGTAACCTGTCAATAAAAGATGTACCGGTGAGGTCACCTGTCATTGGAAGATGTACAGGTGAGGTAACCTGTCATTAGAAGATGTACAGTTGAGTTTACCTGTCAATAGAAGATGTTCAGGTGAGTTTACTTGTCATTAGAAGATGTACAGGTGAGGTTACCTGTCAAAAGAAGATGTACAGGTGAGGTAACCTGTCGAAAGAAGATGTACAGGTGAGGTTACCTGTCAATAGAAGATGTACAGGTGAGGTTACCTGCCATTAGAAGATGTACAGGTGAGGTAACCTGTCAATAGAAGATGTACAGGTGAGGTTACCTGTCAATAGAAGATGTACATGTGAGGTAACCTGTCATTGGAAGATGTACAGGTGAGGTTACCTGTCAATAGAAGATATACAGGTGAGGTAACCTGTCATTAGAAGATGTACAGGTGAGGTTACCTGTCAATAGAAGATGTACAGGTGAGGTTGCCTGTCATTAGAAGATGTACAGGTGAGGTAACCTGTCATTAGAAGATGTACAGGTGAGGTAACCTGTCATTGGAAGATGTACAGGTGAGGTAACCTGTCATTAGAAGATGTACAGGTGAGGTTACCAGTCAATAGAAGATGTACAGGTGAGGTTACCTGTCAATACAAGATGTACAGGTGAGGTTACCTGCCATTAGAAGATGTACAGGTGAGGTAACCTGTCAATAGAAGATGTACAGGTGAGGTTACCTGTCAATACAAGATGTACAGGTGAGGTTACCTGTCAATACAAGATGTACAGGTGAGGTAACCTGTCATTGGAAGATGTACAGGTGAGGTTACCTGTTAATAGAAGATGTACAGGTGAGGTTACCTGTCAATACAAGATGTACAGGTGAGGTAACCTGTCATTGGAAGATGTACATGTGAGGTTACCTGTCAATAGAAGATGCACAGGTGAGGTTACCTGTCAATAGAAGATGTACAGGTGAGGTAACCTGTCAATAAAAGATATACAGGTGAGGTTACCTGTCAATTGAAGATGTACAGGTGAGGTAACCTGTCAATACAAGCTGTCCTGTGAGGTAATCTGTCATTAGAAGATGTACAGGTGAGGTAACCTGTCATTAGAAGATGTACAGGTGAGTTTACCTGTCAATAGAAGATGTACAGGTGAGGTTACCTGTCAAAAGAAGATGTACAGGTGGCATTACCTGTCAATACAAGATGTACCATACAGGCATGAGAATCTGTACGGGAAGACACAGGTAATTTTTTTTGTGATAATTTCCAACATGTAATCACAAGACGTGGTGATGGCAGACTCAAGTTTTCAAACTTATATAAATGCCGCCACCAACACAGGGGACCATACAATACACATTTTGACCTAAACGAAGTGAGGAAAGTCGTGTAAAGTACGCAAGATCGGTGGCATGTCAGGACTCGAACTCGGGACCTCTAGGTTCCGAGTCGGGCACTCTGCCGCTACGCCACACGACCCCACACAGGTAAGTTTACATGTCATGAGGAGATGTATACCCCCGCCTGCAGCGCGTGAAGGAGACAACGTGCCGGGAACTCGTTAGGGCTGCAGCCCGTGTAACGCGGCGGAAACGCCGTGAAGATGGAAACATCAGACGTGACCCGAGGGTCACTCCGCCGTGAGAATGGATGGGGATGACGCAAACCGATCCGGTCGCTTCCTTGTCTCGACTCGCGGGTCGTTCATCAGGATAATGACCAGGTCTGATAGACTTCCTTGTCGCGCTGTAAATAAGGATAAGGCCACACCAAGTAAATTTTATGGATGACGTCCTTTTGGAGACTCTAAATCTAATGCGAGAGGGCGAAAAAAACAAGAAGGGCCCTAAAAACAAGATGCCTAGATTAGAAATATACTAAGAGACGACAAATGTTAGGACACAAATTGAATGAGGTGACACAGTGTAACAAGCAAGAATTATTTTATTCATAATCAAAACAGCAATAAATCAGGTGGAACAGTGGACAGTGAAAACATTCTGTTATTGACAGGATGGTCCTGTCAATAGTGCAAATTTTCTGTTATTGATATGCACTTTCAATATATATCAATATAGACACTTTCTTCGCGTTACGGGTTTTACATGAATCTGGTGATTTGCGGCACTGTCGTGACTCTTTGGTCATAGTTACAGAAAGCAGAATTTCTTGTTTTTTTTTCTAGGAACAGGCCAAAATCAATGCGCGCGCGGACGTCATCCATAAAATTTACTTGGTGTGGCCTAATGACCAGGCCTGATATACAGTACTTCCTTGTCGCGCTGTAAATAAGGATAAGATCTGGTCCGGGGAGCTAAGCTCGCATTCTTTCATCCCAGGGTAATGTATGACATCCGACAGGCACAGTAGCGTGGAACGTATGCCTTTCATGTTATAAATAGAAAATAAGTGCGAACCCGCGTCGCGCTGATCACGTTAGCAGAGTAAATAGAACTGTTGGAGTCGTGACGTGTCAAGCTGCAGAATTGTAACTGGTTCTGAAAAGTTTCTGCGGATCTGAAGGCGGGAAGCTAAACAGATGTTTATTGAGCATGGCGGGCTGTCGACAGGCTGCTTCTGGTGTTTAATCCCGTCTACGTGTTGCCGGTGTCACCGCATACGTGCCTATATTACTACAACTTCTTGTAAACCCTTGTATATTTGACGTACTATAAGCAGCAAGCTTCTGTATGTGACATTTCGGACCCCAGTCACTAAGTTTTCGATCAAAATATTTGTGGTTTTAACGTCTGATTTAACGGTTCCGGTTGTCATTCTGAGTTTCATTACGAGTTCCTTGCGGCCGATTAAATAGAATTTCATAAGTTCATGGGTACAATAAGCTGCAGATGAAAATGTCGACCTGTGTTAACACAACCTGGAACGCTAAATCTAACACATAAAATTTAACACCATCAACTATTCATAACAAACAAGATATAAGAATATACAATAAAAAGCCTGGAGGTATAAAATCTCAGATTTTACTTGTTTTTTTTCTGTGAGCGACGCGAGTAATATGCGGCCGCGAGGGACGATTTGCTGCCAAAGGAATTTGCCGCGGAGAGAAGGAGCGCGAATCCTTCAGGCACACAAATTTTATCAAAAATTCTAACGACATTATCACAGGTTCAGGTGAAGCAAGAAAGTAACCTCCTTGGTTGAAATATTCTCTTTTTCTATGCTCAACAGCATAGGCATCTCAACAACGCAGGATTTGAGCTGATCATTGGTAAAATAATTTTGAGAGTGCTTACATGCAACATGATTACTCAAATACAACAAAATACTATCATTAAAATTGTTTAACAAATTTGTGTACTTGGACATGCTTAAACGGAAGTTTTTGAGGAAATAAATGTTTTTTTTCGGTGGGGCCAGTGGGGGGCGAAATCGCTAAAGGGGGGCGAGGCGGGGGGAACAAATCACTAGAGGGGAGGGCGAAATCACTAGAGATCGCGACCTGGGGAGGAAAGAATCGCTAGAGATTTCACTGGGGGCGAGATCGCAGTGACACCAGCAGCATGTCTTATCTTACTGTTTAGACCTACGTTTGACTTGAGGAAAAACATGTGGAGTCTCTTCCTATCGAAAAGGGCCGTCATTATAACACACCAGCCGATCAGAGATTGTGCCCGACATGCAAGGAGGGTATTGAAGACGAATTCCACTTTATGATGTCATGTCCATCATATGAAGAAAACAGACGAAAGTTGATGCAATCCATAGCTTCCAAAACTAATGTTACGCTACCTCACTCAAAATCAGATATCTTTAATATGCTCCTTTCATGTCCCACTCAGATATCAGTGTACGTTGCAAAATTCACATTTGAATCACTACAAAAGCGACACCATATCGTAAATAGCTGATATATTCCCTGAATTACAGAATGTAATAATACTCTTCCTAAGAAAACACAATAGATTAGCTTCATTATGGACTTAAGCTCGTTAGAATTATATTTTAGTATTAGTTTGTGGATGTACCATTGTTGTTTCTTTGCCATACATTGTACCAGCTACAGTTGTTGAGCAATAAAGTTGATTGATTGATTGATTGATTTATCAAGTGAACGCCTGTTACTGAGAATGCTACATGAATGCTATATATCACTGCTATATGGAGCGGCTGCTGTAGAACTATACAGGCACAGTTACTAGCTAGGGATCCGCAATCCCATCTCTGACATAATTTCTGCGGCCTTCTCATATTTGTAGAACCAGCACCGTTATGATAAGCTACGAGACGGAATCTGTTTATTTTATATAATCTATCCACTGCCTGGGAGCGATCTGAGTAATGGTGTGTGTCGGACGTGGCTGCGCACTGGGTCTGATCATGCCTAATGACTGGTGGTATTTTCTGTCAGACAAGTGATTATGTCTGTTATTAATGTAATAAAGCGGCGGTACTTTGTGCACTTCCCTTGCAGCATCTGTGGCCGCTCATGTGCGTCAAAAATTGGTCTTCATTCCCATATGAGGACCCACATCGGCAAATGAGGACCTGTATATACGCCTACTCATCTGTCGCAAGCGACAGGAGATTCCAAGAACTTTGTGCACAGCCGCATGTGAAACAGATTATCCATATCGGGACATTTTCCTCTTCACAAAGGATGTATGGCGATCTGCTAGCACAGCTCTACCTTTCCTTCTTACAGTTTATATCTGCTAGCACAGCTCTACCTTTCCTTCCTACAGTATATATCTGCTAGCACAGCTCTACCTTTCCTTCCTACAGTATATATCTGCTAGCACAGCTCTACCTTTCCTTTCTACAGTTTATATCTGCTAGTACAGCTCTGCCTTTCCTTTCTACAGTTTATATCTGCTAGCATAGCTCTACCTTTCCTTCTTACAGTATATATCTGCTAGCACAGCTCTACCTTTCCTTTCTACAGTTTATATCTGCTAGTACAGCTCTGCCTTTCCTTTCTACAGTTTATATCTGCTAGCACAGCTCTATCTTTCCTTCCTTCCTACAGTTTATATCTGCTAGCACAGCTCTACATTGCCTTCTTACAGTTTATATCATCTATCTGCTAGCACAGCTCTACCTTTCCTTCCTACAGTTTATATCTGCTAGTACCGCATCAGCCTGGGAAAATGAAAGTAAAGCAGCAACAGGAGGAGTGGGTATCATTCTTGGCAGGACAGCTCAACAACTCCTTATAAGTGTCGAGCGACTGTCAGACCGTAACATCAAAGTTCAACTAAGAGGAAACTCTGCAATGACAATAATTGTCGCCTATGCACCAACAGAGGCAGCTGATGACAGCAGTAAGGATGTCTACTACAACCAACTGCACGTAGCACTTAATGGTGTGCCCCCTCACGATTTCCTAGCCTTGCTCACAGAATCGAATGTACGTTTTAGTCCTGATGATGTGCCACATACATACAACAGATCAACAAATAACAACGGCCACCGACTATTGGAAATCATGGAAGACTTCCACCTGGTTGCAACAAACACGCTGTTCGAAAAGCAAAGGGGTAAGCTGTGGACATGGAGGTCACCACAGGACACCTACCACCAGCTTGACTACATCATTGTTAGAGCGAAGTGGGGGAACAGTGTGACCAACTGTGAGGCTTACAGTTCATTCAGCTCACTTTACTCCGACCATAGAGTAGTCACAGCAAACGTATCACTACGACTACGTAGGAACAAGTCCAACAGACACAAACAGATGGACAAGTATGTTTGGAGTGATTTAGCAGTGGACAAAGGTCTCCAAGAGCGGTATGGTATCACGGTGAGAAACCGCTATCAGGTATTGCAGCTAGAGGATGAAGAGGGGCAGACATCAGACTATGACAAGTTCATCACTGCTAACATCGCTACAGCAGAAGAATGTCTGAGGAAAGTGCCCAGGCTGAAGAAAAGAGTCAAGTGCTTAGACCTAAGAGTCTATGCAGCACGAGAGGAGGTTGAGAAGGCGTACCAGGAGTACCTGCTCGGGAATAAGAGCAAACTGCTTCGAGAGAAGTACAAGGAGAAAAGACAGGAACTGTATGGCGCCTATGCTATCATCGAACGGGAGGAGCTGACTAGCAAAATCGAAGAAGTGGAGAGAGCACATAAGGGCTCGAAACTTGGCACGGCTTGGAAACTGATCAATGACATCACGGGCCGGAGTAGCTCTCAGACATCCAGGCTTAAAGCAAGTAGTCCAGAAGAGCGTGTATCCTTATGGAACACTCACTTCAGTAACTTGCTGGGCAGCCCTCCGGTGATAAGCGAGGAGGACACGCCTATCAACCCAGTCTTTGAGACGCTGGACATTTCTGATGACATCTTCTCGAAAGCAGCGCAGAGTATGCAACAGCAAAGAAGTCAATCCAATGTGGGAAAGCATGTGGAGATGACGGCATAATTCCTGAGTTTCTCAAGTATACTGGTCTGGATGACATAGTCCTGAGCTTTATCAACAAGGCTTTCTCTACCGGTGAGTTACCAGAGAGTTGGAGGACGCTCATCATAGTACGAGTACCAAAGTCAGGAGATCTTTCAAAACCTGACAACTACAGGGGTATCAGCCTGATATCTCTCGTGCTGAAACTCTACAACAGGATGCTGCTTAACCGACTGAGACCCGTACTGGACCCATTACTGAGAAACTCACAAAATGGTTTCAGACCCAGAAGATCTACTGTGGGGCAGATTGTGGCGATCAGGCGTCTCTAACAACCTTAGCTGTATCGTGACGTTCATTGATTTCAAGAAGGCTTTCGATACAATCCACCGGGGAAAGCTCATGGATGGAGTGCCTGAGAAGTTGGTGACAGCGATAGCAGCAACCTACGCACAGACGTGGGCTAAGGTAAGAAAAACCTCGGATGGAGACACTGAGACCTTCCAAATACAGGCAGGCGTTCTGCAAAGGTGACACACTGGCACCTTTCCTGTTCATCGTTGCACTTGACTACGCCCTGTGATGTGCCATCGAAGGGAGGGAAGAACAACTGGGTTTCACCCTCAAGAGAAGAGCTAGTCGTCGGGTTCCAGCGAAAATGGTGACAGACATTGACTTTGCGGACGACCTAGCACTGATCTCTGAAACGGCGGAGAGAGCTCGTGCCCTTCTCGCTGAAGTGGAACGACACTGTAGGAAGATCGGCCTCCAGTTGAACGCCAAAAAAACCAAAGTCATGGTCTACAACTACACCGATGACACAGTAGCTGCTCTTGATGGCACCTAGCTGGAAGTTGTCAAGGACTTCAGATACTAAGGAGGGTGGATTGCAACAACATCGCATGACATCAAAGCATCCGACACCCTGAGCTGTTAGCCAGTCGGCTCATCCTGTGGGAGCCAGCAGAGGGAAGGAAGAGTAGGGGCAGAAGAAGAACAACCTACATCGACACCCTGAAGCGGGATGCTGGACCCAGGGACATATCAACACCTGAGCTCCGCTCACTGATGGAGGACAGAGAGGAGTGGAGGAGAAGGACCCACTGTTTCCTGTGCTGACATCCTAGATGTCCACGTCAAGGTTCAAGGTTCAAGGTACAGCTCTGCCTTTCCTTCTTACAGTTTTTTCAGCCGTGTTTGTTTTCATGACTGTAGGGTCGTAAGTATAAGTACATTAAAGCAGCCAAATTATACATTCCCCACAGATATTAGCTGCGGCATTTCCTCACAGATATTAGCTGCGGCATTTCTTCACAGATATTAGCTGTGCATTTCCCCACAGATATTAGCTGTGCATTTCCCCACAGATATTAGCTGTGCATTTCCACACAGATATTAGCTGTGCATTTCCCCACAGATACTAGCTGTGCATTTCCCCACAGATATTAGCTGCGGCATTTCTCCACAGATATTAGCTGTGCATTTCCCCACAGATATTAGCTGTGCATTTCCCCACAGATATTAGCTGTGCATTTCCCCACAGATATTAGCTGTGTACTTCCCCACAGATATTAGCTGTGCATTTCCCCACAGATATTAGCTGTGCATTTCCCCACAGATATTAGCTGCGGCATTTCTCCACAGATATTAGCTGTGCATTTCCCCACAGATATTAGCTGTGCATTTCCACACAGATATTAGCTGTGTAGTTCCCCACAGATATTAGCTGTGCATTTCCCCACAGATATTAGCTGTGCATTTCCCCACAGATATTAGCTGCGGAATTTCCACACAGATATTAGCTGTGCATTTCCTCACAGATATTAGCTGTGCATTTCCCGACAGATATTAGCTGTGCATTTCCCCACAGATATTAGCTGTTCATTTCCCCACAGATATTAGCTGTGCATTTCCCCACAGATATTAGCTGTGCATTTCCCCACAGATATTAGCTGCGGCATTTGCCCACAGATATTAGCTGTGGCATTTCCCCATAGATATTAGCTGTGCATTTCCCCACAGATATTAGCTGTGCATTTCCCCACAGATATTAGCTCCGGCATTTCCCCACAGATATTAGCTCCGGCATTTCCCCACAGATATTAGCTGTGCATTTCCCCACAGATATTAGCTGTGCATTTCCCCACAGATATTAGCTGTGCATTTCCTCACAGATATTAGCTGTGCATTTCCCCGTAGATATTAGCTGTGTATTTCACCACAGATATTAGCTGTACATTTTACCATGCAGATATCAGCTCTGCGGCATTTCCCCACAGATATTAGCTGCGGCATTTCCCCACAGATATTAGCTGCGTATTTCCCCACAGATATTAAGCTACGGAACTAAACGGCACGATCAAAGCCAAGTGCCACCGGCTCTATGTCTGTTTTACGGTATGACATCAGCTTACTCCCTGCTTGTTGTTGGTTATGTCTGTTGCTAGTTAGGACATCAGCTTGCTCCAAGGGTGAAGTTACAAAACGCATCCCGCACATCTCTGCAGGTTGATTACACAAAGGAGAGCGAAGGTCTATCGGGGGGCGGAATTAACCTTGATGACAGGGATAATTGCAAAATCTCTCGTGGCTTCCAAATTCTAGATGAAAAGGAGAAGGT
This sequence comes from Branchiostoma belcheri, assembly GCF_001625305.1. Lineage (NCBI taxonomy): Eukaryota > Metazoa > Chordata > Leptocardii > Amphioxiformes > Branchiostomatidae > Branchiostoma > Branchiostoma belcheri. The sequence goes on along the minus strand of NW_017803845.1, from coordinate 218,482 downwards.
CAAGATTTGCATCCAACATGGCAATCAGAACAAAACCTCCTCAAGCAGAGAAGAACACGACAGGAAAAACAAGTGGGCATCAGGGAGACAGACAGGCATGGGAAATCTGAAGCGCAGAGTACAAATACCTAATGTAACCTGATCTCTCTCTCTCTCTCTCTCTCTCTCTACATATACTCGTATATATTGTGTATATATGCATGTGCACTGGTACACTAGTATACATACACAACAGGAAAAACAAGTGGGCATGAGGGAGACAGACAGGCATGGGAAATCTGAAGTGCAGAGTACAAATACCTAATGTAACCTGCTCTCTCTCTCTCTCCATATACTCGTACATGTGTATAAATGCATGTGCGCTGGTACACTAGTATACATGCACGGCAGGAAAAACAAGTGGGCATAAGGGAGACGGACAGGCATGGGAAATCTTAAGTAAACAGTAATACCTTAGGCCACAGCAAGTATTTTTTATGGATGACATCCGCGCTCGCATTAATTTTCGCCTGATTTTGAAAAATAAAGAAGAAATTTTGTTGGCCTTTGACAGTGGCCAACATGTCAAAAATGGGCAAAATGGCATGCCTTGCCATGCTGGAACGTGTATGGCATATAAACATGAAGAAAGGAGACAAGACAAGACTCTGATTTATTGTTTTGACTTTTACTTTGATGCAGTGATGTATTTCATCCCTTTCATATGTTCCACTGAATCAGACCCAATTTTACAATGATTGAAAACTTTCCTTTTCCAAAGTTGCTTCAGTGACAAAAGAATGTTGTGATAGTTGGCAGTAATAAAGTTAGCATAATATAGGTATTATTTCTTGTTTAACTGTCAAAATTTGAAAATATAGGACTAGGAATCTTGTTTTTTTTGGCCCGCCTTGTTTGTTTTTCGCCCTCTTGCATCCGATTTGGATTCTGCGGAAGATGTCATCCATAAAAGTTACTTACTGTGGCCTAATGTATCACACTTGGTGGATAACTCTATCTCTCTCTTTATACATATGCATATACATGTGCACGAATACACACGCATATAAGTGTACTAGTGCACGTATCACTTCTTAATTTCATTCTATACCATTTAATTTTCTTTTTGTACTTGTTCAGTAGTCGTTGCCATACATTGTACCATGTACAATTGCCGTTCAATAAAGTTCTACTAAATTTAAAAACCGAGTAAGGAACCGCACGCGTACTACCATGTATGCATCACACAGCGTTGCTGCACAACTTAACCAAATAAACAAAATCAGACCATATAATTATAAGCGACATGTGAAAGAAAATGCAGTTTTGCTCCTCGGAGTCCTGATATATCGAAGGGCAACCGAAATATTTGTAATGAAAATAACAAATATGAAAATGTTGCCAACATCAACACTTGTGTTGGGCTTGTAAGTGAGTGGGTCTATGATATCACAGATATAATCATCATGAGGCTAAACCAACTGTACTTTAAATAAATCAAAAGATCGTAACATATGATTCTTACACTATTTTCTGCCCGAGTATAGTCAACCGTTTGGGCTTTATATCAATGTGGAGACAGCCGTTCTGTGTGCCCCATATTGCACCCTGGGACTGCCGTCATAGCGTGTTTCCTGTACACTTTTGACGCCGTCGAACTGTGCTGTGTGGCGCGCTTATATACCTGTCAAGTGCAGATGAGAGAACCTTTCTCTGTTCGCTGTTGTCTGAGATCAGAGTGATTTTAGTCCGATTGGCGAACTATGCGTGACGAATCATGGGCACGGCGACGTTTGAAGTTGTGCTAAATGAATGGTCAAGTAGAAAACAGACCCAAACCTTAAGAAACGTATCGGCAAATCGGGGCAGCTCTGCTTACGTATCGGCAAATGGAAACATCTCTTACCGGCAAAATAGATACAGACGTTCAGCGTTATCAGCGGAAAGTCAATTTTGTCTTACTTGCCTTGCGCCCTCCTCTTAGTGCTGTAGCAAGAGATAAAGGGCTGACCTAGGCTTTACCCAAGCTATCTTTCATCTTGTATGTACATTGTAATAAAGATGATTTTAGACCCTAATGCCCGGCGCCTCTCTGTAATAAACCGTTCTTACTTCTTATCTAAAGAACTCGTACCGTTAGTTAAGCTATGGGAGTGAGGGAGTGTGTGCGTGTGTGAGTGTGTGTGTGAGTGAGTGAATGTGTGTGTGAGTGTGTGTGAGTGAGTGAGTGAGGGAGTGTGTGAGTGAGTGACTGAGGGAGGGAGGGAGTGAGGGAGGGAGTGAGGGAGG
>NW_017803845.1:213494-216194 GCF_001625305.1 Branchiostoma belcheri | reverse complement strand
AGGGGAGGGAGTGTGTGAGTGTGAGAGTGGGTTAGTGAGAGTGGGTGAGTGAGAGTGAGTGTGAGAGTGAGTGAGTGAGTGAGTGAGTGAGTGAGTGAGTGTATGTGTGAGTGAGTGTGTGTGTGTTTTTGTGAGTAAGTAAGTAAGTGAATGAGTGAGTGCCGTTCCAGCAGCATTCTCTAGGACCCGACCGATCACCTCTGAGGGATGGACCGGGATGGAATACTGACGGAACTCTTTCATCTCATCTAGTCCTGAGAGTTTCACGGATGATCATGCATTCTTCCACACACCCCATAAAACAGCTCACCTGCATCAGGAGGCCCACAAGGTCCCTACTCTCTCAGCCCGCACGCCGTTAGCCGAAACACTCAGTCGGGGGCTGCGGAACTCACACAGCAGCCAGCTCCGCGGAACTCACGGTGTGGCCTGCTGATGGGCTCCGCGGAACTACATGTACTGATGTAGTGTTTAACGCAGCCGGCTGCTGGGTCGGCAGTTCGGGGGCGGGGCGGACGCGTCAGGAATACGTAATGTTCAGGCGGGCAGCGAAATCAGGGGTGCCAGAGTATACAGTGCAATTTTACGGAATACAGTACAATCGTGTTAGTATACAGTGCCATCTTATGGAATAAGGTGCAATCGTATACAGTGCAATTTTACTTGTAAAATTGCACCGTGTACTAATATGATTGTACTGTATTCCGTAAAATTGCAATGTATACTGGTAATATTGCACTGTATTCCGGAAAATTGCATGTATTCCGGAAAATTACGCTGTATACTATGGCACCACTGGTAATGTTCAGGCTTGCAGCGACATGTTCAGGCCGGCAGATGCTCAGGTGTGTAGCGCCGGGGCGCAGACAAAACAGAGGGTCTGGTTACAGCAGCTCTCACTTGTTTATCTGAACCATGGATATTTGACGTCGGTATTACTCAAGTATGTTTTGTGCAGGGGGTATCAAAAATCAGTAACATGGCGACATGTAAATCCTACCTTTGGGCAAATAGATGAAAATGAAAGAAATTGCCTTAGGGTTAGCTGGTGCCTTAGCTGGTGCCTTAGGGTTATGAGAAAATCTGGTGCCTTGTGGATGAAGGTTATGAGAAAGCCTGGTGTGTTGTGTGTTAGGGTTGTGAGAAAACCTGCATGTGTGTTGTGTGCTAGAATTATGAGAAAGCCTGGTGTGCTGTGTGTTATGAGAAAGCCTGGTGTGCTGTGTGTTAGGGTTGTGAGAAAGCCTGGTGTGTTGTGTGTTAGGGTTGTGAGAAAGCCTGGTGTGTTGTGGATTAAGGTTATGACAAAGCCTGGTGTGTTGTGTGTTAGAATTATGAGAAAACTTGGTGTGTTGTGTGTTAGAGTTATGAGAAAGCCTGGTGTGTTGTGTGTTAGGGTTGTGAGAAAGCCTGGTATGTTGTGTGTTAGGGTTGTGAGAAAGCCTGGTGTGTTGTGTGTTAGGGTTATGAGAAAACCTGGTGTGTTGTGTGTTAGGGTTGTGAGAAAGCCTGGTGTGTTGTGTGTTAGGGTTGTGAGAAAGCCAGGTATGTTGTGTGTTAGGGTTATGAGAAAGCCTGGTGTGTTGTGTGTTAGAGTTATGAGACAGCCTGGTGTGTTGTGTTGTGTTGTGTGTTAGAGTTATGAGAAAGCCTGGTGTGCTGTGTGTTAGAGTTATGAGAAAGCCTGGTGTGTTGCGTGTTAGGGTTGTGAGAAAGCCTGGTGTCTTCTGGATCAAGCTTAGTTTATGAGAAAACCTACTAGATTCTTATGGCTGGGTACGTTTTTTTTGTGATCACACATAGATGGACGACCATGCACTACTGGTGACGTAAGCGGCGCCAAAGTTATCATATCAAATCACCGGGCATGGTTCTTAAAGATGCAGTTATTAGGGCTTGGAAACCTGATTTTTCAAAGTCAATATTGTAGTCACTTATCTACATACTGAGTTGAAACTACACTACCCTTATGTATATTGATCCTCATGGGGCAAAAATACCCAAAATTCTGACGGAAAATGGTTACTGGAAGGGCCCCGGGCTGATTTTTAGGGTACCACCCATAAAATAAAGGACTAACATTGGGGCTTCTTTCTCTAGTTTTTAGTACCCAAAGAATGATGATGATGATGGTAATGTGCTAATGTGAAGCAGTATGAGTCAATATCATAAAGATTGCCTTATTCAGAATATTCCCAGTTTTGGCTGCTCTGAAATTGCATTTAAGGGAAGCTTGATATGAGCGAACATCGTGACCCGCATTTTACCTGCAATAAACAGGGATAGTTTTATGGATATGGTTTTCTGCAGCATCTTGAGCAAATGAACGGCCAAACAATTTCCAACCTGCCACGAAAAATGCCCTTCAAGAAGCGAGGTTATTTCCCAGATGTGTGAAGCTAGTTTATTTCCGGAATCCCAGATGCGGACGCGTCACAAGAAGAACGTTGTTTCTGCGCCTGTTTGACAGCCAGGATAGCGCCCTTCCCGCAGGGTTCAATAACAGACAGCTTCATGGCGGCACCTTCCTCCCAGCCGCCGGTAAATCTGCCAGAACTACACAAGCCGAAACAAGCAGCACCCCCCCCCCTTAGCAAGGATATCGCCCTACCCGGAGGGTTCAATAACAGGCAGCTTCACGGCAGCACCCCCCCCCCCTCAATAACAGACAGCTTCATGGTGGGACCTTCCTCCCAGCCG
>NW_017803845.1:192171-213399 GCF_001625305.1 Branchiostoma belcheri | reverse complement strand
CAAGCCGAAACAAGCCACCCCCCCCCCATCCAGGATAGCGCCCTTCCCGGAGGATATTGCTCCTCAAAATGCAGTGGAAGACGAAATTCATTTCATCTCTAAAGGTCCACTTTATGATGACATCAGAAAACAATTATTTACCACCGTGTCCAAAATGCTCCCCTTCTTCCCCACCATTCCTTACCGCGAGAAAACAATTTACTACTAAAATCAAAGAACCCACATATTATAGAAGAAGTGGGTAAATTCGTCTTCCCTTGCCTAAAAAGAAGAAGTCAAACCCAGCAAAACTAGTACCATGTATGTTGGAGAATATAGTATAATGCTAGAAGTAGATATAGTCTCACGTACCATTGTATTTTCTTTCTTATGTTGTTTGTAACTGCAATTAGCCCTCGGGCAAGTATTTGCATTAAACTTTCATAATAACAGGCAGCTTCACGGCAGCACCTCCCCACCCCCCTCAATAACAGGCAGCTTCCTGGTGTAAACCTGCCATAACTACACAAGCTGAAACAAGCAGCACCCCCCCCCCTGCGGCTCCATAACAGACAGCTTCACGGCAGCACCTTCCTCCCGAGAGCAGGTAAATCTGCCAGAAGTACACATCAATCGTCCGCAAGCTTCATGAGGAACGGTCATAACATCTCAGTTCCCTATGCAAGAACCAAACGACTGCAGCAGTCTTTCCCGTATTGCGCCATCAGACTTTACAATAACTCACCTTCAATATAAACTTAACCCGACTTGACTGGATGCAATCTGCATGGATATTGTGTATATTTTAATTACTTTGTATATGTCTTTGTGTATACCTTATTTGGATGTCCATGTATTGTCTCTCAATCTTTTTTATGTGACAAATGGTACTCAATTCAGGGGGTAGTAGTTATTCTCCCCCTGCAGATGTACATTTGAATTTGTGCAATAAAGAAATTGAAAAGCTTCGTGATCAGAAGCAGGGCGGCTGCAGACAAGAGTCTATAGTAGTTCCTCCCCGGTCGATTCTTCCGGAGCTGATACGAGATGCACAACAAGTACTCAACCGGTGAAGACGTTTTATAGAAACTGTTTCTGGATATGTGCTAGCACAAGGAAACATTAGGGAGAATACATATGTGAACGATGTGTAAGTTTAGATATACCGAATGTTATAACGGCTGAACTGTTTTTACAGTACTGTTTAAATCGTATTTCATATGTATATACAGTATTTGTAAGGCTGATTTTAAATTGTAAGAAGTCGTATATTCAGCCATTTTGGCTGCCTCAGACTTTTGTTATGAACTTTATTGACACAACAAAAAGTACAGCGACTTTCGTAAGGTCTAAGACATGTAGATATACAGACAGATATACATGGGCACAACGAAAATATGCTACGTATACGTACAGCTACAGAACAATAGGTGGGTCAACTAATACTACTTGTTCTAAGGTTTAAACATTCTTTTATATATTTACCTATTTGTACACAGTAAGGGTTATTACCCTCTAGGATGAACTTAAATTTATCTATAGCATGAAATGTAACAAATTCTGTTGAGCAGGCGGAGAGAAGGTTGAACAGCTTTGTGCATTTATCGTTACGTTATATAGTGTACAATTCAAAATAAAATGTTGTTCGTCTTCAATATCATCGGGACAGAATGGTATATAAACTGTTTCTGGATATGTGCTATTACAAGGAAACATTAGGGAGAATACATATGTGAACGGTGTGTAAGTTTAGATATACCGGATGATATATAACAGCTGAACTGTTTTTATAGTACTGTTGAAATCGTATTCATATACAGTATTTGTAAAGCTCATTTTAAATTGTAAGAAGTCGTCAATTCAGCCATTTTGGCTGCCACAGACTTTTGTTTGTTTATGTGTTTATGTGAACAGGGGTGCCAGAGTATACAGTGCAATTTTACGGAATACAGTGCAATTTTACTAGTATACAGTGCAATTTTACGGAATACAGTGCAATCGTATTAGTATACAGTGCAACTTTACGGAATACAATGCAATCGTATTAGAATACAGTGCAATTTTACTAGTATACAGTGCAATTTTACGGAATACAGTGCAATTTTACTAATGATGTTGGATCAGGTGACTTGGACCCAGCTTTCCCTGGTTTTTGCATTTTCAAGATGGCGGACGCCGCTGACTCACATATTTCTAATTCTGTCTTTTTCGAGCGAATTCGAAATGATTCCTGTGTAGTAACATGCCCTGTGTGTAGTATGTAGTGATTTGATTAAAGTTCTATCTACGAGAACGGTCCAAATTCACTCGAAAAACACAGAAAGATGTGACTACTTCCCTGGAAAGCCGGGCCCAGGTTACATCATAACAACGTCATTAGTAAAATTGCACTGTATTCCGTAAAATTGCACTGTATACTAATAAGATTGCACTGTATTCCGTAAAATTGCACTGTATACTCTGGCACCCCTGGTGAATACACCAGTCATCATCATATACCAGTGTATGGTCTCCATTGCCAATTCCTCCGCACCAATACTAAAAACAAGCACGATATGCTTACTTCTGGGAACGCGAATTATTTCTTGAGTTAACATCAGGTTGTAAAGAATGATTTCAAACCAACAATCAGATTATGATGATAATGATGATCCCCCCTTCGTGTTCGGTGAGGAAGTTAGTTGCCGCTGCTCTTGTGAGTCCCTGTTTCTGATAAGTCCAATACTTGCTTTCTGTCTCTTATAATCTATTACAGGAGGGTTTCTTACCAGCTAACCAGAGACAATGTCCATCGTGTCAAGAAAATGTGGAAGATGAATATCATTTCATAATGACCTGTCCTACATGTACTTTAGATAGACAAAAATTCATGAAAATGATCACATGTAAAACTGGTAAACCTCTCCCAAAGACAAACATAGACATTTTCAATCTACTTATGTCATGCCCCGACTCCATATCTACGTACTTAGGCCAATATATATGCAGCGCATTACAAAAGAAAGTATTGTAACAGATAGTAACGCCTAACTCACATCATGTCATACGCCATTTACGTTCATATTCCTGTAGTAATACTAGTAGTCTCTTAGAATAGACTTGATTGTATTGATCACATTGTTATTGATGCCATACATTGCACCGAGTACAACTGTCGAGCAATAACGTTCATTTATTCATATGTTTGAAACTGGAATAAGGAAAAATGAGAATGTTGCATTCAGCGTAGCCTTTGTGGTGTGGACAGACTTGCGGTATAGACAGAAGTTTTGAGATTTTCCGAGTGAACAAAGTTGTGTGAAACTGGAGACTGTGGAACGCTACAGCCTCTGTTTATTCTCTCTATCTCTTTATCTCGATACCCTTTAGCCAGAAGGCTAATCCTCCATGGTTCATTTGAGAAAAATATACATACAACAAATAACATAGAAAAACACACGCATATAATACAAAATACACCATATACAAATGAAGGTACCTAATCTAAAAACTAATCATGGATGTCTTACTGTTTGGACATTTGGCGGATAGCTTTCTTAAAGTTAGGTATGCTGGTCAGTGTTTTGATTTGTAGTGGTAATTTGTTCCAAAGGTAGATTGCCCTGTACTGAAAGGTTCTCTTTTCATGTTTACCGAAGGAAAACATATTGTTTTTGCTCAGTTCCTTCCTCATCTTCTCCAAACAGTGACCTCTGACCTGACCAATGACATGATTTGTTGACGTCTGTCACCATGGTGACTGGTATTGGGTTACATAATGTTGCAATTTCATGGTCTGCTCTGCTCCTGTCATCATATACTAGTAGTACATGTATGTGAATGTGTTGCGTAAGAATTAACAGAGCAGACCATGTCTGAAGGTAAACATTATGCATTTGCTTTGAAAATGTTACGTATCTAGTTGCTGTTTGTTTTTGGTTTTGGTAGACTGAAACTTTGTGAAGATCTTCTTGAAGATTCAGCCTCGAGGCTTGTTATGGCGTAGACATGTTATTGTTGTGTCTATATCGAGCTGGGATCAGCTGGCTAGCATGGCAGACTGTTGGTTATGAGTCGTAATAAGCAGGAAGGGCGCAGCCGCATTGTGCAGGTGATCCTGTGAGCTTTTGTAGCTAGAGTAGTCACGTACTCCATTGTCCATTCTTTACTTTCATGTTACATGTACTTGCAGTTAGCCTACGTGCAGAAACTTGCAATAAACTTTCCATAAAAAATTGCTCCATATAATATCATATATTCCATATAATAGATAATATATACTAGCGCGACATGTTCGGATAGGGTAAGTCATGTTATTATTGTACAGTAGGTCCGTGATTTGATGCTGACGATATAAAACACTCAGCCCCTAATGATCACAACAATTGCTGTAGCCATATGTCTGGAAGCCGCTCGCAATCTTCATTACATACATAAAACCGAGTAAAATGCATGTTTCGCTGCCACCGTGGCGTGGCGTTGGGTGTAGATCATGCCTGTATAATGGGTTGTAAGCTGCTGTTCGTAGCGCGCATGTAACTAATGCACGCTGTGCCGGCTGAGATAAGGGTTGTTATTGTGTAACATGGTGCAGGGCAGGCCGGGTTGTCTGTCAGTAATAGCGGGAGGCAAGGCATTTTAGATGTCTAAACTTTCCTACTCACGAGTTTGCGATCATTGCACAGCATGGGATAATCCTACTAGTGAGGATATTGCACAAGGTTAGGGTTAGGGCTGAGGGTTAGGGTTAGGGTTAGGGTTAGGGTAAGGGCTAGGGTTAGGGTAAGTGCTTAGGGTTAGGGTTATGGTTATGCTTAGGTGTTTCGGGTTAGAGTAGGGTAAGGGTTAACGTGATATAGAAATATCTCGGCAACGACAAACAATATCTACTTTTGGTTTTCAGTTCTGATCTTCTGGCCGGGAGAGCTTTCCAATGATACCAAGGTGTCCCTGTTTTAATCAATTTTATTCTAACTAGGGTTAGGGTCTGCAAAAGTATACCATAAGTTACAAAACAAATTAATAAAAACTATACCAATGTCGTAGAATGCCAAAATCAAACGAAAAAAGACGAAATTGTAAAGAAATGAACTTGAAGACTAGATTATTTGCCAAACCATATTCTGTGCCATTTGCTCAACCCTCATGACCACTTAGATTTCATAATGAAAATAACTTTTTTTTGCAAAACTTTTTTTTATTCGCACGCGCGCATCAGTTTTTCGGCTCCCGGAGGATGTCATCCATATAATCAAATCAACATGGCCTAATGTGACATCAGTATTCTAGTACCCTATCTTAAAATATGAGTAATGTAGAACATTATCAATACAACATATACAGAAGTAATTATCACAATTATCATTGATTAAAGTAAGACAGTTGCAAACTGGTTGTGTGGTTTTTCTTTGATGTACGGTTCGTTCTATGCGGGACATCGTTGACAGATAAGATATACTAGAATGTTTGCCATCCGTACTACGCTCACATACGGGGTTTCTTAGCAGTGTGCTTAGCCAACTGTTTGTCAAAATATCGCTTCTGTATAAGGCGGAACAGTCGCACTGGTCACATTTGTAAGGTTTATCGTCAGAGTGTGTAGCCATGTGTAGGTTTAAATTCCACCTTAGTGCAGCAGAATAGTCACACTGATCACATTTGAATGGTCTTTCTCCTGTATGTTTTCTCATATGCCTGAAGAGCTTAGGCCTGTCAGTGGTGCTATAGCCACACTCCCCACACATGTAGGGTTTGTCTCCAGTGTGTTTAGCCACGTGCCGGTCTAAATGGCCTTTCTGTACAGTAGAATAGTCGCACTGGTCACACTTGTAGGGCTTTTCTCCAATGTGTGTAGCCATGTGTACGTCTAAGTGAACTTTCTGTACAGCAGAATAGTCGCACTGGTCACACTTGTAGGGTTTGTCTCCAGTATGTTTAGCCATGTGCCGGTATAAATTCACTTTCTGTGCAGCAGAATAGTCGCACTGGTCACATTTGTAGGGTTTTTCTCCAGTGTGTGTAGCCATATGTACGTCTAAGTGAACTTTCTGTACAGCTAGCAGAATAGTCGCACTGGTCACACTTGTAGGGTTTGTCTCCAGTATGTTTAGCCATGTGCCGGTATAAACTCACTTTCTGTGCAGCAGAATAGTCACACTGGTCACATTTGTAGGGTTTTTCTCCAGTGTGTTTAGCCACGTGCCGGTATAAATTCACTTTCTGTACAGCAGAATAGTCGCACTGGTCACATTTGTAGGGTTTTTCTCCAGTGTGTGTAGCCATGTGTACGTCTAAGTGAACTTTCTGTACAGCAGAATAGTCGCACTGGTCACACTTGTAGGGTTTGTCTCCAGTATGTTTAGCCATGTGCCGGTATAAATTCACTTTATGTGCAGCAGAATAGTCACACTGGTCACACTTGTAGGGTTTCTCACCACTATGTTTTCTGATATGTACAGTTATATAAGACTTAGTGACGGTCCTAAATCCACACTTCCCACACATGTAGGGCAGGTTTCCAGTGTGCGTAGACATGTGTCTGGATAGGTTAGACTTGGTGACGGTCCTAAATCCACACTTCCCACACATGTAGGGCAGGTTTCCAGTGTGCGTAGACATGTGTCTGGATAGGTTAGACTTAGTGACGGTCCTAAATCCACACTTCCCACACATGTAGGGCAGGTTTCCAGTGTGCGTAGACATGTGTCTGGATAGGTTAGACTTAGTGACGGTCCTAAATCCACACTTCCCACACATAGTGCGGCAGATAACTGAAATAATCTTTCAAGTTGTGATACAAGCACCAAACTTGGTACAAATACTCATGAGACATTACTCTTTTGAAAAAGTACGCGGGCCACTTGATTTCACTTTTGGCGCCCCCTAGCGGCACTTTTTGGTACTGCAGCCGAACTTCCTGGCTTTGTATCTCCTGTTTTAAACATGTTACAGTCATGATTTTTATGTGGTAGAAAGCTGTTAAAGTAAGACAGAAGTGACGTAAATTTGGTGTAAAAAAGCAACAAAAGCGCCCTTGAAGCAAATTCTGCACCGGCAAAAAACGCCCCTGCAGTTCCAACGCAAGCAGCTAGAGACACCAAACTTACGTCACCTCTTCCTTACTTTCACAGCTTTCTACCACATAAAAATCATGACTGTAGCATGTTTAAAACAGGGGATACAAAGCCCGGAAGTTCGGCTGCAGTACCAAAAAGTGCCGCTAGGGGGCGCCAAAAGTGAAATCAAGTGGCCCGCGTACTTTTTCAAAAGAGTAATGTCTCATGAGTATTTGTACCAAGTTTGATGCTTGTATCACAATTTGAAAGATTCCTCCAAAATTTGACGTTTGTCCACAGCACCTTACACCACAGGCCCGTCCATCTGACAGCTTCTTCGTTCCATCATAATTTTCTTTTAATTCTAAAAAAAAAATGAATGATAAAAAACGTTTTTATACTACCCATGTCCATATTCATATAACCCTCCGTCCACCATAGCCACTATAAAGAAAGACCAGTTTTAAGAACAGCCTAGATTTTCTGAGAGCAAAGATAAAATTTTCCAAATTGAAGCGTAGACAACGTCACATACGCCAAAAGTAGTTACTCAAGCAACTGGATATGATTTTGAAAACGTCAGACGTTTCAGCTAGTACTCACTAGCTTTCGTCAGTGACTGAGAGACCAGAGGGGAAAAGCAGGTTTATAAGCACAACCTATTGATTGATATGCAAATAAAGTGAAGACAATTTTTTTGGAAGTCTAAAAAGGATTGAGGAACAAAAGTCAGACAAGTCAGACAAGTCAAGACAAGATGATGCAAATTAGTCTGAAAGCTCCTGTTATACAGAACAGGACCTTAAGTGTTGTCTGTCCTCAGGGCTGGGAGTGCCAAAATTCAAGTGCCGGAAAGATCGACCCGTAGCCCCCCTTCCCTGTTGAGGGTGGGGTTGTACAACGTTACATACTATCTGTTTCTATGTATAAGACGAAAAATAAAACATCAGGAACTGAAGCATAAATAAATATTTCCATACTATTTATGTCGACACTCTAATGTATTCCTACTACCATAATGGCCAGTACGTTTGCAAAGACCAGTGATAATTCACATGGGAAAAGGGGGTACTAGTATTCGGATGTTCTATCTAGGTCGATCTGCCCCCCTCCCCATGTATACGGATTACCCTAGATAATAATTCACGCATCACGATTTGAAGTATCTGCTGCGGTACCGCGACACAGCGAATGTAGGAGGTACACGAAGGTCTTACCTGTCAAATTGCCCAGAGGAGATTTAGAGCCAAAGTAAGTTGGAAATCACCTCAGAATGGAGAGAAATCAAGAAATGGTCGATCCAATTGATCGAGGGGGCAGAGGTCAAAGTTGTCATGACAGGGTTTGCGGAAAATCTGTTCACCTTTCAGACCAGGCTACCTGGCTAGTCCACCAGGCCAGGCTAGCACGTCAGGCTACTCAGATCCCCCCATTCATATCCTCAAGAATGGTAAGACATCCAAGCAGCTGCGCCACCAAGCTGAATTCATCAAAGTTGCAGCAAATGCATGGGTACCTCTTAGGGCGAGAATTTGACATCTACATCTACAGGGGAGAGGAGAAATAAACTGATCTTCACATTTGTTCAAAGTTTGTTCAAAGCTGGTTTTTCGGGGTAGGGCGTCCTCCTTGCGATAATGTTTGGAACTTCATGACATTCTTAGTCCCTGGAACTTCATGACATTCTTATTCCCTTAGTACAAATGACGCAATATAAGGCATGTAGTCATGCCTGTACATGGGTCACCTCCTTAGTTAGACCATAATCAACAGCACGCAGATTAAACAGAACCATGAAGAAATGTTCCTGTGTGCAAACCGGCCTGATTTAACGTGAATGGTGTCTGAATGGCTTTGGGATCTTGTTGACCCTGGAACCGAAGAGTTAGCCTGTCTGATCTCCAAGCAGATCATACAATGGTAAGGCAGTACCCTTTGACCACAGGTGTGTCCATTAGCCATCGTTGGACAATGGACACTCCTCTGACTATTGAATACCGCCTTCGACTTTGCCACCGTATGGCCTGCTTGGAGATTAATTCTGTCTACTAGGTGGCTTTTTCCTCTCCTAGCTAATTGGCCAATTACGCTCTGCTCACACCATGTCAAATTTATCATCATATTTCTTGAAGCGAACTAGAACGGGGTGACATATTAACAGGTCGTCCCGTTCTAGTTCGCTTCAAGAAATATGATGATAAATTACATGTATTACATAATTAAAAATTTAGCTAATAGAAATATCCTATTAGAGCAACCTACCGTGTCATATGAGATTCCTGACTTGGGGTATGTCCTTCTGAATTACTGTAAAATGTTCCGAGAGGTTTTGTTAATGCCGCCGTAAGAGGCGAGCTGGGAATGTTTCCATTACACATCGATACTCAAACACAACTTGTTAAATACTGGCTAAGATTACATATTACCTACCCGATGATAGAATTGTTAAGAAAGCGTATGACACTGTAGTAGAACAAGAACTAGACTGGATTGTCCATGTTAAAGATATCTTGTGCAGACATGGGTATAGAGATATTTGGTTGAACCCCGCCGTTAATGTCAAACTCTTCGGCAACATATTCAAAGAACGCTTGAAGGACACATTCCTCTCTGGTTGGCGACGAGAAATAAGACGAGAATCTTTGAGTCCAATGTGAAGTCCATCCTGTTGTATGGCTGTGAGACGTGGGGCCTGACACAAGTGAACATCAAGAAACTCCAGACCTTCATCAACGCGAGGCTCCGCTATATACTCGGGATCTGGTGGCCCTGGAAGGTCAGTAACCAAGACCTTCTGGAGATAGCAGGCCAAGAAAGAGTGGAGATGACCATCAGAAGGCGTAAATGGATATGGATAGGTCACACGCTTAGAAAACCCCCAGAATCCATCACTAGAACTGCCCTTGACTGGGACCCCCAAGGGAGACGGAAGAGGGGAAGACCGCGGTTGTCCTGGAAGAGGGGTGTCAGGAAGGACCTAACAGAAGCCAACACCTCGTGGCAAGAGGTGAAGAAGATCGCAAGGGACCGAGGGAGGTGGAGAGCTTTCACTGAAGCCCTGTGCTCTAGGACGGGCGAAGAGGACTAAGTCAAGTAAGCTAAAAATGTATTCTCAAGTAAAAACTGACTTCACATTGGAAAATTACCTTTCATCAATCCGTAACAAAGCCTTTATATTTAACATTACCAAATTAAGAATCAGTTCACACAATTTAGCAATAGAAAAGGTCGGTATAGTAATATACCAGCTAACCAGAGACAATGTCCCTCATGTCAAGAAAGTGTTGAAGATGAATACCATTTCATAATGACCTGTCCTACATATACTTAAGATAGACAAAAATTAATAAAAATGATCACATGTAAAACTGGTAAACCTCTCATAAAGACAAACATAGACATTTTCAATTTACTTATGTCATGTCCCGACTCCATATTTACGTATTTAGGCCAATATATATGCAGTGCATTACAAAAAAAGGGAAAGTATTGTAACAGATTGCAACGCCTAACGCACATCATGTCATACGCCGTTTTTCATTCATATTCCTGATACAGTAGTAAAGTAGTCTCTTAGAATAGACTGGATTGTATCGATCACATTGTTATTGATGCCATACATTGTACCATGTGCAACTGTCGAACAATAAAGTTTATCTGGTCTATCAGAATCGTTGATTCACCTTGGAAAACTGGCTTATTCTCCGTACTGACGCCTGGTGGCACGATGAAACCGGTGTTCCTGGTGTAGCGGCAAAGCCTTCTACACGTACAAAAAGGCATGGGGGGGGGGGGGTCGGCTTCCACAAGGCTCAAAGGCTCCACTTTTTTTATCTAAAGATTTCTCTTTAGATCGACTGTTTCGTATCATCAGAGGGCCTGGAATCGTATAAAAACTGCCTACTCTATCATTGATTTAAAAGTGATTTTTTTTCTCTCTGAAATCCTCTCAAAAACGCAGGAAATGCCATTTCAGAAGGATCATTTTTCAAAATTTTCTGGGGGAGCATGCCCCCCGACCCCCCTAGGAACCTTGCGCCCTCGGGAAGAACCCCCCATTAAAAATTCTGGCTACGGGCATGAAAGGGGATGGACAAGGCAGGGGGGGGGGGTCGGCTTCCACAAGGCTCAAAGGCTCCACTTTTTTTATCTAAAGGTCCAAGATTTCTCTTTAGATCGACTGATTCGTATCATCAGAGGGCCTGGAATCGTATAAAAACTGCCTACTCTGTCATTGATTTAAAAGTGATTTTTTTTTCTCTCTGAAATCCTCTCAAAAACGCAGGAAATGCCATTTCAGAAGGTTCATTTTTCAAAATTTTCTGGGGGAGCATGCCCCCCGACCCCCCTAGGAACCTTGCGCCCTCGGGAAGAACCCCCATTAAAAATTCTGGCTAAGGGCATGAAAGGGGATGGACAATTAACTTAAAAGCAACAGTGGTCCATGTGTAGCGACATATTGGCAAACGGTTTAATTCCAGGGCGCCAAACTGGGTATCTTCTGAATAGGGAAATCTGCATCTGTTGACGAAGGTCAAGTTCGAGACTGGGGCTCAAGGCAGGTTCCTATGTTAGTAATTGAAACTCATGTCTAAGACCGATAAAGCACCGTGCCTCTCTTATCCCCAAAAGCAACAATCCCCAACTAAGAGAACAGAGCACGTCTCTTGATCCCAAAAAGCACCAAACGTTTCATCTCTCCGTCCCAAAGAAAGCACTTCACCTGTCTTTATCCAAAAACGCACCTCAGATGGAGCCCATCTAAGAAAGATCCGTTCAGACAATCAGGTACACCACGTGTATATAATCTTGGGTTGTTTGTCAGACGGCATTGCGGATCAGGTAGCGAAGTAGGACACACCCTACAAGAACAACAGCAACCTGTGCCTGAGGCATTCTACACGAGTTCCTACCCAGAGAGTGCCAATAGGGGCTATTTCGACTAGATGAAAAGGTTTGTATCTGTTACTCTCCAGGCAGAGGTTGTGGGGAATGATCGTTACCTTTTTATATATGGCCGTTTTTTTTTGTCCTCATCCCCACAACTCCGGTGGCCGCGGAGCTTCTCTGGCTAATGCATACTGTCTGGCCAATTTGATACTGTCTTTTTGCCACCGAGAGGGATCTGCTTGGAGATTATGTATCTGTCAGTGGAAAATCAGTAAAGCTAGATATGCCGTGTTGACAATATGTTATACCTTAATTTAAGTTTCAATTCTCCAAGAAGATGTTGAGGGGAGATTTTGTTGTTTCTTCATAGTCGGCAAGGGAAGATAGCTGTCAGAAAAGTCGGGAATCTGTGGATGGAGGTGGATGGGAGAGGAAGGTCAACTTCGAAAATGGGCCTTGCGGGAGGTCTCTACATCACTGCAGTAGACCTTTTGTAATTGTTGGTTAGTTTGTGAACAGTATAACTCGATATTCTGTGGATAAATGTTCACGATTTTGGTAGGTGTCGTATGGGTCAAACATGGGGCCGCTCTTGACTGCACAGTGAACAGCCCGACACCGTCCCTATGCTCCAGTCTTTGCTGGCCGGCATGACCCCTCGTGACTGTACGGTAAAGGGGTCTACACGGCCCCACGCGCTAGCTTGGGCGTGCCGACGGCGAGACCGCTCGTAACTGTACGGGAAAGGTATCGACACGGCCCCGCGCGCCTGCTTGGGCGTGCCGACGGTATGACCTCCCGTGACGGCACGGTAAAAGGATCGACACGGCCCCGCGCGCTTGCCCAGGTGCCATCTGCAAATACCTGACCTGTACTGTACTAAAACAATGATTTCATCTGCTCCATACATCTCCCAAACAAGATTTTGAAATAGCGAATTCCTCAGTATTATATCGTTCTATTGCAGGTTATTGCAGACGTTAAGGGCGAATTCTCTGTTACTTAGAACTTCGCAAGGATTTCTTACTAAGCCCCGGACAGAAATGCCGAACGGGTCACACGTACGCCTACAGCATGTTACTTCCTTTTAGAATTGATTATTCGTCCCTTTTTTCTCGCACTGTAAGCTTGGCAACATTTTATTAGCCGTGGATATCACACTTTTATGAACCTAAGGATTCCTCCTGTCTATATTTTCGCGTGTCTTATAAAAAGACGAAAAGGTGAGTAAATTTTTCTAGCAAGCAATGCGCTTTCGGCAAGTTTTAGCAAATACCGGTCCTGTACCAAAACAATAATTTCATCCGCTCCATACATCTCCCAAACAAGATTTTAAAATAGCGAATTCCTCAATATTTTATCGTTCTAATGCAGGTTATTGCAGACTTTTAGGGCGCATTCTCTGTTACTTAGAACTTGGCAAGGATTTCTAAGCCTCAAACAGAAATGCCGAACGGATCACACGTACGCCTACAGCATGCTACTTCATTCGTCCCTTTTTATCTGCTTAAATAGCCGATTTCGTGCAGAGTAGGCAGTTACAGTCGAGGAGACGAAGGTCAAGTTGGAAAATGGGCATTACGGGGGTCACTACCTTACTGAGGTAGACCTTTTGTGTTTGCTGGTTAGTTTGTGAACAGGATAACTCGAGATTCTGTGGATGGATGTTCATTGTTTTGGTAGGCAATTTAATGTTGGGGAGAAGAAGGTCGAGTTCGAAAATGGGCCTTACGTGGGTCCCTACGTTACTGCAGTAGACCTTTTGTGTTTGTTGGTTAGTTTGTGAACAGGATAACTCGAGATTCTGTGGATGAATGTTCATGATTTCGGAAGGTCGGAGAAAGGAACGTCAAGTACGAGAATGGGACTCATGGCAGGTCCCAATGTTAGTAATTGAAACTCATGTCTAAGACCGATAAAGCACCGTGCCTCTCTTATCCCCAAAAGCAACACTCCCCAACTAAGAGAACAGAGCACGTCTCTTGATCCCAAAAAGCACTAAACGTTTCATCTCTCCGTCCCAAAGAAAGCACTTCACCTGTCTTTATCCAAAAACGCACCTCAGATGGAGCCCATCTAAGAAAGATCCGTTCAGACAATCAGGTACACCACGTGTATATAATCTTGGGTTGTTTGTCAGACGGCATTGCGGATCAGGTAGCGAAGCAGGACACACCCTACAAGAACAACAGCAACCTGTGCCTGAGGCATTCTACACGAGTTCCTACCCAGAGAGTGCCAATAGGGGCTATTTCGACTAGATGAAAAGGTTTGTATCTGTTACTCTCCAAGCAGAGGTTGTGGGGAATGATCGTTACCTTTTTTATATATGGCCGTTTTTCTTGTCCTGATCTCCACAACTCCGGTGGCCGCGGAGCTTCTCTGGCTAATGCATACTGTCTGGCCAATTTGATACTGTCTTTTAGCCACCGAGAGGGATCTGCTTGGAGATTATGTATCTGTCAGTGGACAGTCAGTAAAGCTAGATATGCCGTGTTGACAATATGTTAAGCCTTAATTTAAGTTTAAATTCTCCAAGAAGATGTTAAGGGGAGATTATGTTGTTTCTTCATAGTCGGCAAGGCAAGATAGCTGTCAGATAAGTCGGGAATCTGTGGATGGAGGTTGACGAATTTGGTAGGCAAGTGACTGTTTGGGAGAGGAAGGTCAAGTTCTAAAATGGGCCTTACGGGAGGTCTCTACATCACTGCATTAGACCTTTTGTATTTGTTGGTTAGTTTGTGAACAGTATAACTCGAGATTCTGTGGATAAATGTTCACGATTTTGGTAGCACTGCACGAAAAACTATATTTAAGCATGCTTAATGGTGTTCGTAAATAAGGCTTAAATATTTCAAAATAATCAAGCAGTATTTAAGTCACACTTAGGCCATCGTAAATGCCACAATCGACAGGCAATAGTTACTCTCTCTAAAGGAACAACGTTAAGTCTACTTAAACATAAACGTTTCCTTACTTGATCTTTCAGGTCGCTTAATGTTGCAGTGAAGATAAAGCACTGATTTGCAGCAGTGTACTCCTCATGTGTACTTGACAACGTTTAAAACATGAAGACCTAGATATGTATGACTTCGGCAGTTACCTTAAATTGTTTTAGATAAGATGCATTTAAGTGTGCGTAACGTAAGCTACGTAAAGTGGGTGTCGTAAGGGTCAAACATGGGGCCGCTCTTGACTGCACAGTGAACAGCCCGACACGGTCCCTATGCTCCAGTCTGTGCTGGCCGGCATGACCCCTCGTGACTGTACGGTAAAGGGATCTACACGGCCCCACGCGCTAGCTTGGGCGTGCCGACGGCGAGACCTCTTGTAACTGTACGGGAAAGGTATCGACACGGCCCCACGCGCCTGCTTGGGCGTGCCGACGGTATGACCTCCCGTGACGGCACGGTAAAAGGATCGACACGGCCCCGCGCGCTTGCCCAGGTGCCATCTGCAAATACCTGACCTGTACTGTACTAAAACAATGATTTCATCCGCTCCATACATCTCCCAAACAAGATTTTGAAATAGCGAATTCCTCAGTATTATATCGTTCTATTGCAGGTTATTGCAGACATAAAATATTTCTAGCAAGCAATGCGCTTCCGGCAAGTTTTAGCAAATACCGGTCCTGTACCAAAACATTAATTTCATCCGCTCCATACATCTCCCAAACAAGATTTTAAAATAGCGAATTCCTCAATATTATATCGTTGTAATGCAGGTTATTGCAGACTTTTAGGGCGCATTCTCTGTTACTTAGAACTTGGCAAGGATTTCTAAGCCTCAAACAGAAATGCCGAACGGATCACACGTACGTCTACAGCATGTTACTTCATTCGTCCCTTTTTTTCTGCTTAACCCTAAACAGTACACCTGGGGTCCGCGCGGACCCCAGCACTATATATTCTGTAGTATCTTTTTTGTTTCTAAAGATTTTTTTCTGAAATTTTAGGTAATTGTCACCCACAAAGTTGTCTCTCAATACAGTGCAGAAAACTCCGTTTCTACCATTTCTAAAAAAAATTATATCTGATTTTCTTTTGGGGTCCGCGCGGACCCCAGACGGCTTTCGATCATAATGGATACATTGGCGTTCTTATACATTACCTTATTTCCGTTTTTATATGTTTTTATGCACTCATCTTATGTCTACCAAGTTTTCAGAGAATGGTGTAGTAATAGAATTAAATTTTAATAACTTTGGTGTAATTATGACGTCATATGATGTCAGAGGTAATAATATAGTCCGCCATATTGGATTTTGACCAATGACGTCATCAAATTAGCATATTCTATGCATATTTAATGATTTAACTTATATTTAATTATGTAAGATGTTATTAATGTTGGAAAAGAAGTGTAATTTAATATAAAACTCAGAAAATTTTTATGTTTAAACCAAAATTACTTCTATTTTGACAAATAGAAACCCGTTGCCATGGCAACACAAAAAAACATCAACTTACTAGTATCAAACTAATATGAACTTTTTTCCAGAGACATTTTAGGAAAGGTCTCCAAATTTGATACTTCTAGCGCAAGCCGTTTAGCCGCTATCTGAGATCAAAGTTGGGCCTCAAAAGCCCCTTCAGTCTGAAATGGGTTTAAAAATCGGGTATTTCTTCTTGTCTTCTTTTCTTCACCAAAAAATAGAAAAAGTTCAAAATGTATGATATTTGTTTCCAATGTGGACACAGAGGTTCCCACATCAGTTTGCAAAACAATTGAGCTGGTAGCATGTTGATAATTTCTAAAAATTAGCAAAAAACTGCTCTGGGGTCCGCGCGGACCCCAGGTGTACAGATTAATCAGTCCGGGAAGGTGTACTGTTGAGGGTTAAATGGCAGATTTCGTGCAGTGTAGGCAGTTACAGTCGAGGAGACGAAGGTCAAGTTGGAAAATGGGCATTACGGGGGTCACTACGTTACTGAGGTAGACCTTTTGTGTTTGCTGGTTAGTTTGTGAACAGGATAACTCGAGATTCTTTGGATGGATGTTCATTGTTTTGGTAGGCAATTTAATGTTGGGGAGAAGAAGGTCGAGTTCGAAAATGGGCCTTACGTGGGTCCCTACGTTACTGCAGTAGACCTTTTGTGTTTGTTGGTTAGTTTGTGAACAGGATAACTCGAGATTCTGTGGATGGATGTT
The DNA here is from genome assembly GCF_001625305.1 of Branchiostoma belcheri. Classification (NCBI taxonomy): domain Eukaryota; kingdom Metazoa; phylum Chordata; class Leptocardii; order Amphioxiformes; family Branchiostomatidae; genus Branchiostoma; species Branchiostoma belcheri. Next base: position 196,342 of record NW_017803845.1, on the reverse strand, counting down.
CATTGTTTTGGTAGGCAATTTAATGTTGGGGAGAAGAAGGTCGAGTTCGAAAATGGGCCTTACGTGGGTCCCTACGTTACTGCAGTAGACCTTTTGTGTTTGTTGGTTAGTTTGTGAACAGGATAACTCGAGATTCTGTGGATGGATGTTCATGATTTTGGAAGGTCGGGAAAGGAAGGTCAAGTACGAGAATGGGACTTATGGCGGGTCCCTATTTTATCAAATCCCTGTCTAAGTCCTATAAAGCACAGTACCTCACTTATTTCAAAAGCACTGCACCTCTCTTCAACCTAGAAAATAACGTTCGTCTTTTGAATCTTGATACAATAAACGCACTTTTCTTCTCTCCATCCAAGAAAGCACTTCGCTTGTCTCCAATAAAGCACTTCAAAAGCACAAAAGGAAGTACCATTCAGACAATCAACTCTACCATGTGTATAAGACTAATCTTGAGTTGTTTGTCACACGGCATTACGGATCAGCTACCAAAGTAGAGTAGAACACAACTCGCATGAAAATTGCAACATTTGCCAGAGACATGGAACAGAAGTTCCTACCCAAACAGTGCCAACTGAAGCTATTTTGACTAGCTCAAAAGTATGCGTCCTCCGCTAAATCTGTTATCCAGAGAACGTTTGCTGTGCCTTAATTACCCTCCATATAATGGGGGTATTGTTATTGGTTCGTTTCATGTTTTGGTCTGATATCTGCAGATCGGTGAAAAGGAACTGTATGATATTTGGCAGATTGATGGATGGGGCCTTGGAAATTGTGTAGGTTGACTTTGAGCCCCTGGTGATTGACCTTGGTACTGCAGTTTAATTTTTTTATTCTATTGTTGGCGCGTTATTGACTGTTTGTGCGATATTAAGGTAGCATGTAGTTGTTATAATTATGGTTTAGTGGTTTAAATTTGGGTTTCCTAGCTGTTTGCGTTTGATATTTACAAAATGTTTAACGTTGGTCTTTTTGTGTTGAATGTTTGGAAAATCTGGTGGATGGTTTGGTATAATTTTTGGTATGTGGGTAGTTGTTGAGTCTCTTTGTGTTCTAGAGTGCATTAGCAGGTTGTCGTATATTTGTATTGCTTAATTTAAAAGGATTTCTACATTATCACCCCTATTTTATAGTAGTGTGGTCTGTGTTTGACCACAGTGTATCTATTTTTACCTCCTGTTTGACAGGCTATATATTTCTTTGGTCTGGTTGTTTTTTGGGTCATTGACCTGCCGGCCTTGCTAATGGGGTGGTTTGTTTGTACACAACACCAACCTCGTTCATGGAGGGATGTCTATTGCTTGTTAAGGTTGGTTATGATGAATTAAGATTTGATTTTCTAAGCAGATGTTAAGGTGGAAGACTATGATCTTCATGACAGCCGACAAGAATGAATAGTTTCAGAAAAACAATTTTAGACTGATCATATTTTAGATAGAGTGTTATACCATTCATATCATTCGGTTAATTACCTTTGCCAAGAAGGTTATGTTTTCAGTAGCGTTTGTGTGTTTGTGTGTGTGTGGTTTAGCAAGATAGCTCGAGAAGCAATGGATGTATTGGAATTAAACTTGGTAGGTGTGTAGGTCTTCATGAGACCTAGAAATGATTAGATATTGGCCCCCCTGGCGGCTTTCCTAGGTACTGCAGCTGAACTTCAGGTTTTGATATCTCATGTTCTGGACATGCTAGGGTCATGAATTTTGGTTGGTAGATAGCTCTTTGGGTAGGGAAGAGGTGACATGAGTTCGGGTCCCCTAGAGCCTTGTTCTGGAACTGCAGGAGCATTTGTTGAAAAAAATTGAAGGACGATAACTCAAGAAACGGTTGACGTATTGTCGTGATTTTTGGTATGTAGGTAGTTGAAGTGATGCTTGACATAATCAGATGGCAATTATGCAAATCAGGAGCTAATTTGCATAATTAATGAGGAAATTCTATAAATCTGCTTCGTTCGATAATAGAACTATGAAACACTTGTGACATCTACTTGAGAACGAGAAAACATCTGAGGATATAGATTATGTAAATGAGGGCCTAATTTGCATAATTAATGGCAAATTCTTATAATTCCATAGTTGTAACTGCTGCACCCCAAATTTCATACTTGCCACATTTGGAAGTTAAGTGAAGGTGAACATCAATAAACATAATTTATTCAAATCATGACCTCATTTTCATAATTTATGAGGAAGTGCTATATAGCCTTTTTGTTATGATAAGGCTGGCATTGGATGGAGAATATGATCAACTGATATAATCCATGCAAATGAGGCTCTTATTTACAAAATCAATTATTAAAATTGTATAATTCGTCACCCGCAAGGGTTAACATCATTTGGCGAAGGTATGAGATCGTGGAACTCTTGTTTCCTTATTCAGTAGTTGCAAACAATAATGCCAGGAAGAAAGAGAAAGGAATAGGAATATTATTCATATTTAAGCAGCTAGCTTCAAACAAAATTTACCCAGAACCCTACACTGTACAATCCACCATAGAAATGCCAAAAATTCAACACGATTCCTCATCAAAATGGTTTTAAAGTTCTTAAGCTAATTTCAATTTTGGTCACCCACCAGCTTCTTGTACGAATGATCTATAAGGCGCGTCACCTTTTTTCTCTCTTCGGAACCGCCCCTTTAAATCATTCCACTTCTTCTACATGAACAGTAAACAAGGGGGCAAGAGCAGTCACATAGGGTAAATGGGACTGTCACGAAACCATAGTCACTCCAATCAATGTTGTTTTCGTTATCTGACATTTTCGATTCATGAACAATGAAATTATCAAGAGAGCAAAATGAAAAAAAAAAAAACATGAGCCTAACAATATTTCTCTCCAAGTTTCCTGTCGCACCTGTTTATGTTTGTACTCTCGTAAATCATCTTTTCTTTCGAAATTGAGGTACAAGAACTAATGTTGATGTGACCATATTGAGTAGCTTGCTTTTTTCTTTAGGTGGCCGGGACACCATGGGAAGAAAGATGCGGCGTATGCTGATTTTCCTTCTCATCATCCTGAAGGAACCCAACATGCCAGAAGCTGCCTGTAGCTATGAACCATCACGTCGCATCAGGTTTTTTGACAAGGGCCTAACCAGCATCCCTCATCAGGATATCCCAACATCCATTTCTGACTTGAATTTGAATAATAATCTTATTACAACTGTAAAGAGTTCTGAGCTGTTACGCTATATGTGTTTGTGTAGGTTGCGCCTAATCTTCAACCGGATAACAGTGATTAGGCACGGTATGTTTGCAAATCTACCCATGCTAGAAGTGTTGGAGGTGATCCAAAACAAGATGACAATGATTCAGCCTGGTGCATTTGCAAATCTTCCCCGCCTGTATAGTTTGGAACTGAACCAAAACCAGTTAACACAGATTGAAGCTGGTACATTTGCAGATCTACCCAGCCTATGCAAGTTGGACCTGGGCAGAAACCAGATAACAAAGATTCAGCCTGGTTCATTTGTAAACCTACCAAAGCTACAACATTTGGGTCTTGCTTACAACCAGATAACAATGATACATTCCGGTTCATTTGAAAATCTACCCCAGCTACAAAAGTTATATCTAAACATAAACAAGATAAAAGAGATTGAGCTTGGTGCATTTGTAAACCTACCCCGACTACAACATTTGAATCTATACAACAACCAGATAACAAAACTTCAGGCTGGTTTATTTTCAAATCTACCAAAGCTAAAAAGTCTAGATCTGGGACACAATCAGATAATAACGATACAGCCTGGTTCATTTGCAAACCTACCACGACTACAACTTCTGTACCTGCACGACAACAAGATAATAGAGATTCGGTCTGGTACGGTTGCAAACCTAACTGGATTAAAACGTTTATATCTGGACATCAACCAGATAACAGTAATCCACGATGGTACATTTGCAAATCTACCCCAGCTACAAGAGTTGTGTTTGGTCCGCAACCAGATAACTACCATCCATTCTGGTGCATTTAAAGATCTGCCCCTACTCCAACTTCTCGGCCTTCAAAACAATAAGATGTCTGCCATTCCCCTGGCAGCTTTTGGTGTCGTCCCATCTAATATTACAATAAAACTAGATGGGAACCCCTGGCATTGTGACTGCACTGCAAAAAATGCATTTTCTTGTTTTTCTTGTTTCTTTCTTCCTAGAAAGAAAAAAATCCTT
>NW_017803845.1:162817-189286 GCF_001625305.1 Branchiostoma belcheri | reverse complement strand
GAATTTTCTTAACATTGCCAAGAAAACTGAGAAGTACCTTTCTCAGAGTTTCTACATCAGGAAAACAAGAACATTTTAAGAATGCCATTCTAGTGTTACGTGTTTAGCATGATCTTGATTTTTCTTATTTTCCTTACCTGAAGAAAATAGAAGAAAAGAAAGAAACAGCTTCTTGTATTTTCTTAAACATTACCAAGAAAACTCAGAAATGCGTCTCTTAAGTTTCTAGATAAGAAAAACAAGAATATATAAGAATGTTATTCTAACCATTACTTGTTTTTTGTATATCTTGATTTTCTTGCTTTTTCTTATCAGAAGAAATACAAGAAAGGGCAGAAATAAATTCTAGTATTTCTTAGAACAATCAAGAAAAACAATCTTGCTAGACAAGAAGATCAAGAAATTTAAACTTGAAATTCTAGAAATTCTTGAAGGCAATTACCGTTTTTAGAAATAATTTCTTCACTGAAGAAAAATGAGAAAAAAGTTCTTCGTGGGAGAATTCACTTGAAGAAATTTTTTCTTACTCATCCGTCTTCAGTCTTAAAATTTCTTTGTGTGAGAAAATTTGTCCACGAATTAAGAAAATATTTATTATAAAGAAAAACAAGAAAAAACATTTTTTGTAGTGTGTAGGATGGCTCCCATCAGGCTAAATCCTGCATTCAAAGACCAGATAATATGTGCTCAACCCGCTAAAGTTCAGGGACAGAAGCTTACAGATGTCAATCCAGAAGAATTGATTTATCACTCTCACTGTCACTATCACTGGTTCTTTAAACGCGCTGCTAGCTCAACAGCACGTCATGAAGAAAACACACAAACAACAAGTGCAACACTACCTTCACCCCTTTTTACTTCAGACAAACCAGAATCTGCTCCCAGTTCACCCCTACCTGTTCTCATTGGCTCTTTCTGTGCTTCAGTTGTTGGCATTGTCCTGATTGGCATAGCCGTACTTACAGTGTGGTACAAGATGAAGACCAGTCATCCTACTTTAGAGAATCCCGATGTTGTTGGTGGCAACACAAACACAGCAGCTACTGTAATGACCAGTGGCGATGATCAGACAGGGCAGGGCCAGTCTCAGGCTAACATTCAATCTTTCGTTGTAAATCCACCCCATGATCGAATTCTGGCTGCTTTAACTCCAAATATTATATATGCATCTACGGGAGTGGTCAGTGCTCACGATCAGACAGGACAGGGTCAGTCTCAGGCAATCTCCGAATCCAACACAAACACCACAGCTAACGTAACATATTTGGCCAGTGGTCATGATCATACAAGGCAGGGTCAGTCTCAGGCCATCATTGAATCTAACACAAACACCACATGTACAGCTAACGTAATGACCAGTGGTCATGATCAGGCAGGGTTGGACCAGTCTCAGGTCACCACTGAATCCAACACAAACACCACAGCTACTGTAATGGCCAGTAAACATACTCAGACAGGGCAGGGTCAGTCTCAGGCCATTGCTAAATCCAACAGACACACCACAGCTACTGTAATGACCAGTGGTCAAGATCAGACAGGGCAGGGTCAATGTCGAGCCAATCTAAATTATGGCACCGGGCCGACAGCGTTAGAGGTAAATTCTCTGTACGCTAATGTGGAAACACCATAATTCAATTTACGTTTTCACAGGAAGGTCACTGTTGGCAACCTATGAGTGACAAAGCAAATGCAGAAGCAATTATTGTAAAGACAATCCTTTTATTTTATCCACAAAGGCGCTGCTATTGGTCACGCCAATTAATTTCTTTTAGTTCTTCGACATTTTCCAAAAACAAAACAAAAATTATCATAACGTCCAGATGTAAATAGAGGACCAGGAACAAAATATGACTCTCATTTCAGTCCATGAAACTGTGTTAATTTATATGCTTCTTCCATAATCTGTTTTCATTTCCCATTCCAAGAACCTATGACTCATTATGCCTAACATTGTTACTCCATGTATTGACTCTGATGTGTGAAAAAAAACAAAAACAAGCAGAGCTTGAAATACGTATATCCACATATAACCTGAATTATAAGAAAACAATAGCAGTAAAAAGGAAAAAAAAGTTTAACGTTCGCAGCTGTGGAGGTCCAAAGGTTTAGGATGGGCAAAGTATCAGTAAGTAAATCGTGAGTTGTGGAGACTTGCCGTTCACATGTGTTGCTGTAGTGTGACAGGTGGACACAAGATGGTACCTTTAACTTACTTATTATCGCAATGTAGCAAATAGTTCGTGGGTTGTGGAGACGTGTTCAAAACGGTTGTTGTGTGTCTGTAGGGCATTAGATGGTGTACTTTTATGTTACTTATTGTAACAATGCAGCAAGTAGTTCGTGGGTTGTGGAGACTTGAGTTAGAAACTGTTGTTGTACTAGTGTGAAGGAAGGACATGGTATTTACTGTTACTTATAATGCAGTAATAAGGCCATGTTGATTTGATTATATGGATGACATCCGCGCGCGCATGAATTTTCGGCCGTTTCCAAAAAAAAAAAAGTTTTCAACCATACTGTAAATCGTACAAAACAGTTGCAAAATGATCAAAATATAACACATTATAGTTGCAAAGTTGCAAAAAGAATATTAAAAAATGATACCAATGTCGCAAAATGCTAAAATCAAACAAAAAAGACGAAAATGTAAAGAGAAATGAATTTAAAGAGTAGATTATTCACCAAACCATACTCTGTGTCATTTTTTCAACCTTCATGACCACGCAGATTTCATAATGAAAGCAGCTTTTTTTTTTGCAAAACTTTTTTTTTATTCGCACGCGCGCATCAGTTTTGGGGTTCCCAGAGGATGTCATCCATATAATCAAATCAACATGGCCTTAGTATGTATGTTGTGGAGACTTGCAGTTCAAATATGTTGTCACAAAATGTACTTTTAACCTACTTATTGTTACTTATAATGTTACAGTAGTAAATAGAATGTTGGGATTTGCAGTTCAGAACTGTTGTTGTAGTATGTGAAAAGGGCACAAGATGGTACGTGTTGTTACTATATTGTAGAAACTTGCAGTTCAAATATGTTGTTGTAGCATACAAGAAGGGCACAAGAAGGGCATTTTACCTTACTCATTGTTACTTATACATGTACTTATAAATAATATGTGGGTTATGCATGGAGACTTCGAATTCAGTTCAGAACTGTTGTTGTAGTGTGACATGTACAGAGGGGCACAATATGGTACTTACTACTTATAATTAGTATGTGTGCTGTGGAGCTAGCCTTGTTTTTCAAATGTGTTGTTGTAGCATTCCAGAAGGGCACAAGAAGGGCATTTTAACTTACGTATTGTTACTTATACGGTAGTAAATAATATGGGTTATGGAGACTTCAGTTCAGAACTGTTGTTCTAATGTGTTGGCATGGAAGGGCTTAAGATGGTACTTACTATTAATGTAGTAATTAGTATGTGTGCTGTGGAGCTAACCTTGCTTTTCAAATGTGTTGTTGTAGCATTCCAGAAGGGCACAAGAATGCCATTTTAACTCCCATATTGTTACTTATACTGTAGTAAATAATATGGGTTATGGAGACTTCAGTTCAGACCTGTTGTTCTAGTGTGCTGGAAGGGCTTAGGAAGGTACCATCCATTACCTATACTGTAGTAAATAGCATGTATGTTGTGGAGACTTGCAGTTGAAATATGTTGTTGTGGCATTCCAAAAGGGCACAAGTAGGACATGTTAACTTACTTATTGTTACTTATAATGTAGTAAATGGTATGTATGTTGTGCAAACTTGCAGTTCAAATATGTTATTGCAGCATTCCAGATGGGTACAAGATTGGCATTTAACTTACTTTTTGTTACTTACACTGTAGTAAATAGTATGTGGAGCCTTCAGAGTTCAGAACTGTTGTCCTAGTGAGACTGAATGTGCACAAGAGGGAGATCTTATATTATTACAAAATCACATGAAAACTTGTAACAAGGATGAGAAAAAGGTGAAAAGGACAAAGAATGTCTGTATTTTTGCAGGGTGGGTAAAATGAATCATAAGGGAACTATTAGTAATTAGTTTGTAGGATGTGAAGTGTTTTCAGTGTCCTTTTTTAAGTTACACTAAAGAATGGTGGTAAATGTCACTCAAAACCTCCGGAAGTAGTTTCCATAATGTATCCAGCAATAGAGTTTGAATTGACTGTGAGTATTGTCACCCTGGATTTCAACATGAATAATTTGAACTTAACTCACTAAAAGTAATTGTTGTCAGATGTATTGTAAGAAAAGTCAACTTGTTTGGATGTTCTATCGCAAGCCGTTATTTGACTAGAAAGAGTGCCCCTAAGTATCTAAATATATAGGGTTAAAGACAGCGAACCATTTTGACAAGAGGTGTGAAAAGGCAGAATTTTAATCAATTTTTTTTCATGAAAAATGCTATTAACCATTGTAAAACTATGTGCCCTATATTCATTTTTTTTCTTGAAACCCGAATGTTTCAGTGATTGTAAAAACTTCTCACAATACAACATCATATTCACAACCCATCTTTGTAGCTCGTCATTCTTATGATTAAAAAAGGACCAAAAATATATAAGATTGAACTTTTATTAAGTTAATTGTCGGTGCGTTTGCATTCAATGTTGTATGAACGTGCATTTGGAAATAATGCATTAGGAAATGTTGTGTTGTTATCTCACGAAAACATTTCCCTTTGCCTAAATTTCAGTAACTCCTCAAATAGCTTTATCTGAAAAGCCATATTCCGCACAAGTTATTGAAGCTAATTTTAATCGCTTTTGTAAAAGCCAAAAAGTCCAGATAGGAACAACATATTTTCATAATTTTTGGTGTGCAAAATTATGCAAATGAGGACTTTATTTGCATAATTAAAGAGGAAATTCTATAATTACAGTGTTTTACATTATACTACTTGCATACATGTCATGTATGTAACCTATGGCAGGCGGAACATCAACAGATACTAATTATGCAAATGATTACCTAATTTGCATAATTAATGCGAAAATTCTATGATTTCTTAATGGTGAATGATGGGAATGTCATACTTGGGACATCTGTAAGTTAATCAAAAGTTAACATACATCACGACGCATATATCATGTTAATGCAGAGGACATTTGCATAATTAAAGAAGAAATTTACATTTACATATCAAGCCCATATTTCATGGAGGTATGAAGTCTCGGAACTCTTATTTCCTTTGGTGCTGGTCAAAGTGGCAATTGATGATATCTTCACACAGCTATTCATGGTTACAATGGACGTCTCAAGCTCAGAAATATCAAGCCTGTTCTTATACCTTAGCCTAAGGTAGTGTCGAGAAAACTGTATATCTTTTGCACAAAACCTACTCACCAGAGTTGAAAACTCATGCCAAAAAGTGGTTTGTACCTAAATGCATCTAAGACCAAGTATATGCACTTAAACCCAACATTAGTGGGTAATCTCCTAGCCTCTGATGGTTCTACAATTGAGCGTGTTGCCGATTTTAAGTACCTAGGAGGCTACACTGACAGTGATCATGGCATGAATGTTAGGATCGCCCAGGCGTGGAGCGCCCTCCATTCACTGCACAAAGTTTGGAAATCCTCCATTAGAAAACAAACTAAAACAAAAGTATTTGAAGCATGTATTGAAGCTATTCTTTTATACGGATCCGATTCTTGGGTCATGAATACTATGAGATCCAAGAAACTTGACGGTACTTACACTAAGATGTTGCGGGTAGTCTATAACATACCCTGGTGTAAACACATCACAAATAATAATAAAACAAACAGTTATATGGAACACTCCAAAACATCACCACGGTAGTGAAAAGACGTCGGCTCAGCCTTGCGGGTCATGTGACTCGTGGTACAGAACCAGCGGGTCGATTGCTACTCTGGACTCCAGAGGCAAAAAGGAGGATTGGGCGTCCAATCACAACACTCAAAGGTCTTATCCAGTCTGACACTGGTCTACAAGGAGTGGAACTTTTGTCTGCTATGAAAGACAGAAAGTACTGGCGACAAAACTTCACGCGCTGCACCTCAGAAGAGGATGAGTAAAGAAGAAGAAGAAGTGTCAAGAATGCTGCACTCTCTAAATTTGGTATTGTCAAGCTTGAATCTAAATAAGATAACAATACTGGACATGACGTTCAGTCTTCCTACTACTACAGAAGACTAATTCATGACTCAACACTTACCGTTAAGTCAAGTTTTGAAAACTGCTAATGCAGAACTGGATTCAGTTGTCTGGGAGACTTCCTGGCAAAATTTCTGGTCAGGAGAAACAGGTTTTCTGCAGTCAGCTCTAAGAGTGGTGTGGCGCTCACAGCTCACTGGTAGACTAGTAAGTACAGTAGATTAAGATCTGCTGATGGCGCAATGAAACAATATGTAGTTAGTGAACTTTTTTTCTTTCATCTCATCTCATCTTGATGAGTTGCTTGGATATTTATTTATCTTTTTTTCACCATAAACCCACACCAATTTATTTCCTTGGTTCTTCGACATTTCATGGGGAAAATTCAGTAACTACAAAGGGGATCAATGTGCAGATGTCCTGTCCTTGGTGCTGAACTTCTGGTTATACCAATTCCTTGGTTTTCTGTAATTTTAGTGAAAATTGAGCAAGATGGCACATTTAAACAGAGGGCAGGGAGAAAACGTGCATCTGACTATGTTCTCTCCGGAAAACTTTGTTCTCTCCTTGGCTCCTTTAGATTTCCAGCTGTCTAGAGCACCGAAAGTTCATCGAAAAAGATTGTTCTCCATGTAGACAAAGTTTTTGATCATGGCATTTAGTGTCTTGTTAGAGAGTGCCTGTACCAAATTGTTTTGAAGTTTGACCCCTGTGGCAGCCCTTCCAGCCATGAACTCTTCAGATGGGGTATCTTGTTTTTTTTTTAAATTAAGAATGCAACAGTATTTTTTAAATGTTTTGACAAATACAAAAAAAAAATATCCAGCTCACTTTCTGTCATCTGTAAAATCTCTACCACACTTTTGCTGTTTTCTAAAATGTCACTGAAGACAAGACTCAAATCAAAATATCTACTGTATATCTGAGGATCCTAGCCTATTAATGTCTAGGGCGGCCTATGTATAGCATCATCTCAAAGTAGATGTAAAGGAACATATCTATAATCATTTCCAAGAACCTGTAGGGTGGTATATATGTAAGAGTTATCTCCAAGCAGATGGCATCCATGATCTGACTATTGAGTCGTCGTCAAGCAGATGTAGAGTGGCATGCCTATAAAGTTATTTCAAAGCAGATGCATGGTTGCATGTGTAAGATGTACAACATATCACACTGCTAGCGCGCCGAAGTGCCAGCTTTTTGGCAAAAAACACTTGTTTTAAGGTGTCCTCCCTGGCTAATTTGGCATTTTAGAAATTTAGAAAGAACTGTAGTTGTACTGAATATTGATACCGGGGTACAAAAGGGTTATGAATATGATTTTATGGACCATATGGATGACGTCATCACATTTTATTGCCCCAAATGTAACTATCTTTAAAGTTATAATATAGCACTTTGGTACAAGTAACTGAAATAAAAATATGATTTTCCTGTGCATAATGGTCAAAGCTGAAAACGTACGTTTGCACAAATTGATATCTACTAATTATCCGTAGTTATTAGAGAATAACTAGATTTTAATTAGGCAATTAGGTTATTCTCTGGGGAGGGAGGACACCTTAATAAAAGGCAGTCAATTTGCGGTATAAAATTTGCAAACCAACTGGAAAAGTCGACCGGACCACTTCTTTCATCTAGGTGGGGATGCTTGGAGCCGAAGACGTCTTCAAGTCGCTGAAAAAAAAAACACTTCAAGATTTAAATTTTAAAAACGAAGACTTTGGCAGACGCAGGCGTGGCAGGCAGTGTACCCAAGGTCACAGGGGTACAAAGGGTAAAGGTCGCCCTCTGGTAGGGACGCCTGCTTATACTTATAATACCGTGATCGGTCCGATACCGTATAAGGTATTACATAAATGACTCAGTCCGTGATACGTATAGAGATTGGATAAAACGGTTTAATCATTGTCACAGAGGAGAGTGGATGTATATAACGCGTGTGAGTGGGAACGAGACCCTACAAGACTTGTCCGGAACTATAGTTTAGAATAAGGCCGTGTTTAAGTGGAATCACCCAAACCGCGATTCGGGTAACTCACATTCCTCACATCTGGTGAAACCGTGTCCGATCACAATTCGCTTGAGCTACATTTATTGTTGTTTGATGATAACACGCAAGGTGGCGTGTTATCAATGTCAGAGGTCAACGACCTGCTTGCTGATGCCCCCCTCCCAGCGTATCTCGGCCGAATGCCGACGTAGTCCCGCCAGAGGCGGTGAAGCTCGCCCTAGACACATTATTTGACCATTACTGCTCTTTAAGTTGCTGCCACGTAAAAGTTGGTATTGCATATAAATAAAGAAATATCACCCCGTAATCCATGACCAGGCGAAGTTACATTGAAATCACATTGCGTTCAGACGCAAATCGCGATGCGGGGAAACCGATTCGAAACCACCTCTAGAAGTGGCTTGGGATCGAGGCGCTTTCAATGTGATTTGAAGCGTTCAGATGGAGCCACTTGAAACCGGCTTCGGGGTAAACCACATGTAAACCACATGTGATTCCACTTAAACACGGCCTAAGTCTTGGTACATACGTTATGTACAACGTACAATGTATTGTGTACATAATCTTGAAGTTTGCTGAAGAATATGCATATTTACAAAAAGTGGCTAATTAATAAAAGCTAAAGACATCATTGTTATCATAAAAATGTATGTGTACAGAGTACATGTAAAACATGTCAAATTTATTCAGAGCAAAAATGTTTTTAAGTATTACACACCGGTGCAGAAGCCTATATTGCAATTATATTATCTAGGCGGATAAGACAATAAAAGTATGGAATATGGTGTTTTAATTACAAATACTTTTTACATCAATCTCCTCAACAGACAATCAAGGCATCAAAACTGGTAATATGGAATACTAGTAGTAAAACGTTAAACTTTATTCCAACACACAGTTTACGGAGATCAAATTTTCAGCGACCACTGTCGCCTTCATCAGGATAATTAATGACCATCACTTCACAACGTGATCTCGCGTGTTTGTAAACCGTAACTCTCGCGAGATCACGTTGTTAAGTGATTGGTCAATAATTATCCTGATGAAGGCGACAGTGGTCGCTGAAAATTTGATCTCTGTAAACTGTGTGCTGGAATAAAGTTTAACGTTTTATTATGATTACTACCAACACAGATGAACTTTCATGATAACATGGAATATTAGTACTTGGTCGTTATTGAAAACACTCAGTATACACCTGCTGTATGTTTATCCTGTGGAATTATACCATGGATCATGGAAATATCCTGCCGAATTCGTGAAATGTCTGTCAGTAGACGCTAGTTACAAAACTTAAATTTTTCTACTTAGTCTATATCACAGCTAATCTCAAGTTGGTTTTTGCCTTTTCATGTTAAGGTATTGGCTAAGCTCGGTTCGTCAGTTAAAGCTCCTTTTTGGCACATAAAAACGTACGCCACGGTAAGTCAGAAGAGCTGTGATGTCATTATTTATGTCGCCCTAGACATGCAGGGATCAGATGCTGTCTGCCTGGTTGTCGTTGTCACGCACGCTGCAGGACACGCGTGAGCCGCTAGAGGCCGCCTGTCTGCTCCACCGCCTCTTGTCCGTTGGGGGTGCGACAACGACCTAGGATGGTTGGAGTGCGAACGCCACTTATTATATCTAGAACGCCACTTATTATATCTAGAGCGCCATTTACTATGTTTACCGAATGAAAACATATTGTTTTTGCTACATTTCCTCTTCTCCAAACAGTGACCTCTGACCTGATTGAACCAGATTGTCTCTCACCATGGTAACTGGTGTTGGGTTACATAATGTTGCAATTTCATAGTAGGAGGGATTTAGGCTCCTGTCATCATATATGTGAATGTGTTTGAGTAAAGATTAACAGAGCAGACTAGTTATATCTGCGTATCCAAGAATGTAGATCTGCCCCAGGCACTGTTCTGGATACGCCTGGGCTATTCAAAACTGTGGATGGTTCTGGATACGTCTGGACTATCCAGTACCGTGCCTGAGCATGGTTCTGGATAAGGCACGGTTCTGGATACAACAATTGGTGAGTAGGTAAAATTGCACATTCTACGTCACTACACTCTTAGAAAAGTTAAATTGCCGAGTGAAGGAAGCCATTTTTCAGGATCCACAATTTTTTTATTCATCAAAACATGAAAACATAACAAGGACAGTGTGACGCTGCACTCAAGTTTACAGCTTATATTAACAACGCCACACAACAAAAAAGTACAATTAACATTTAAATATACAAAGTTGACATATCTGTGCGCCGTAGTCCCACCACCCCAAGACATTAAAATGTTAAATTAAATGCTAAAAATGCTATTTGAAAGATAAGATAACATTACGTGATAACCTCCTATATCTCATTAACGGAAAAACATCCGCCAATCAGAGCTAGGAGGGAAATTTAGGCCCATTAACACGTGCGTAGTATTTGGACTTCTGTATCTAATTGACTGTTAGAAACAGTCAAGCAGAGCTAGAAGCGCTTGGTATCTCCAATGTAAATCTGAGTGAGTTGCATCGTTTTGCATCCACAAATTTATTTATTTATTTATTTCTGTCTTCTTTGTATACAGGGTAGACGCACTCAGTACAATATACTGCTTTACAGGCGTGCCTTGTACAGATAGACATAAACACCAACAACAGTAAACAAATTTCACCCAACAGTCTATGACTAGAGCTTGTACGCACCGCAGTGTATTCTGGGTCTGGCACGATGGCCTCCTCCGGGATGTCGTCCCGTGCGCATGCGCGGATGTCCTCCCCGTCCGGACGGTGCCGCTCCACGGTCGTGTAGGGAGGCAAGGTGGTGGCGTGCGCATGCGCCAGTCCTGGGGAAATAATACCGGGTTTGGTAAGGCCGCACAACACAGTATTTATGGGCGAACCCCGTAGTCAAAAGTAGTCCAGGCACAAAGTAGTTCTGCACAATACTAGAGAAGGGTGCAGAGATTGTTCTGTGCGTGGCATGAGATAGAACCTGTGGTAAATGTTAGAGGAATACGTCAGTTTTAAGACTGTAAAAGTTGAATTATGGTGCGTGTTCAGTCGGCGTAGATTTTTCTTGGATACTTCTCCCGCCTAGTACTGTGCGTCGGCTGCAGTTCCATGACCTCTGAAGTGGCGCTAATAAAAGAAGGCACGAGAAGAGAACTAGCCGGCAAATCTAAGTTCATTTTCACATATTTTGTACACTACACTCTGAAACAAGAGTTCCACGACCCCATACCTTCGCCAAATGATGTTAACCCTTGCGGTTGACGAATTATACAATTTTAATCATTGATTTTGTAAATAAGAGCCTCATTTGCACGGATTATATCAGTTGATTATATTCTCCAGCCAATGACAGCCTTATCTTAACAAAAAGGCTATTATAGCACTTCCTCATAAATTATGCAAATGAGGTAATGATTTGAATAAATTATGTTTATTGATGTTCACCTTCACTTAACTTCCAAATGTGGCAAGTATGATATTACCAGCAGTTACAACTATGAAATCATTAAAAAACTGTCATTTATTATGTAAATTAAGTCCTCATTTACATAATCTATATCCTCAGATGTTTTTTCTCGTTCTCAAGTAGATGCCACAAGTGTTTCATAGTTCTATTATCGAACAATGCAGATTTATAGAATTTCCTCATTATTATGCAAATTAGCTCCTGATTTGCATAATTGTCATCTGATTATGTCAAGCATTACTTCAACTACCTACATACCAAAAATCACGACAATCCGTCAACCGGTTATTGAGTTATCCTCCTTTGAAAACATTTCAACAAATGCTCCTGCAGTTCCAGAACAAGCCCATAGGGGACCCAAACTCGTGTCACTTCTTCCCTGTCCCAAGAGCTATCTCCCATTCAAAACTCGTGACCCTAGCATGTCCAGATCACGAGATATCAAAACCGAAATTTCTACTGCAGTACCTAGGAAAGCCGCCAGGAGTCCAAAATCTAATCATTTCTAGGTCTCATAAAGACCTACCCACCTACTAAGTTTCATTCCAATCCATCCACTGCTTCTCGAGTTATCTTGCTAAACCACACACAAACACATACACAAACGCTACTGAATACATAACCTTCTTGGCGAAGGTAATTAAACATATAAAACTTCTGAACCTTGCTTGTGCACCCTACTATGATTTTCAGTGAGTCGAAGTGAGTCACTTAGGGGTCCTTAAAGGAGTACTAACCTCCAGAAGGAGGTGCTAGATTTCGACAGGCATTTATTTTTGGAATTGAAAAATGCATATTATTTTACAGTATACAATTAAATGCCCATTTTGCGCGCAAGTCTTAAAACGCATCGAATCCAGGACGAACTCTCCAAATACCCTCAAAACTATCCCAGAATACACCACGCTACCCCATTAGTGTCTATGTTTTAAACAAAAAGTTACGTTACAGACCTCATTTCGGGGGCGATAAGAAAAATTCGTACCGTTTTGTGTTCTTTGGTATCTTACCAACCATTGCCTTTCTTGGTGTCCTTATCGCCCCTCATTTATGCCGCAAATATTGACGATGAAAAAAACGGCGTAATCTAGTTATCCTTTCCATAAGTGGCGTAATCTAATTATCTGTTCAAGTGATACTTACATGCAAATAAGTTGAGAAAATCAAAACACGCAGGATGAAACTGGCTCCCACTGTATTCGTCATCCTGATATTATAATATCCAAGCCACAGGTCAAGCAAGTAAAGCAAGTAATTTCTCAATAATCAGCTTGTTAGTGTGCTTGTCTCCTACCATTTTCGCCGAAAAATGTTTATGTTGACCTGAAGTGTATGAGTATTGCGTAAGCCAGAATTCCCGGATGTATCAATTGTGGTTCAGCATGGGGGAAAATGATATTAATATCACTTTACAAACATGCGCCGCTCAACTCGTACAAGCGAAATTATGTAAAAAGTCGGCTAGTTATGTATTCATTGCAGCATGATTTATCGGAAAATAGCACTTCCTTCTAGAGGTTAGTACTCCTTTAACTATAGAAATCCCCATAGGGCTAAAACTGTGCCGCCGTTGTGCCGCCGTAAATCAACCCTGACCTCTGCCCAGACGATACACACTGCATTACATTGCTGCCTCCGGGAAGGGGGATCTACCTCCGTACGGAGGTTTTGTTTTCAGTTGTTAGTGTGTTCGCATCTGTAACTCACGATCCTCTGGACGGATGTGTTTGAATTTCGGCATGTAGTTTTTGTTATCTCAGAACCATCCTCGCCGCACCTAGTTAGGCCATGTTTATTTGATTATATGGATGACATCCGCGCACGCATGAATTTTCATCCGTTACCAAAAAAAAAGTTTTCGACCATACTGTAAATCGTACAAAATGAGCGAATATATATCGTATGTTGCAAAAAAAAAAGTATTGAAAAACGATAGAATGCCGAAATCAATTCAGGAAAGGAAGAAAAATGTGAAGAAATTAAAATGAAGAGTTTATCATTATTCGCCATACCGTTTTCTGTGCGTTTAGCCATTTGTTCAGCCTTTATGACCAGATTCCATAATGAAGAAAACTATTTTTTGCCAAACTTTTTTATTCGCACGCTCGCATCAGTTTTGGGGTTCCCAGAGGATGTCATCTACATAATCAAATCAACATGGCCTTATTATCTGCCAGTGAGTAGGCTAGTAGGGGATGAACAAGAGGAGTAAGTAAGCCAGAAAGAGGTTCGATTCCTTCGAATGAAGGATTATCCAGGGCTCTGGAACTGTCTGGTGTTTTTTACCTGCTGAATGTTGAGCTACAAAAGCGTTTTTTTATACCAACATTTCATGACTAGACATAGTGACGGCAAACTCAAGTTATGTCAACTTATTTTATACCATCACCAACGCAGATAAAGGACAAATACGGAACAAGACAATACCCATTTTCACCTGAGATAAGTGAGAAAAGTCATGTAAAGTGCCTTTCCTCAGCAAGGGCACAAGATCGGTGGCATGTCAGGACTCGAACCTGGGACCTCTTGGTTCCGAGTCGTGCACTCTGCCGCTACGCCACACGACCCCACGTACAAAAGCGTTACTTACGGCTGTAGGAGAGTCCGACGTTTGTCCACTGTTTGTCCCCCCGAGGCGGCGGACGTGGCTTCAGGGTCCCGTCCAACTCCTGCAGTTCCAGGTCCTCCACACCGGAGTCGTTCGTACCATGGCCCAGCCTCTTCCCGGGCTTCGGCACAGCAGATACGGAGCGGCCCGAGGGCACAGCAGCCAGCGAGCGGGCCGAGGGCAACGGGGGCGGGTCTACAACGTTCCCGAAAAGAACCCAAGAAATTTGGTGTGATTGAAATTGAAATACAACAGCATCTACCTTGAGTTAATTGAGTAGGAAAGTAATTCTGTTAAATAATTCTGGTAAATTACACCTTCTTCATGTTTCATGCGACATTTTACCAATAAAGAATAAAGTATGGAGATTTTACGTGACTGCAGCTGGTTACGTGATTGTACATGCTGATTTTCAGTGGGCCGTACCTCGGAGCTATACATAATAATGTATTATGCTGTATATCATAGCTCCATGGTTGTACACGTACCTTGCTTGCTGTCCCCACAGACCCATGTATTATACTGTATATTACCGCTCTATGGTTGTACACGTACCTTGCTTGCTGTCCCCGCAGACCCATCGCTTCTTGACGGCCACGCAGACGACAGCTGCCGCCACAATCCCCAGGACAACCGTTGCCATGGAGACGGAGATGGCGACCAGAGATCCGTGAGAACCTATATGACCATATATGGGGTCGCAATCATGCCAGCTTGCGAGCTGATCTTTTAAAGATTTAAACCATCAGTCAAAACATGCCTCAACAAGCAGGGGTTTGTCGGCGTTATTTTTATTGTTATGTGTAAATATTCATACGAAGATTAGTACCTCCAAATCTGTTCGCCACGTTGCTACATTAATGTATTCCAACATTAGTTATCAAGCTAGCGAAGTGATGGTTTAAAGCTTTATCTCATCAATCAAAATATGACTCAACAAGCAGGGGTTTAGGCTAGGGCTTTTTTAGCGTCTTTTTCGGCGTTTTTTTTAATTGTTATGTATCAATATTCATATGGAGACCAGTACCTCCAGGTCATACTGCCAGCTTGCTTCATAATTTATTCCAACACCATATATGGTGACCAGCCCCTGGAGGTCTGTCCTGCCACTTTGCTACATTAGTGTAATCCAACACCAGTTACAGTGGTTATTGACCTTATTTTTAGAATTGAAAAAAGAAGGAGCAAAAAAAATATGTAAGAATAATCATGTAAGTGTGATATTTTTAAGACTCGTGTAGCTGGCCTAGATATGTATGATGTTTAGAATCGAAAATAATGCAGGCAAACACACCATGCAGTGAAATATGACAGAAATAGCAAAAGTCTGTGGTTGAAGTACCAAAAAAGCCTTGCATTTTTCTCACCTGTAACTTCCAGGTGTGTTTCTAATATTCACCTGTAACTTCCAGGTGTGTTTCTCACCTGTAACTTCCAGGTGCATTTCTCACCTGTAACTTCCAGGTGCATTTCTCACCTGTAACTTCCAGGTGTGTTTCTCACCTGTAACTTCCAGTTGAGTTTCTCACCTGTAACTTCCAGGTGTTTTTCTCACCTGTAACTTCCAGGTGCATTTCTCACCTGTAACTTCCAGGTGTGTTTCTCACCTGTAACTTCCAGGTGTGTTTCTCACCTGTAACTTCCAGGTGAGTTTCTCACCTGAAACTTCCAGGAGTGTTTCTCACCTGTAACTTTCAGGTGTGTTTCTAATTCTCACCTGTAACTTCCAGGTGTGTTTCTCACCTGTAACTTCCAGGTGTGTTTCTCACCTGTAACTTTAAGGTGCATTTCTCATCTGTAACTCCCAGGTGTTTTTCTCACCTGTAACTTCCAGGTGTGTTTCTCACCTGTAACTTCCAGGTGAATCTCCCTCCGAGCCTCCCCGAACATGTTGGCAGCCTGACAGATGTACGTCCCTTCCTGAGATTTCCCGACATCCTTCAGGAGGAGGGTACTGGAAGTCCCGTCATCGGTCTGCTGGGAAGTCGTGACGTCATCAGTACCATTTCTGATACACGCGAACCATGCACGCTTCTGAATGGCAGTTATAGGACTGGAATTACTGTAGCGGTTGGGAAACATTACGAGCGCCCCAAAACACTTACGTTGACAATGTTGTGAATGATTTGATAACTTTGCCGCCAGAATGAAGTCTGTTTGGTCGTTTCCATTGCACATGCAGTAGCTTCTACCAGGCTTCGGGAGGCGGCTGGAAAGAGTAGAAATTGGCCAACGTGCGGCAAAATGTACTCTCTGGTGGACCAACTACCCCGCGGCCTGCATGTTATCTCTCTATTTGCCCAATTTTTGCTATTTCCAGCCGCCTCCCGAAGCCTGGTAGAGGGCTACTTGCACAGAACAAGTCCCAACTCTTTTCACTGCCTACCTGCTCAGGCCATTGCTCCCCTTAGTCAGTTCTATTCAGAGCCATAGTCTTTTCACTGAGTTATGTTTCACACCCCCTTTTTTGATCACGAAATAGCCTGGAAAATGGGACGTTCCACGGGTATCCATTACGTTATAGAGAACAACAGTTTTTACCGCCTTTTCGACGATAGACATGCCTCCGTCTGTCGCCATGACAACGATCTCAGCCGAGTGCTTGTTCCGCCAGAACCAGGTCACGTGACTAGGCAGGGGGTCGCCGAGAATCTCGCAGTGAAGTCTCGCGTTACCTCCTTGCGCCACGGTGACTGCTGCCAGACCGCTGTGAATGGACGGCTTGCCTGGTTTAAAAAAAAAAAAACTATCATGAATGTAATGAGAATTAAACTGTTCTGCAACTCAAGAAAATTGACTCACTCGGTCTTCGTCAGCTTTTTGACACGAGTGCTGTAGACACGTGACTTTTACCCACGTGTGACGTCAGCACTGAGGGCCAAAGTTCGTCAGAAGTCGGTACCACCCCCCGTCCCGGTTGAGCGAAGGTTGGTATGCCCTGATGTACATGGCTTCCTTCACTATTCTCGCAAAATAGTCACGTTCCGTGTCCGGGATATTCACCCCTTGACACTCATGAATGTATTGCTTTAATTCTACTTTCAGCAATGTGTTTCTCACCAATGTTAGTTCTGGTCACTTCGACAGTCTTAGCCTTGAAACATTGTGTCACCCCGTCGAAACTAGATTAAAGTACCAGAAACAATTAGGATAAAAGCTAAAGTTGACTTTGACAGAGTAGATAGCAGGTAAAGGGTGGGACGAGGACAACATTTCACCGACCTACGACGTCCACGTAGACGTCCTTGGTGACTTCCCGGAATCCGTCGCTGGCAGCCACGCATTGATACGTGCCCTGCACGTCGTAACGCACCCGGTGGAAGCGGAGTGGGTTGTCCCAGTACAGACTTGTATCCTTCCGCCGCCAGCGGATGTGAGGTTTCGGGTTCCCGTCGGCGAGACATTGGAGGAAGCGGTCGTCTTGCCCGAACTGCATCGTCACCTGGTCCTCCATGGACGAGTCTATCTCGGGCGGGTCTAAACAGGGAGAAAACAATGCTGATATTCTGCCACTTGCTACATCATACAATCCAATACCGCAGTGTGTCTGCTACAACACCAGTTACCATGGTGACAGATCGTATTCATTTGGTATCAGAGAACGAACATTAACCCAGTATTATACCGTGCTAGTTTCTATCATAGGAGGGTCTGAAACTGGGAAAACATAATGAAGTACTTTATATTGTGACCAGCCCCTCCAACTATATATATATGCCGCTTTCTACATTATACAATCTAATACCACAGAGCCGGTGCCTGCTACAGCACCAGTTACCATGGTAATCTATGGGTGCGTCTATCACAGGAGACTCTGTATCAAATAGATAATGCATTACTATACCATGCTAGTTTCTATCTCAGGTGGGTTTGTAACACAGGGAGAAAATAATGCAGTAGTATATATGGTGACCAGCCCTTCCAATTATACAACTTGCTACATAATGTAATCCAATACCACAGGGTGCCTACTACAAGACCAGTTACCATGGTTCTCCATGGATGCGTCCATCATAGGAGACTCTGTATCAAATAGATAATGCCTTACTATACCATGCTAGTTTCTATCTCAGGTGGGTTTGTAACACAGGGAGAACATCATGCAGTAGTATATATGGTGACCATCCCTTCCAATTATACAACTTGCTACATGATGTAATCCAATACCACAGGGTGCTTACTACAGCACCAGTTACCATGGTGGCAGCTGTCCGGTCCAGGTCATTGACTTTATTCACTCGGAGAAGAAGAAGTATCGAGGAAAAACAATACTAGTATTTTCACCTTCTGTCGATGTCATAATAACGACAGACCACAGGGGCTTAAGCCAAAACACAAGCTGCCTAAGGCCGTGTTTATATATAAGTCACCCAAGTCGCTTTTACATGTGGTTTACCCCGAAGCCGGTTTCAGGTGGCTCTATCTGAACGCTCCAAATTACATTAAAAGCGCCTCGATCCCCGAGATACGCTGGGAGGGGGGCATGAGCAAGCAGATCGTTGACCTCTGACATTAATAACACGCTACCTTGCGTGTTTTCATCAAACGACAATAAATGTAGCTCAGGCGAATTGTGATCGGACATGGTTTCAAAGGAATGTGTGGCACGTGGACCAGATGTGAGGAATGTGAGTTACCCGAATCGCGGTTTGGGTGACTTCACATAAACACGGCCTTAGATACAATTTGTCTGTGTTTACCCTCATGAAATTTATACAAAATTACCTACAGGAATATTTGAAAGACTTCGAATTCAAACCCTGTAATGGTTTGCACTGTATCATGTGCTACTTACGGTTTGCTCTTACCCGCCATATATGGCCACCAGCCCCTCCATTCCAACACCACAGGGTGTCTGCTACAGCACCAGTCACCATGGTTAAGAAGCTTAGTACGTTATTCATTTGGAGAAGAGGAACAAACTGACCTGCAGACAATTTATTTCAGTTTACTCCCGTAAACTGTTACCCACACACTTATTATACTATATTTTTAAAAGACTTTGAACTAGGGATTAAAACATTGTAATGGTTTGTTCTACTTACAGTAGACTTGCAGGGTGATAGTTCCGAGCCCCACCGGAGGGACCCCGTTATCCGCTTCACAATGGTACAGTCCGCCGTCATGCCGGGACGCCTTGGGCAGGTGCAACACGTGGTCCCTGGGCGGGGGAACTTGGTTTTAATCTTCGGCGTGCTGAAGCTTTGGTCCCAATTGCGCCGGTGCCCGCCGGGGATGTAGCCCAGGCCGGCTCCCGCCGGGTTCTGGAGCCTGGCGGGCACCGGTTGTTGTGGTCACAATTAAAAGTTTCCTTCAATGGCATTTTGTTACCCTTATTGGTCGGTCTCCTACAGAAACCCGTAAGGTACCAGGCAGCTTCTCTGACGATGTCTTGTACTGACCCACTTAATACAGAGTTCATGCTTTTGTTGTGATCACCTGATCTGTGACGTCACACATTTGACACGGTCTTACGAAGTACACACCCTTATTGTGTGTATTTGGTCTGTGACGTATCAAAATTAGTCCCGGTGGACTGCCAGCAACCGGAGGGGTGCCTGTCGGTGTTCTCACGATGAGGTCACGGCGTCTTTATGTCAGCGGGGCCCGAGTATAATTTAAGTCAGAATTAAATTCTTCTCGGGTCCCCGCCGGGCCAAAAAATAGCCCGGTCGCCGCGGGGTGTCCCACCGGGCCACGTAGGGGTCACGGCCGAAAGTGCCAAAAAACGGCTCGGGGACTACCCGGCAGGGCCCCTTTCTCAAATTGGGACCAAAGCTTAAATTTGTTTTGGTCATAGGATTAGGACTAAGGATAAACTTGTCCAGATCTAGCCGAATTGATTCGCTTTGATCCGGCTTCGATTCTGCTTAGACCTAGCCTCTTTGATTCGGCTTCGATCCGGCTCCGATCTGGCCCGATGTAGCCTCTACCAGGTCTTGGGAGACGGCTGGAAAGAGTAGGAATGGTATCTCTCTATTTGACCGATTTCTACTCTTTCCAGCCGTTTCCCAAGACCTGGTATACGTAGAGGCTACATCGGGCCAGATCGGAGCCGGATCGAAGATGATGATGATGATGATGAATGGTTTATTGAAAATCAAATCCATTGCAGCCCGCAGGCTGAATTGCGGATTCCGATTACAAATATTTTCAGAGCTCAATTCAAAATAAAACAATGGGTCAATTATCATATATATATGTATAAAAAGAAATAACGTTCATGAATAAAATTTAGCATTTATACAATAATACGATTATCAAACCGGATCAAAGCGAATCAATTAGGCTTGATCCGGCCCATTGGGAATGGGGCGTAATTAAGTACCAGGGAGAAGGGCATAAAAATGCATCTGAGAGGCATAGAATTAAACATTTAAATATTTTGATTTAGCTAGTGTACCCAACCTCCCATCAGCTTTACAAGTATTGCTGTAACTGGTCTTTTGTCACAATCTATCTACAGTTTGGTTGTAGAAAGTTGGTCAGGTTACTTTAGAGTTTGTCTCACATTATATTTCCCTTTACCTGGGCATGTTGAATGAGCGAAGGCTGTCCCCCAGTTTCCGCCATGTTACGGTGGCCTTAGGGTTGCTGTCCACCATACAGCTGAGACTGGCCGGCTCGCCCTCTCTCACGTGGACGGACGGACTGGGCACCGACACCGCCGGGGGGTCTGCGGACCAGATTCAACAGCCGTCATATACCATATAAGGTAACATGGACCACTGGGGGGTCTGCGGACCAGATTCAACAGCCATCATATATCATATAAGGTAACATGGACCACCGGGGGGTCTGCGGACCAGATTCAACAGCCATCATATATCATATAAGGTAACATGGACCACCGGGGGGTCTGCGGACCAGATTCAACAGCCGTCATATATCATATAAGGTAACATGGGGTGTGTGTGGAGCAGATTCAACAGCCGTCATATACCATATAAGGTAACATGGACCACCGGGGGTCTGCGGACCAGATTAAACAACCATCATATACCATATAAGGTAACATGGAACAGCGGGGGGTCTTCGGACCAGATTAAACAACCATCATATACCATATAAGGTAACATGGAACAGCGGGGGGTCTTCGGACCAGATTAAACAACCACCATATACCATATAAGGTAACATGGAACAGCGGGGGGTCTTCGGACCAGATTAAACAACCATCATATACCGTATACTGAGGTAATTCAGATGTAAAGTCTGCAAAGTGGTTTCGAAATAAAATTTCAAAAAAGTTCCACTACAAACTCACACTTGACTCTGAGTATCCTGGAATTCTCACATTCAGGTTTATGTATCTGTATAAAAACATGTGCCTCACACTTGACTCTGAGTATCCTGGAATTCTCACATTCAGGTTTATGTATCTGTATAAAAACATGTGCCTCACACTTGACTCTGAGTATCCTGGAGGAGGCTTTGGGCCTGGCGAGTTGGGGGAAGCCCTGGTCGGCCCGGCAGGTGAAGTTGGCGCCGTGATCCCATTTCGTCACCCGCGGCAAAAACAGCTCCAGGCTCTGGTCTTCAGTTGTGGCCATAGTGGCCGACCTGGTCCACACCGAAACGGCAGTAAGAGGTTTTAGAACATGTACTATCTATATGTTACAGCTGATGCATTTCAACAGTACATTTATAGCAAAAAGGTACCGAGAAAGCAGTTACTTAAGAATCTACTACCTTTCTTTAGAGATTTGTAGTCAACAGGTGAATGAATATTTAAATGGTGTATAAGATAAACAAAGGCCGTGTTCATGTGAAGTCAGTGAAGGCGCTTTACATGTGGTTTACCCCGAACCCGGTTTCAAGTGGCTCCATCTGAACGCTCCAAATCACATTGAAAGCGCCTTGATCCCAAACCACTTCTAGAGGTGGTTTCGAATCGGCTTTCCCGCATCGCGATTTGCATCTGAACGCAATGTGATTTCAATGTGACTTCGCCTGGTCATGGATGATAGGACGGGGTGATATTTCTTTTTTTATATGCAATACCAAATTTTACGTGTCAGCAACTTAAAGAGCAGTAATGGTCAAATAATGTGTCCGTTCTAGGACGAGCTTCACCGCTTCTGGGGGGACCACGTCGGCATTCGGCCGAGATACGCTGGGAGGGGGGCACCAGCAAGCAGGTCGTTGACCTCTGTCAATAATAACACGCAACCTAGCGTGTTTTCATCAAACAACAATGAATGTAGTTTCGGAGAATCGTGATCGGGCACGTTTTAAAAGGAATGTATGGCACGTGGACCAGATGTGAGGAATGTGAGTTACCCGAATCGCGGTTTGGGTGACTTAACATGAACAAGGCTAAAAGTAAGTCAGATTCACGACCAGGTTAATGCTAATGACTCAGTTATCTCCTGTTCGTAGAGTACATGAGGGCTTCAATCCTAACTGATGTGGTTGCCTTTAAAAGGAAACTCTCCTCATTTATGTACAACAGATTTTGCCAAACCTACAGTTTAGAGCAACCCTGTACGTGGTAGTTATCTTGTGCTTGCGCTACTTGTCTGGCCACAAGACCGCGCTAACTGTGATATCACTGCTGGCTATATCACTGTCTTTATTTGTTTGTTGTCTCGAATCAATAACTCTCACAATGTTAATAAGTTGACTTGCCTTGTACTTTCTAAATTTATTTATTTGTTTCTCAAATTGTATTATGTGATCTGATTACTTATTGTATTGTTTTGTCATTTTATTGGTATGGCGGCTTTGAAAAGGTGTTTCATGTCAGAAACACCTGTTATGCCATGCCATCCACAGTGCATATTGTACTTAATAAGACTTAATAAATAAATAAATAAATAAAATGTCTGGTGGATGGGGGGTGGGCTTGCTGGTCCCAAGTTTTGGGAAAAGTCAACTGTCCGTACCTGAACGGTTCTGTCCCGTTGAGCCAGGTGAGTCGCGGCGCGGGGTGCCCACCTGACGCTCGGCAGGTCAGAGACAGCTGATCACCTAACGTCACCGGAAGTTCGCCACCTGATACAGTCGGAGGGTTCGGCATCGGGACTGAAATATTTAACATTACGGTTACAGATACGTGTAATAAACATAGGGCCACAGCAAGTAATTTTTATGGATGACATCAGCGAGCGCATTAATTTTCGCCTGATTTTGGAAAAAAAACCAAGAAATTTTGGTACCTTCTGACAGTGGTCAACATGCCGAAAATATCCCAAGATGTTTGTTGCCATGCCAGAAGGTGGATGGCAGATAACTATAAAGAGAGGATACAACAAAAGGCTCTGATTTTATGTTTTGTTTCTTACTTTGATGCAGTGATATGTGATGTTGGCTGTGTATATGTGATGTTCCCATTGAATCAAAACCATTTGTACAATGATTGAGTCAAATTTCAAAATGTAAGAACCTTGTTTTTTTCGGCCCGCCTTGTTTTTTTCTCGCCCGCTCGCATTAGATTTTGAATCTGTGGAGGATGTCATCCACAAAATTTACTTGCTGTGGCCCAGTATTACATTCAAGTCACCAAACTATAGCAAACTAGGTAAAACATTGGATACTACCATAGTAAACACTTGTCAGAATGCGTCTGTGAAAGTTTGAAATCCAGGTAATAAGATACAAGAAAATAGTTACTCAATGACAATTAACTGGATAGATTTTGAAAACGGTCAACTACAGACTCCAAAAACTATTTAACTACAAATTTCGCTAGCTCTGACGAAATGGATGCTACTTTAGACGTCTGACACTTTATTGCACGTTTGTGCTCTAACAAGCTAAGTACAGGTCATGGATAAACAGGGAAAAGAATATAGCAATGACACTTACGAACTATACATACTAATGTGATCTACGTATACTATTTACAGGTTCAACTTCTTCTCGCTTCTTGTCGCAGTTGAAGATGTACGAACATATTGAGCTAATGATACATGGTTTGTCAAGTTTCATGAGGAATTCGAATTTTTCTATTCTGTCTAAATGTCTAAAGCTTCTATTACTTAAGTATAGAGGGAATCCATCTCGTTTCTACATAATATGCAGTCAACTACAAAATGGCATTCATCTTCAATATTATCTAGATTACAAAATTGGCAGAAACTTTGCTGTAGAGGAGTGCGGTTATGTCTGCCTTTTTCTATGTGGAGTTTATGTGAACTTATCCAATATATAATATGGATGTTGTTACTCACCGACCACAGTCAATGTGGCATCTGCAGTGTCATCCGGATGGGTATAGCAGCTATACTTCCCGTCATCCTTTAGCAGCACATTCCTGATTTCTAAGTTGAACTCTCCCTTTGAACTATCGCCTACAATTTTGTGTCGTCTGTAGGCCTTCAGGACGTTTCTTCCATATGATATTGTTTTGTCGTCAGGTCCCCCCTGCCATACGACTGCATCGTCCTCAGCCAGCCCGCTGAAAGCGCACTTCATGACCGCAGTCTGGCCGCGAAGGACGGCAGCCGACTCCGGACGCTCTCGGAAAGATGCTCCGGTCACTAGTAAGAATACAAACGGGTATTACGTTTCAGTGGCTTCCAAAACTCGAATTCTATATTTTTGTACATTGTTGTTATATTATTACAACCACTTAAAAACGGATCATCAAACGATCTTGTTTTCTTAACAAAAGGCAAATGAATGATTTTGTAATTATTCAAAATGACCCTGGCTGATTCTTTGGCCCCCACATTTTACATCGCTTATTGTAAAATTACACCATTAGAACCACTCCAAAATGGATCACCAATCGGTCTTGTTTTCTTAAGAAAGTAAATTAAAGGCTTTGTAATCATTGAAAATGACCTTAGCGTATCCTTTACAAGCACATTTGACATCGCTTATTGTAAAATTACATCATTGAAACCACCCCAAACGGATGATCAATCGGTCTTGTTTTCTTAAAAAAAGCAAATGAGTGGTTTTGTAATTATTGAAGATGACCCTAGCGTATCCTTTTGCAAGCACTTTAGACATTGCTTATTGTACGATCAAGGCAATATCATGTAGCTGGCTATTTTCTGTTGAATAGAATTTCAAATATCGTGAGGCATTGTTCTGGAGGTCAGAGGTCGCTGACCCAGCGCGTAAAACAGCGACAACATGTACTCAGGTTTGGGAGATCGATCCGTTAGGTGTAGCCTGGTATCCAGTCTGATCGTTGTCGGGGCTGTAAGAGCTCTGTCTCACCCGCCTCACTTAGGTTTCCCGGTGTGTATTTCACGAGAGATTAATTAGCCCTCCACGAACATCGTGTTGGGGGAAAACCAAATCCCCAAGCATATACTGTCTCTGATTAGCGTAACAGTCCTAGCGGGACGGCCTGTTGCACTGGGCGGGGGAAGCTATTAGAGCCCCCGAAGACACAACCTGCCTGAACACCCCAATACCCCCAATCACGATCAGACTGGATATCGATACCAGGCTAGTTAGGTGGGGGGGGGGGCGTCATGTACGGGTCGAATTAACACTTTCCATCTTCCCGGGTGAGCGCTACTTGTGAGCCACTTGTATCGATGTTCAATATTTCGTGGTCAAAACTTCAAACTATCATGATTCTTTTTTAACTCGGGGGTTCAGGAAGATGGGCAGAGAGAATTTCAATTAGGAACGGCCATGAGTGGTATTCCTGTAAATATTTGTCTTACAATTATTTCAAAATTTATTTTCGACAAAACTGTCATTTTGAGAGAACATCCGAAGCAAGGTCAGTTGTGAAGCGGTTGTTGGAGTCTATTATTTCCTAACCAAATTTGTTGGCCCGTCCGATCGTTACGATAACTTTGTTAACACGCAAAAGTAATTCCAATAAGCACATTACGACTGTTGAGGGACCGCAGGAGAAATAATCGGGCAGCTATGGGTGACCGCTGCCTGTACATGCACGTGTGGAGAATCACAGATAAAAGCATTGTTCATGTGAAGTCACCCAAACCGATTCGGGTAACTCGCATTCCTCACATCTGGTCCACGTGCCATACATTCTTTTGAAACCGTGTCCGATCACGATTCGCCTGAGCTACGTTTATTGTTGTTTGATGAAAACACGCAAGGTAGCGTGTTATCAATGTCAGAGGTCAACGACCTGCTTACTAGTGCCCCTCTTCCGACGTGGTCCTGCCAGAGGCGGTGAAGCTCGCCCTAGAACGGACACATAATTTGACAATTACTGCTCTTTAAGTTGCTGCCACGTAAAAGTTGGTATTACTTACTTACTTACTTACTTAGGCCCTTCGCTCCTGCCAGAGCATAGGCCACCGACGATGGCTCTCCACTTCACCCGCCTCT